>NC_092183.1:22794491-23100116 GCF_043641665.1 Enoplosus armatus | reverse complement strand
CAGGCCTTTGGGAAAATCAATGGAGCTGCCTCTAAAAATTAAACCCTGCTGCAGTTGACAGGCATGTAGAGAGAAGGTAATGGGCTGAAACATGTGAAAACACTGGCATGGACTTTTTAAAAAGCTGTGGATATTCTTGATGATCTACTGTTCATCATATGAGACAATATGAACTCAAACACTGAGGCAAAGTAGGGAGGTTCTTCCTGCCTGCCTTCTTGTGAAGATATGGGTAAAACATGTTAAAGCTGTTAAAGTGAATGTTTTCTTATGTGCACAGATGTTTGTTACAAGTAAAACACGTCAGCACCTTTAAACTGGTTTACTTTTACTGGAGGAGGTTCCATGTACCAGGAGGTCAATTATTAAAACTTACTATACTTACATATAGAAGATAAAAAAAAAAACGTCATATGGTATTATATTGTTATATCATTGTGCTTCATGTAAACCTTAAAACTTATTAAGGCTCAAATTATTCATTTAAGGTTTTTTAAACAGAACAAACTGTGATGACAGGTATGTTAGAGTTCACACAAAAGCTTTTTAATTTTATGAAGCTATTACAAATGGTGGATGCATGTTCTTACTAGTAAAACTAAACCAGTCTGAATAAGAATTGCTTTACACATGACTCATGGTGTGCACATCTGTAATGCTTACTGCTTTTATTTTTATGGACCACGTCATTTTTGTTTGTGTGTGTGAATCCATGGAGCCTCTTTTCACCAGTCTACTAAAGCATTTGAACCACACCACTCCTCTGCTCCCCTCCTGTTCTCTGGGAACGTACTTGCCTACATCACCCCAAAGGTTTTTATTTTTATTTTTCTGTTTGATGATGTGAACAGGGCCTTCTGAGGTAACACCACTGTATACCCCAACTGAAAAACCCATTGCTTATTCCAAATGTCTGTCCTCATTGATGAAGCTCATCTTGGCCTTACTACTTCTACTAATGGACTTTGTATGACATTAAAACTGATAGTGAAGAGGAACAGAGGCAACGGCAGCCACTTATGGACTTTTAACATGGGCTTCTCTGGAGCCTCATGATTACGCTGTACTGGTCTTACTTCTAGTGTGTGTGTGTGTGTGTGTTGTGTGTGATTACAACCAATGTACTCCATGTTCAAACAAAAACCAGCTGGATATATAAAATACACATATAGATAAAATATATAGAAAACTATGTAAAGGTATATACTTCTAATGGTTTTGTGTGTTTGGGTTGGCCTAAGCAAGCTTCAGTCAATAGAAAGCAATGTGAAAGGTCTTTTAAGGTGAGTGGAATGTAGGAAACTGATTGTGTGAAATGACATTCATGTGTATATATATACAGCTAGAGCACAAGATAGGGTGCGTGTGATATTTTCCCTCCATGGTCTGTCAGGGATTGTAGGCTAGCAGGACACAGTGAAGCTAACCATGGAAACAAGCACTTGACCACCTGGTGCAGCAGGGTTGGCTAACAAGTGTTTCTAAGTGCACTCATTTTGAATGTAACTGAAACGTTAACTCTCAATGTGTCTAAAGTTAAAGAAAACACACCAGAAAAATACCATTTCTGTAAAGCAGCAACAATGTTTATTTATTTGCTAGCTTTTTTCTGTGATGTTCTAGCTATTGGAGCTACATTCCTGTACCAGAGCCAGAATGTTTGTAACAGTATTTACAACAATAAATGACTTGCAGAAGGACTTCGGCTTGGGCTGTGGTGTCTAAATGAGACCTGCATGATCTTGTTCAAAAGGATTTATATACTGCATTGAGTTATTTTCCTGTAGAAAATGTCAGAAGTGCCATTGAGCTCTAATATTGTCTAATACTTGAGAAGCAACAAAGATGATGGGCAGGCCTGTTCAACTCCCCATGAAAGAGATGTACCATATTCAAATACCACTGTACCACCAGTGGTTGTATATGTAGGGTTAACAGTTACAAATGCAATGCAAAAAGCCACCTTTCAAGTACAGTTCAACTATATTGTGCTTCAGAGAACTGTAAGTCATTTCATGCTTTCAGGGTGACTCATCTACTGCATGAGAGTTGTTCCGTTTGCAAAAATAACCAACTCAGTCGTGTGTAAGGATCTGAGTTTGGAAACAAGGTGATCAAGGTGTGAGGTTTTCACGTTGCAATCACTGAGATGTGAAAATAATGTGTGATAATGTGTTAGATAATAAAATGTTGAACTCCACCCCACGCAAAAGAAATGATGAAGGACTTAAAATGTGTCTGGAGGGTGATGATCCTGATATGTGCTGCTTATGCTGATGAAAACTAGGCACTTGAGTACAAGGTTGACAGTCTGTTGGTCAGTAAGTATATTATGAGGATAAGAACAAAACCACAGCCTGCATCTTTGATTTTATGAAGTGGCCTTGCAGTCTGATAGTCAGGCTACAGAGGTCTCCCTAACGTGACATATTTACTGTACTGACTGCAGCACATCTGCCCCCACAGTCAATAGTCATTCAGTGTCAGCACACATATGCTGTAGAAGGCAAACCTTGTCATGAAGATGTGTTGACAGCTTTGAGATGTGACTGCTGTCATGTTGAGTCATAGCCCAAACTAGCACTTAAAACAGAATCTTCCAGAGCCCCCGGGATCACTTTAGTTTTTGCCTTTCCTTTGCAAAACTTCTCTGATCCATAATTCTGGAGGAAGTCTGAGCTCCAACTGTAGCTTCAGCCATTGGCTGTGGCTTGAAAGGTACTTTCTGTTATGGCTACAGCTGGGGTTGTTCTTGTGGCTATAGCAATAGCTACGACTGCAACTCTGTTTTTATGAAAACTGCTATGATTCTGGCTTAGCTGTAGCTGTGGTCATAGCCTTGGTATTCCTAACAGCCATAACCTACTACAGCTACATCCATAGTCACAGCCACAGCAAAGGCATAGCCATAGAGCCAGACTACATCAAAGAGCTACTGTAGCTACTGTTGGAGCTTGGGCTTCCTCTGGAAATACAGATCAGAAGGAATGCAAAAAGTTGTAAAAGTCATTCTGAAAAAAAATCCCACCATAACCCTTTGGGGGCTTTATAGAATTTGAACCATGTTAATTAACATGATGATCTCTATGTGCATATGTTCATAAAATGCAAAATCAC
Source organism: Enoplosus armatus (assembly GCF_043641665.1). NCBI lineage: Eukaryota > Metazoa > Chordata > Actinopteri > Centrarchiformes > Enoplosidae > Enoplosus > Enoplosus armatus. The sequence goes on along the minus strand of NC_092183.1, from coordinate 23,096,999 downwards.
AGGTAGTGTCCAATCAGATACAGTACTAACACAACAGTTTGGCATATAGAAAGTCTACTTTGGGCAGTGCAGTAGTGGAGGCCAATGTCAAAACATTTGATATATTGGTCGTAGTGCGGCTCCCTTGGTTTTAGCTCATCAGTCAGCTCTGACTGTGGAAGCCTAGCAGCCTATCTGACTGTGGCCAGATCTCAAGCAGAGTTAGGCAGCTGCATAATCCCGCTGTGCACTGACCGAGCTGGAGAGCTTGCACTCGTTGTTTGCCAGAAATGTCACATTTCTCATTCCAAAAAGGTAGTGGTAGGTCTCTCCTCAGAACTCCTCTTCGTCCTTGTGTGCACCTTCAGTAACCATGGTAAACCCTGAGGCTCAGACCTCGGGATTTCATCCATTTCTAAGACAAACACAGCAGTAAAGTCCAGTGATACAGAGAACACAAGTCATAGTAGGACTGCTAAAGAAACAACAAACAGATATGTTTGTAGCCTTCACAGAACATATGCACTAAATGCCAGTTTCTGACACTGCGTTCACGTAATGTGGGAGTTATCATAATTACCAGTTTCTGACTTGTAAATACCAACATTAAAATCAGAATTATGACTGGGAAACTGGATTTTTCTGATAGCTCCAATATATACAGTATATGGTAAGTACTAAATAAGACAAAAGTACCTGGAAAAGCAAATGTCTCACATCAGCCAAAGTCTGTGTTCAAAGTAATTAAACCAAATTTATTAGGGCTTTATTTAACATGTACGGCCAACTCTGCAAACATACAACTGTTGTGAATTGTCCAGGGACATAAAGAGTCATCGTGAACGTGGGAACCTTTGTCATCACTATCTTTGCATGAGGTGGTCACGACACTGATATTTACAACACTAAGGGTTTGGGACCAAACTCAATTAATTGCAATGGAAGTGCCCTTGCAGAGGCTAAATAAATCTCTATGGAAGTTTCACATAAAGTTCAGTGAGACGCTTTTATATAACTCTGCTCTGCCAGAGTACAAACTGGCACAAAAACAGACTCTTGATTTAACTGTCCAGTTAGCAACTAAACTTTACCGCTTGCTAACTGGCACACCAGCTACTGTGGAGGACTGTGGCTGAAAACACTTTATTTAAATGGTCTATAATTTTCAAATAATTTCAAAGAACTTTCCTTGAAGGAACGTTGTGATATGGTACTAATTATGAATGACATTGTTCAATTCCTATTTTCCCTATAATTAGTATTAAATTTTGTTTCCAAGAAACTTGTTGGAAATGATTAAGACTTTATGGATCCATGAAATAAAGCATTACTGTTTTATCAGTATCTGAAAATGTTGCAGCCAATGCATCTGACCATCAAGTAACACAAAGATGCATGTAAAACACTTGCTGTATAGCTGTATGGAGATGACTGGAACAAATGCAAATTTCTTAAAATAAGACGGCATACAAAACACTGGATGCTGGGTACTATGTTTCAACACAAGGTGCCCATAGTTTTTGTATTTCACAAACAAATGGTCACAATAACAGTATTAGCAGAGCAAAACTGTTACACACACACACACACACACACACACACACACACATCCTCCTCAGTGGTTGGATTATGATAGTTTACTCTCAAAGTTTAGTGACAGATAAGGCAGCATCCGGCTGTGTTGCCAGCCAACATATTTTTATACTATTGGTTTTCCCTCAAAGCACCGTCTCTCTAAAGACCCCGATCAGACTGTGAGGGCGTTCAGGATGATCCGGGCGGGACCCTGTCCTTGAGCCTGCTCTAGAGCCTGCCCTAGAGCCTGCCCTCAAGCCCACTTTTCTACTGTTTCGTCGAGGTTCCAGAGGCTCAAGTGCAGCACAGGTGAAGGAGCTGAGGTCCCCACAACTCTGCAGGTGCAGCAGACCAGGCCTTCTCCGAAGGGGGCGAGGGAAAGTCTGGGAGGAACTGCCTGCTGGCTGCTGCTGCTGGGGAGGTTTAGGCTGACTGGGACCCATCTCTGAGTCAGTGAACACCTGAAAGCAAGGAGGATGACAAAACAGAACAAAAATATAATTTATTAATTTTTAATGATCATCTTGAAAGTAAAATATATATATATATATATATATATATATATATATATATATATATATATATATATATATAATCCTCCTTCATGAAGGCTCTAATGTCCAGTTTGAGTTGAAACTGTTTCAAAGACATGACCATTATTTTAACATCCAGTAGTAGTTAAAATAATGGTCATACAACACTGCAAACATCCCTGGTGAGACTGTTTGTCTATATTTGGTAAATAATATATATATATAAAGCAGTACACCTCTGGACAAAGCCATAAGGGAGATAATCCATCACATAAATAATAGCTAATATTACAAGGGTTGAATAATTACATGAGTATTCTGGAGTTAAGTATATCATTTATAACTGGGTTGGTGTCTCCATGAAAAAATAATGATTGGGACTGCCTTAACATTTAAGTGTGTTTATGTGAATAATCCTGAAACAGTGTCAGCCAACCGTGTCACAGTGTGTCTTTATTAGCTAATAACTTTTCCATCAAACACCACAGTCTACAAAGAATAATTTATATTCTATATTTTTCTTTCTGTCAACACATCCTATGTTGCACTAATTATATGTATGTTGGTAGTAGTCTTGCATAGCTAGACCTATCTCTACACTTAAGAAAGGTCTGGCTCAACCTATTATCATTCTGGGATAGAGGGGGAAAAAAACGCTCTGGCTTGTTTGTTTTTCTTTAAATCAATCACAACCCAGGATGCAGCGAGCCCTTGCAAAACGGTAACACGCAGATAGCGGAAGGGAAAGAGAACGCCGACTAAGATAGTCAGGCAAAGGCAGACTTATCCAAACAGCCTACATCCAGACAGTCAGGCAACCAATTCTCAAATAGGAAAACTCCAGCAATGACTTTTGTATCAGGTGTTTGTATCTGTAGATTTGAATGATAATTGAACTCCTACCTGTTCTATGTAACTGGCACAGCGCACAGCCTCCTCCATGTGCTCCTGATCTGACTGCAGGACATTTCGTATGCTGTCTACCAGCTCCTGGACCTCGGGGGCCAGGCCCTGGGCTGCCGGCTGCTCCAGGATTTTCCTGACCAGCTGCTGTGTGTGTCGGTAGCTCTGGTAGTCGACCATGGAGGAGGGCCGAGGCCGGCGGGGCATCCTACTGTCGTTGTTGCCCCGTCGCAGTGTGACGTGGCCCTGGGAGTGGGCGGCCAGCGTGGGCTGGGAGGTCTGGGTGGAAGAATCTGTGGTCTGAAGAGAGGGAGCGAGGGGAGCGTCGCTGCTGTTCTGTACTGTAGCAGACATCAGAAGAGAGGAAGATTGTTGAGGTTCTCCAATTATCCATATATATCCAACATATTGCCATTTGCTAACAGTGCTTGAAGTGCGAAACTGAGCTTTAGTGGTACACACTACCAAAGGAAAAAAACATGAAGATAGTTGGTTCTTCAAGGGTGGTTGCTCAGTCATCAGAAAATGGTACAACAAATGATGAAATCCTTCATTGTGGTTAAAACAGAAACATCCATAAAGCAGTATGTACTGACCTAATTAATATAAGTGATTATTTTTATCCTCTGATTGGAGAAGCGCTGCAACACATGTGTAATGCAGAGACATTACTTGCGGCCATCCACTGTGTTTACCTTCATTAAATCACATGTAAGCAACACCAGGCTGCTACAGAAAAACTACACACACCTCTACACACATCAGACTGCTCTGTTATAACATAATACATGTTATAATGTTCTACATGTTTATGTGGAAGGGGCTAATTAGTCTTGTGCATCCTTTCTTCCACTATAATCAAGAAAAAACTTGATTATAATGCTGCTGTATCTCATCATTTATGATGTGACCCTTTACAACCTGAGATACAGTGGAATTATCTCTAACATAGCGTTGCACTGATACAGTCATATGAACTTAACATAATATATATTTTTAAATGGCTGCAGATCTGTGGTGCTCTGCACCATCAAAACAACCACTTGATTTCCTGGAGAGACTGTCACCATTTGTTGAGTTACTGTTGTCATGCTTCACCATGATTGGCTAAGCTATTCCTCTGATCTACAGTCCACCTCATCCAGCCCAGTCCATGCGCCCAAGAATTATCACTTTGCACTGGTCAATGCAGTCAATGGTGAAATGTCAAATGAGCTGAGGATATTTCCCCAAAGCTGGACATTTTATCTGCAAACATTTGGAGCTTTGTAAGACACAACCCCATCTCCTCTTTGTGCACTTTTCCTCTTGGTTTCATACCATTCAACCCCATGTTTTAGCACTCACACTGTGTCATACACTGTTGGTGTTAAATTGATCGGATGGCTTTTAGATACTGCACTGAATAAATCTCAAAGGGTGACCATAGAGTGCTGATGGATGACGGTCAATCCTCCAGTGGGACAATAAATATCTATTGAATTAAATGGCTATTGATTATGTCTGGATTGGCGTGTCACAATTGTCTCATCTCACACTGTGTACCAATTTCCAAAGATTGCGTTGCATTGTTCCACATGAGCAAAAAAAGCCAACCTTTAGCAGCAAGGTCCATCAGCACTGGGTCACTGTTGGAGCGGTGGATCCTTGCTTTCCCCCAGGGGGTCAGTGCTGGAGTGTGCTGCTGCTGCAGCTGCTGCTGAAGAAGATGAGGAGGAGGGGGATGCTGGAGCTGGGGCTTGGCCTGTGAAAGGACGCCTGGTGATGCCGATACTAACTGGGGACTCGTGTCTAAGACTGAATACAGACAGATGGACACACATGCTATTAGAACAAAAGGCAGTGTCTGACATTCACTTTGAATCAGAGAACACAGACGGACAGAGGACAGGTGGATGCTCCAATCTAAATGTTGCCAGATGGTACTGTCACATTTCCATGATTATTCTTGCAGGTACATTGTCACAAAATTGGAATTTAGATGTTATATGTGAGGGATCACACAAGTATCGTGGACGCAGGCCAACAACAAAGGTAATGGTCATGTAGCTTTTGAGAGCTGTCCAGCAGTCGGTGGTTCAGAGCTAACTTAGCTTGTCTGCCCCAGCTAGCTTGACTTTTAGCTCATCTATCTTCTCGCACAGTAGTCACAGTAGCTCTCATATGGCAGAACATAAGTCGGGCTTGAGGTACCAAACTAGCTCCTCCCTCGCCATCTACCACACTGATTGGTAGCATATCGGTCTTAATCATTCGGCACATCAACTGGGTGATGGCTCGCATCACTTTTTCCCCCCCTGGCTAGCAGCGACATGATCTATGGCTGCGAGCCATCCTCGGACATGGCAGCTAGGTACTTGTTCTTAATGTGAACAGCATAGTGCTACACAATTTACATTTGACTTCATTGCCTTTCAAGAGGAAAGCTTCGTTGAGCGCACTTAATTTTTAACTTCAGGCTGCTAGCTAGCAAAGCCATTAGCGGACTATGTATGCAAATTAACCTATAGACCTTCATGCATAACCGGTCAAAATTATTCGTGGTGATTAACTGATTAACGGTTAACCGTTGACATCCCTAGTAAGTGGTTTCGGTTGCTTAGTAAGAGCAGGAGCAACCATGCAACCATAGTGCAACCGTAGCACAACCGTAGCACAACCTCCCAAGTACCTTTGATAAAAGCATGAAAGCGTTTTCTGAACAGCTTAAAGAATCTGAGCAGTAACAAGGATTTTAATTGGAAGAAGTAAAAACACATCAAATATAAATGAATATTAGATCTATTCAATCAACAACACCAAACACTCGGCACATAAGGAGGAGGCTGGGGAGGCGGAGGGCTAACCTGGGGGTATCAACAGGGAAATAGTGAGAAGTACCAGGTTATGAAGGACACCGGGTACACCAGATTGGATGTTACATGCACAAGCAAGAATGAAACAGCTGATGCCGATCCAGTGGATCAGATCGGTGCACTGACGTAAAAATGAAAATGAAAATTGGGACTTCAATTCTGCCGTATATCATGCACACACACAAATAGATATGAAATTTGCATCCCACCCCAGCAACCCCCTAGAGGGCCTGCCCTGCCTGGTGTGTGCACGTGTCCTACCTTGAACAGAGGCTCCTGGAGGAGAGGTAATCGGGTTCATAGTCAACTCTGTTTCCTGAAATAAACAGAAACCATCACACTGGTAGACTTATATGAATTAGCCAGAATGTTGAGTTGGTAATTATAATTCATTGACAAGTAATTATTTCTTTACACCCAGTTTCCAAATGTTTTAGTCATCAGTTGAACCTGTACTTTGAGCATTTTGATAATGACAAAATGGCAATAGACAACTTTTCCCCCTCTAGTGTTTCCAAGTGGTAATATTGTTGCCACTGCTGTCGCAAAGACAACCGGATCACTTCCCGTTTTCCTCAGAGCGGAGCAACTACCAACAACACAGGACACACTGCATTTGTTTCCAAATTTCTGTGAAGAAACCATCACCACCACTTTGTAAATATGAGATAAGAAAGAAGAGTGTTCATTGAAGACGTAAAGTGAGATTGTCAGAATTTTATATTGAGTAATAACATAGTTTGAGTATTGCTTCATGCAAACAAGTAATACCGCTAGCAGCCTGGCTGCTGTCCACAGCCACAAACAACCGTAAGAATCCCAATCTGAACTAGAAACTAAAATACCTGGTAGTATTAATAAGTAGGCAGGTTTGTTGTTTGTTGTTGGGAAGAGCGATGCATATAATGGTACATACTTGCGACCGTAAAAATATGTCCACCAGTAGAGATTTGGTCATACTGTTTCCACCGCGAGAGCTGTCTCTGCTATATACACTGCTCAAAAAAAGTAAAGGAACACTTTTTAATCAGAGTATAGTTACTCTAGGAGAGCTGGACAGGGCCGTAGAAGGTCCTTAGCCCATCAGCAGGACCGGTATCTGCTCCTTTGTGCAAGGAGGAACAGGATGAGCACTGCCAGAGCCCTACAAAATGACCTCCAGCAGGCCACTGGTGTGAATGTCTCTGACCAAACAATCAGAAACAGACTTCATGAGGGTGGCCTGAGGGCCCGACGTCCTCTAGTGGGCCCTGTGCTCACTGCCCGGCACTGTGGAGCTCGACATTTGCCATAAAACACCAGAATTGGCAGGTCCGCCACTGGCGCCCTGTGCTTTTCACAGATGAGAGCAGGTTCACCCTGAGCACATGTGACAGACGTGAAAGGGTCTGGAGAAGCCGTGGAGAACGTTATGCTGCCTGTAACATCGTTCAGCATGACCGGTTTGGTGGTGGCTCAGTGATGGTCTGGGGAGGCATATCCATGGAGGGACGCACAGACCTCTACAGGCTAGACAACGGCACCCTGACTGCCATTAGGTATCGGGATGAAATCCTTGGACCCATTGTCAGACCCAACGCCGGTGCAGTGGGTCCTGGGTTCCTCCTGGTGCACGACAATGTGGCGAGAGTATGCATGCAGTTCCTGGAGGATGAAGGAATTGATACCATTGACTGGACCTCACGCTCGCCTGACCTAAATCCAATAGAACACCTCGGGGACATTATGTTTCGGTCCATCTGACGCCGCCAGGTTGCACCTCAGACTGTCCAGGAGCTCAGTGATGCCCTAGTCCAGATCTGGGAGGAGATACCCCAGGACATCATCCGTCGTCTCATTAGGAGCATGCCTTTGAATTCAGCCCTCTGTAGGTTGATCATTTTCATTTCCATCAAATGTGGCATCCTTTCGTTCCTAACACATTACACAGTCCATATCAGTATAGATATCCAGCATGATTGTTTTCCCATTGAGATCTGATGTGTTTTCAAAGTGTTCTTTTAATTTTTTTGAGCAGCGTATTCAGGGCAGGATTCTTGCGCGACCTCGCAAATCAACAACTTCACCAATATCTACTTAAGAGCCATGGATGTGTAAAGAGAATGGTAAAAGTGATATCCTCTTTCTGTTTTGGTTGCAGTGGTTGACACACTTCCTTTGTGCCGTAGGGTGCTTATTTAGACTGTACCTGTGTGACTGCATTGGTGGCACCTCCAGCAACAGCCTCATATGGAGGAGGGGGCTCTAACGGACAGAAGACCTCCACCCCTTTGATCCGAGCCCCGTAGATATGAGGGAGAGGGATCACACTGTCCCCAAGCATCCTGAAACAAGTCAACAACAACTAGTGAGTTATCATGTTCTACCAAGCTAATGGGACACAGCCACACTAAAACAAGATATTACATCACTGTGTGTGTGTGTGTGGGGGGGGGGGGGGGCTGGTACCGGCGAGCCAGGCGTGGCGTGTATGAGTAGAAAGTAGAGAAGTAGGAGGGGGGAGGGGCTGGGGCCACAAACTCATCTGGGTCTGGGACCTGAGCAGGCTCTTCCATTTCTTCCACGGTGACCCTGGGCTCATCCTAAAGGGACAAAAGAAACAAAAGGATAACTAACTAACAAACATGAACGTTTCTGACAGTTAAATGCCAAACAGACGTTTTTACACTCAATGACCTTTTCAAAAATCAAGTATTGTTTTACTAACTGGTCACTTACAGGTGTAACAACACTTACATCAATATAATTACTTTTCAAGAAAGCCTTAAAAGTTTTTGATTAAAAAAACAAACAAACTCATTTCATCATTGTAACATTCTGGAAAAATGTAATTTATTGAGCTTTGAGAATTTAAAAAATTTCAAATATGCTTGTTTTATGGAAAAAGCTTATAAGGCACTGCATTTGGACAAACTGTGCTGTCAGTAGAGGGAAGTAAATATGTGTGTAGAGTGCCCTACATATTCCACTTTAAAGGCCCATCTCAAACATGGCTTAAGATAAACCAGAACTGTCATCACTTTTAACTTGACATGTTGCACAATGTACTTTGCTTTTTCTACGATGCATAACGCTGCAGTGTGAAAATGCCAATGACAGCAGAATTGCAAAATAATGGAACAGACATAAGCTTGATATCCACCTGAACATCTCACTTTCTGACAAAAAACAAATAATGGGGGTCCAACATTTCTGTTGATGAATGTGTTGAAATGTAAAGAGCTCACTGGTGACGTGTGGGTTTCTGTTATGAATATTTGTGTCTTTCTGTCCACATTATAGGTTTCTGTATTGACTGATTCTTAACTTTAATGGTCAAATTGTGGCTTTTTCTTGTGGTTGCTGGCTGCCCAGCCAAAAAGTCCACATGGATTTCATTTGGGCTACAGGGGCAACATGTGGATTTTCCAGATTTTTCTCTTTTTCTCTGGTTTTACTGACCACAGACCTTAACTTAACTTTGGTTGGTTAATATTTGATGTTCTACCTGAGTTTACCATTTTGTTCACTTTTCATCATCTTTCCCTCTACTCCAATATTTTATATCTTCTCATTTGTCTCTTTGTTTTTAGTTTCAAGCCCAGCAACTAGTAAAGATGTGTTTTTCTTCTTGAAGTGCACAATTACTGTGGATATCAAAACATCATCATCTCATGGCCACCATTGGCCTGTGGTGTGATCATACCATGCAAGGCGTTCTTGCGGTGAAGATCTGCAGGTATCTCAGGGCAGCTGCCATAAGACACACCGCTGTGGTGAGAGCGTTCAGTGCGCACAGTGCAAACAAGACTTTCTGGGAGAGAAGAAGACACAGTCAGATCAGTTCGATTTGAGCGGACAGTCACTATGTTCAAAACAGACCATGGTCTTGATTTTTATAGGGTGCAAAGAATAGCGAATTACAAGAAGTTGAATACAGAGTTGCTCTTCTCTTTGCTGTTTTGGTAGCCGGTGCAGAAATGGGTGAGAGGTGCAAACAGGTGAGAGTTTTTTGAAATAATGCAGGAGAGATGAAAGCAGGTCAAAGCAGATGACCGCCCACCTAGAGTCTGGTTCTGCTCGAGGTTTCTGCCAAGAAGTTTTTCCTTGCCACTGTCGCCAAATTGCTTGCTCATGGTGGGAACTGTTGGGTCTCTGTAATAACATCATAAAGCGTCGGTCTGGACCTGCTCTATTTGTAAAGTGTCATGAGATGGCTTTTGTTGTGATTTGGCACTATATAAATAAAATTGAATTGAATTGAATTGAATAGGTGCTGTTTTTTGCTGAAGGTTGGATCTTAGGCTTTACAGTGACTATAGACATTTGAAAGCCTGCTCTGTGTCTTCTGGAGATGACACTTTCTAGAGTTGTGTTTAAAGTCTGAGGTATAGAGGTTGAACAGAAATGGCGACCGTACAGTTCCACACCACATCCACCACAACTGAGGCAATTTCCCCACAGCTTATACCAGTTTAGAACACAGGTGTTGAGTGTCAGTGCTTTTAAACACTATATGGTCTTTACTGAGCCGATTTCAGTATTACTACTCCTGATTAGCTAATTCTTGGATCATTATAGAATTAGGTTATTGTATTAGTTATTACACAGGTTATTGTGTCTATACTTCATCTGACCATTTGCATTACATAAAGAAGTGGCCAGATAAAATGAGAAACCACTGTAAGACAAATTAGATTAATTGTCCCACACCTGTGTATACACAGAATGGGCGGAGCATTATATATTTAAGATCAATGTTGTATGAATTGTGTAAAAGCACTCTTGACGAAGGTCCAGAGGGACCGAAATGTTACTATGACAAAGTGTGGGGGATCCTCGTTTTCTAAGCCTGAAGTGATGCCTTCCAGAACACCTGCATCGGAAACGGTTGGATGTGTGAATATCTCCTTGAAAAAATTTATCACACTCCAAACAGTAGATGTGTTTAAATTGGCATCAAAAACAGTCAGTAAATCTGTCTGCATTGATCTATAAATGAATATGGTTGATTCTTACAGTAGCTGTGGACCACAGCTGTTTCATACTGTATGAAAAGCTTCTCCTTCAGCTCATTAAAACCCCTGCAGCCATCTGAAGGTAGCAGGACACACGTAGACAAATCTGCAGCCTCTGATTGGAGAAGGGCTGCATCAGAGATTTATTATGCACTGCCGTTCACTGTGTTTACCTTTATTAAATCACATGCAAACGACACCAGGCTGCTCTACAGAATAACCACACATACCTCCACACACATCAGACTAGTCTGTTATAACTAGGGCTTGAGCGATAAGTCGATGTAATCGATTATGTCAATTATATAAATATGTTGATTTGCGTGGAATGCGTGGATGTGTTGCACTATCTATGTTCGTCCCCAAATATGGCAGCTCCCAAAAATGAGACCCAAAAAGCATGAACCCAGTTGTAAAAAATGTGGGAATTCTTTAAAGAGAGTCCTACTAAAATGGCGCTCTGCAGGCTTTATAAAACTGAAATGGCCACAGCAACACAACCTTTTGTAGATAAATAATCTGATTACAATCGCACTAGCTATTGAAGTAAATCATATTCTACTGATACATGTTTTTAAATTCTTTGCATTTTGGTGTTTTTATGTTGGGAAAACTCATTTGTAAAATAAATATTTTATGAGAAAATGCTTGAATAAAAGGTTGAAAGATTAATGGTAGAAGTTATGGTTATTATTTATCGGTAAATTAACCAAAGGATCAACTAATCAGAAAAAATAAATGATGGATTAATCTCTAAAAAATAATTGTTAGTTTCAGTCTCAGTTATAACTCGATAATCTGCATGTTAATATTTTGCACATACATGAACCACGGTTTCTAACAACATGTGTGATGATTGTAATATGTGTGTGTATATGTGTAACTATATTAATGTCCCTTCCTACTGAGGATATATTCACTGGTCAGCTTACAGTGAATACTCAGCTGTGCTGTATAGCGGTGTACCTTGAGCAGGATCCTCATGGTGCTGCAGGAGTGGGCAGGGTGGAGCTCCAGCAGCTTCTCCTCAGGACATTTGGAGCTGGGGGAGAGGGAGCAGCAGTAGCACACATCTCCAGCCTCACTCTGAAACAACACACACACACACAGTGGGGTGAGTTTGATCATTTGAAACATTTCTTAATTAAATAATTCATAGCACCCCAGAAAGGGGAAATCTTCATCAGGAGCGGCTTGAAAATGATAAAATGTATCGAGTATACTAAGCAGCTCAATCAACCAATCAGCGAGATACAACACAAACTGATCTGTAGTGACTGTGACAAGAATATACCATTGAACCTGCTGTGGATGTTGTGAATCTAAATTATTCTGGTGACCCCGACCTTTAAAAGATATTACAACTTGGCTTACTGTAAATTCACAGAAGTTAATGATCACTTAACTTCAAAAACCTGAAATATATTGGACTGCTCCCATCAACCTCCTTCGCCAACTAACTTCAACGATTTCCAGCTGTGTGACTTTCTACATAACAATAAGTTATTTGAGGACTTTCAGTCACGTTTCAGTCGACACCATTGACCATCACATCCTATTACAGACTGGAACATTTAATTGGAATTAAAGGAACCACACTAAGCTGGTTTAAGTCCTATTTATCAGATTGATCTCAGTTTGTACACGTTAGTGATGAATCCTTCATGGACGGCATGTTAGTTAGTTAGGCATAGAGTTCTGTGCTTGGACCAATACTTTTCACCTTATATATGCTTCCTTTAGGCAATATTATTAGAAAACACTCCATAAAATTCCATTGCTATGCAGATGACACACAATTATATCTAACGATCACGCCAGATGAAAGCAATCAATACTATTATTATTACTATTATTATTAGTGTTATCATTACTATGACTATTATTATCTTTATCAATATTAATATTATTACCACTACCATTACCATTACTTTACATCTCTATGTGGAACTTGTACTGCTGTATGTTAGTAAACTGTATTTTAGAAAAAAGCCTCCCTGTTTTCTGATCTGCTTCCATTTTACTTTGATGTTAATTCTGTTAACTGTAGTTTGCATCAACAGCAAATAGTCTTCTTGCAGACAGTCTTCCTGTAGTCTTGTACATGTCCATGTCATACTCACCACTCCGCTGCTACATGTACACACACAAGTACTGCCCACCACTGTATCAATGCAATTTCTAAGTTAGAGTAGGTTGGATTTTACATTTTAAAGATTGCTTGCTGAGCTACAGACATAATTAAAAGACTTGTGGAACCACGGAAAGATGAGCTTCTTAATGTTTATGATGAAGAAGATAGAAGTATAAGTATTGGGTCTGCCCATTCTCTTTTTATTTGTGATATTCAAATTCAAAGAGACGCAATTTGGGATACTACATAGATTAACTCACGCCCACCTCATGTTAGGAACAAAACGGGTCCCAGCAGATCAGCTTTGTGTATTAAGTGCAAAGTGAACAGCTCAGTGCCATACTGGATTCAGATTGGATAGTGTTATTTCAAAGCTTGCAGAGAGTAAGTTTACAGCCATCTGTATCTACACTCTACTAATAATAATAACAATAATAATATGCTTCCAAAGACATTTCTGCACAAGCAATGAGTCAGTGAAATATCTGCTTACATATGACGCCTAATGAAGCTACATTGAGAGTACTGCACTTGATCTGCATCAGCATGACACACACACACACACACACACACACACACACACACACACACACACACATACCTCTATTTATAGAGCAGAGTGCAAAGCACTGTGTAACCCCATCTATTCTTATACCTCCAGCCCCCTCACTGACAGGATAGACAGACATAAATACATGTGAAAAGCAGAGTGGCAGGAAAGAGGCAGAGACAGAGGGGAGGAAACCTGGAATAGAGGGGAAGGAAAGACAACACAACTGCAGGAATGGTCAAAAGGTCACAGAGAAGCTCTGGCCTGAAGACTCATCACATTTCCTGCAGCCTGACCTGCCTGTGCTGTGTAGCTGTACAAACCCCCAAAGACATGCTGCGAACATATTAATACGCACATACAGTACATTGTGTGTTCAAAAGAAGGTTGATAAGAAATCATAGACATTATGAAATAATCATATGAATAAACACAGACACTAGTTTTTATTCCAACATTTTGTATTTACAAATGTTTATTTCACAATGCCATTTTGTCCTGGGACTATTTTATGTCATAACATCATCTCACCTCATAGGACAGATGTTGTGAAAGATGTGAAAATGGATAAGGACAATTTGTGTTATTGGTCTTTTTTTCTCCAGACAATGTGTTAAATGGATAACAATCAGAATGAAGCTGTGAGGTCTCAGCAGCCCTGATGGGTTCTCTCGAGAGCTGAAATTGTGATGTCTTTCCAGATTCCGCGATGTTTCTCTATAAATAAAACAATGTCACTGCAGTTTGGTTTTTTGTGGAGACCAAACAACAGAAGCAGTAAAATACAACCCTGTGTATTAGTGAGCCTATTCAAATTTGCCTGAAATTCTCGAACGTCTAGAGAAAAACTAACCATATTCCCTGACTTTCATCATCAACACTACTGATAAATCCCATAATAGTCCAGAACTTCTTTCCATAAAACACAGTTACAGAGTTTGATCTACTGTCCAGTATTTCCCATTGAAACATTCAGGTGAAGACTTTTGTTTGTGTGAGTGAAATGGTGAAACATCAATAAGCAAAAATATGGTTGAGGTTGAAATGACATCCGGCTGTAACATGATGCCTCCGATCGAGCTTAAAGGGCATTTATTGGCTGGTAAAATATTCTAGGGATTCTGTCCTTACCCTCCTGACAAACATTGTATTTCATCTACATATTGTTCATAGTCTATTTGAATTTAGAACAAAATGTAGTTATCACTTTTTTAGGCTGGTGTGCTTGTTTGATTTTAAAGAGTAGTCCTTGACAAAGTTATTGTCAAGCACTTCGAGCCAGACTGATCCTGGTACTGACTGATCTCCACAAACGCTGTGAGTAATGGAGAGCTCATAGGCGTAGTGATCTTAATTCCAAAATATTTACTCTAGCTGAGAAAGACTGCTACTATCACTCCAAATATTACTCACCTAATTAGGATGTAATAATCTTAATTATGAATACAGTAGGAAGCATTGAACGTGTGAAGGAGAAACAAAAAGGAGATGCAGTAATAATGAGACAAATCAAAGACAAACAAAATACACAAGACACTACCACCACACAAAGAGAGAGAGAGCCAGAGCAGCAGGTGGAGGTGGTGTTGATATGGGTGTTAATGCAGCCAAACACACACGCTTAAATATAGTTTCCTTGATGAGCCCCTGGCACTATATGATTGGGATTCTTTTGTACTCTTGTTAAAACTTCAAAACAATAAAACAAAAAAATAAAAGCCAATGAGACTCGGTGTGGACATCTTTCCGTCCAAAGTGATTAAATGATGCATCGTTCGGTTTACTTGCCGTGTTATATCCCTCCCCAGTAAACTGGCTCAACATGGAATTCATCAAATCAGTAAGCATGATGCTCTCAACATGTCATTTCCTGCTGACTTTCCACGGAAGGAACAGAGGCAGGCGGAGAGACTGTGAACCAGAAAGAATACAGGAAATGTACAAATGATGAGAGCAAAACCAGACAGACACAAAGAGCCTCACCAGTTGGCAGCTGGTCATACTGGAAACCAGCTGGGCTCCCTGGCAGCACAAGATGAATCCAGCCAGATTAAGGAGTACACACACCACAGACAGCAGGACAAACACATTAACCTGGAGATGGAGATGGAGGGGTGGGGGTGTGGGTTGGATGAAAGAAGGAAGGTAACATGGGTCATCGTGGTTGGAACACTTGTATCCAACTAAGTGCACATATTATACATATAATGCAAAAAAAATACTTAATAAACATGATGTAATCAAATGGCGAGAGTGACAACAGTTACAGAAAGTTGAAATGTAGCACAGCCATATGCAAACACAGAGAGGTGACATGACATCACATTAAAGTCATCCATTTTTGCAGATTCTCTAATGTATTGCTAATATATTTTAGCACTGAAAGGAGGAAAAGGCTTAGTGTTTCAGTGTGTAGGGGTCAAATGGTAAATGGACTTCACTTTTCAGCTGCCATGCAAGGTGCTGGCCTCTATCGGGAGCAAATTAGGGTTCAGTGTCTTGCCCGAGGACACTTGGACGGGGGGGGGGGGGCCTCCCGTGCAACAGTGCTAACCACTGAACCACCATACCACCCAAATGGAACACCACAATGACATAAGTTGCTCAGTGAGGGAAGCTTTCTGTCTCCTCAGAGTTTCTCTGTGATCATTCTAAATGTCAGTGCAGCTGTATGCACAGCAGAGCTGCTGTCATTAACCTAGATTTGTGTTGATTTTGTCAGACAAAGTCACAATTATAAAATGTGATTTTTATCACCACAGCGCAGCAGTGACTGCTGGTTAACATGTAGTGTTTATGGGCCGCAATTCAATTGCTATTTCACTCGGCCAGTTGCCTGACAACTATAGGAGCACTGTACAGAGATCAGAGACGGCTGTGTAGTAGCAAAGTTAAGAAGACATGATGATCACGCACTTTAAATGTCTATACAGCCGATCATACAGCACAGCTTGATTTTGTCACTGTGGACAGAGGTCGCCACTAAAACCACCTGGAAACACTGTTAGTGTGGACACAAGTCGTTTTCACATGGAAACAAATTAAGACTTTTTGTGTTTCTTGGAGTTTGAACTTGGCAAGCTGAACTGTGGGTTCAAACGCACAAGGTTTCTCGCTGGCATCAGCACCTAAGCCAGGCACAGCTGATTACACATGACAAAACCATCTCAACTCAAGGATTCAAAAACGGACTACCTGTTGAAGACTCAGGCTAGATGTTCTGAGAACATGGATTTAGGCTACATGTGAACCTAGAGAGAACCTGTTTTGCTTGTGTGAAGTCCAAAATGTGAAGATAGTAGCCTTTAGGTTCCATTTCTCATACACCCTCTGCTCCAATTATTATTATTACATTAATATTCTTACCACAACCATTACTTTACATCTCTATATGGAACTATTGTGCTACTGTATCCTCTCTCTCTCTCTTTCTCTCTGTGTTCTAAATCTCTCAGAGGACCCACACAACTCAGTTCAGATTGAATTTCTATTGTAGAAGAAAGACTGCAGGTATGCATGTCTGACACTGTGGTGAGCAAAACGGGTGTAGTGGACTCCTTAGTTGAGTGGTGGGGCTGAACCACCCGCAGCTTAACACTGGTAAAATGTTGGTGGTGAACTTCAGTTGGCAGAAAACCCCCTACACCTATTTCCATCCACGGGTGAATGTGGACACTGTTCAGGACTACAAGTACCTGGGAGTACACCTGAACTACAAGCTGGATAGGGCTAAGAACACTGAGGCTGTGCACAAGAAGGGCCAGAGTTAACTCTACTTTCTGTGGACCTCCGGTAATTGAATGTCTGCAGTACCATGCTGAGGAAGTTCCACCAGTCTGTGGGAGCCAGTGCTATTTTCTTTGGGAAGTTGATGGCAACAGAATCAAACTACTGAGCAATAAATGGCAGAGTCTGGATTTAAATTGCCTTCACATGAGGTATTGACAAGAAACAATGCAGCATGTAATCCAGTGTTACTATTTGTAATTTGATCAGGTTGATATCAGCCTCACTGTTAGTTCAATCAGAGTTCGTCACAGTACGTTCACTCTGACGTAAGTGTGTGCGTGGTGAATGAAGAAAGCCATCATCAATGGAGCTCTGACACTATGAGTCACCATAGCAATGGGTAAATAAAGAGCAAAGCCTCCATTTTAATCCAGTGGAGCTAGAAATATGAATGCGGACCATGACTTGTCTTCAACGACATAGCAGCAGCAGTTAGAGAGGCTGAGTGTAAAGGGAGAAAAGAGTCAATAAGTTAATGCTGTTACATTTTATTCAGCATAGTCCAATCATTCATCATTTACCAGACTGTCATTTCCTGAATGGTTGATAACGTGCTGGATTCCTACTGTATGTTACATTCGATTTTTAAATCTGTTCAGCTGTAACAGCTGTAACAGCTGAGCCAGTATTAATGGTTTCCGTGATTTGTAGTTGAAAAGGCACCAAGGTTCAAACTGAGTGTACATTTGTAGACATCTATTTTACATTTAAACATACAACAGAATTTAATAACCATATTTCATATGTGTAAATTGTGTGAAATGCTGTTAAAACACATTAAGATTTAATACTTAAAGTATTTTCAGCTGCACCACAATCACCCTCACTTAGAAATACTCATCATCTCCATCATGATATAATAACTAACCAATCACAACATGACAAATGATTATTCATTGATCAGTGTGTCTGAAGCTTCACACACGTGTTTTATTTAAACAGTGATTCCTAAAGTATGTTTGCTAAATGTTTCAGGGGAACTGGTTAACAACCTGACAGCTGCCTTAATGTCCACAGAGTCACAGTGTTAGAAAGAAGGACTGTGTATAGTTTTGATAGTCCACAGATCGCTGTCTATTTACCTATATAGCGCTTTTCAACCTTAACGGTTCCCAAAGCGCTTTACAGTTTGGTTTCATGCACACACACATGGCGACCGAGCTGCCAAGCAAGGTGCTGGCCTCCATCGGGAGCAACTAAGGGTTTAGTGTCTTGCTCAAGGACACTTCGACATGTGTACTGGGGGGGAAGCCAGGGAACCCCAAAACGTTCTATCCTGCTCTACCTCCCATGCGACAGTGCTAACCACTGCACCACCATGCAACCCCATTTCTCAGTGAGCAGGTTAGGTTCACAGCGTCTGTTCCCACAATTTAAGTCTACTCAGTTTCTGGATCTGAAAACCAAGAATTTCCCTCATCTCAGGGTTAACTAACTCAGAGTTTTCACTGAACCTGGGCCCAGATCAGTTTTAAATCTATCAGAGTGATGGAGGAGTGAGGAGCAGCCACAGTGAGCTGTGCAGCAACATAAACAACTCCTTTTACTGTGTCCTGCTGTTGTGTGGAAAACTACTGTCTGTGTGTACAGTGTAATTCAGATGGAGGTTGTAATTATTATTGACTGACTTCTTTATTAAAACAACCTGCATTGTTTGGCTGCACTTTAAACAGGTACACCAGCTGCTCTAACGACAAAGTAGGTGCTCAAGGAGTGTTTGCTGCAGTGTTAAATTGCACTTGCTGCTACCATGGTAACCATGGGTGTCGCAAAATCATTCAGAACTGAAATCTTATGGATTACAATTTTAAGTGTCAGAGCACAGGTGGAGCAGGTGTTGGCATTAATTTGTCAAGGTTTGACAATTTAACAGCAACACAACATTGTAATCAATGCAATCACTACTTCATAGAAGGAACCAAAACCATGTCCCTTACCAGTAGCAGCATGGGCCTTCTCCATGTTGTGAGGCCTACGATGCCTGACAGAATGACCTGTGAACACATGGAGAAAAATAATGTTCATGTGGTGCAATTTTGTGTGAAAAAAGACAAAACTAAACAGTCACACATACATTTATATAACAAAATGTAACACAAAACTCCATGTGTTTCCTGTCTTCCTAGGCCTCTCTTCACTTTACCTTACATGGAGCAAACAAGACAGTTTTGTAGTTATTGGAGCAGTGCTTGAATTGGACCAGCACTCGCTGGTTACTTATGGCTGCATACCAACACTTTCTAATAAAACTTTCCTATCATAGGGTAAGTTAAGTTAATTTCACAAGGTAACTAGTATAGTATCACAGTGAGTAACAACGAACCGAGGGGCCCCAACTTTTGGGTAAATGTGGGATGTAAATGTAGTAAATGGTCTTCACTTACATAGCGCTTTTCAACCTTCACGGTTCCCAAAGCGCTTAACAGATCAGGTCACATTCACCCATTCACTCATGCATTCACATACCAATGGCGACCAAGCTGCCATGCAAGGTGCTGGTCTCTATTGGGAGCAACTTAGGGTTCAGTGTCTTGCTCATGGCACTTCAACATGACGAGGGGAGCTGGGAATCAAACCCCCAATCCGCTCTACCCTGCTCTACCTCCCATGTGACAGTAAAATAGGAAATTAGTTAGTTTTAAAGCGATATTGTTTACCTTAAGTAACCTCAGTAACCACAAACGTCAACTACAGCCTATACTAGGTGTGCTAGTATGTTGGACTAGCAAAGGGAGTGGGATGTCGGACTAGCAAAGGGAGTGGAAAACAACATAAGGCTCAATGATAATAAACCACCACTGAAAAAGATCCCAACGCCTAGCCCCTGCTGACTGGGATAACCTGCATCGCCACCTTCAGCGGTTGTTAGCGGCAGGAATTATTAAGGAATCCAGAAGTCCTTATGCATCACCCATTGTCATTGCAAGGAAGAAAAATTTAACATTGCACATGTGCATAGACTAGTGGACAGCTGAAGCATTTCCAGATCAGTATGCTGTGCCATGCATTGACGATGCCTTTGATTCTCTAACAGAAAGTAAATGGTTCTCAGTGTTGGACCTGCGCTACGGATACTATCAGATACCCATGGCTGAAGAGGATAAAGTGAAAACTGCCTTTATCTGTCCACTGGGGTTCCAATTTGAACGAATACTGTAGGGGATCACAGGGGCCCCTGCAACATTCCAAAGACTTATGGGAGAAGGCAGTTGGACCTTCTGGAGGTGTTAGTGTATCTATCATGTTCGGGAAAACCTTAGAAGAGCACGAGGAGTGCCTCCTAAAGGTTCTCGACCGACTGGAAGAGAGTGGCTTGAAGCTATCGATAGACAAGTGCCATACGTGGGGCACATCGTGTCAGAGCAGGTATCGCAGCAGATTCAGCAAAGGTGGAAGCAGTTGCCAACTGGAAGCAACCTACTGACTTGGAGACCCTGTAATCCTTTCTGGGATTTTGTCTTATTTCAAAGTGGGTGAAACTTTTGGCGACAGGTGGGACCTGTCATGTACTGATGCCTTGCAAAAGATCATCCTTCGTCTCACTCATGCGCCTGTATTGGCATTCGCAGACCCCTCTAAGCCCTATGTTCTACACATAGATGCCAGTCTGCAGGGGTTAGGGGCAGTGTTGAATCAGGAGTACCCTGAGGGGTTGAGACCTGATGCCTTCGCCAGCCATGTCATCTTTGAAGTGTTTTTTTTCTTTTGACATGCGCCAATAATATATAGAGAAAAAATAATACTGGCAGAAATGCCGATCCTGCTTTGATTTCGAAGTTTGAAATCGAAAGCTTATTTCGATTGATTTTCGATTTAGAATCGAAATCGTGATACCCCTAGTTAGTACACCCCACCAAATACATTTAGCCTCCACAACTAAAAATGTACAGCTTCCTCCTATCTCTGCTGCTGGTTTTCAGTGTGGTAGGTTTGAACTGCTACAGTGCATGATACAGTGCACCAACTCCTGTGTTCGGCTGCTGCCAAGCATACTGCAGACCTGCTAAATCACTGCCATACTGCAGCACAACACACATACTGTCCCATGTAACACATGGTGTGAAAAAAAAGAATGCTGCAACAGACTGGAGAGCTGCAGTGGACAATGATAGGACTTTATCCTTTAATGGCTTTGAACTGAAGGTGTGGTAGAAAAGATTACTTTTAGGTACAGTGTGTGTTTCTGCAGTGTCATGGCAAACTGACCCTGTCCTTTCCCTTACTTTGCCAAGCATGAGAGGAGGTTCAGGCAATGCAATCAGAAAGGTTATAAGACGTTGTGTCTCAGTTTCTTGACGCAGGCTAGAGACCGGAATTGTGTTGTTTAGACTAGATAACTAAGAATAGACGTACATACCTCCATCTGTGACCTTGTTTCTTCGGTATAATTGAAGATGGAAAGATTGTTACTTTACACAAATCTCACGTAACCACTGTTGTGTGGGCTTGTCTTTGTAATAAATACATTGAAAACTAAGCCAACGAAGACTGAGGAGTTTGTTCATCAAAACTCAGTCTGACCTGAAGTACAATTATTATTTTTATTCATCAAATGGAGATACATATTACGAGCAGAGAGGGGATTCTCTGTGGCAGGTAAAGGAATTTAATCTTCTCCAAAGGCTGGCGGAGCAGCAGAATGAGATGTTGTGTGAGAGGAAGATAGCAGTACATGGGGGAAATTGTACCAGCAACACTCACTTCAAACAAGAATTCCTTATTTACCATGGATATGTGATTGACATGTATATTTACTGCCATATTATTCAACTGGTGAACACAACATGTGTTGAACTGTGAAGGATGACGGTTACAAAAGGTGTCTGCGACGTTCAGCCAGTTTAAGGAATAGTTAACATTTTGGGATATTAGCTTTGTTTGCCGTCTTACCTCTCCTAAGAGAGGCCAAGCCAAACACATCCTGTCTCCAGGATGTGCTTAGCTTGGCTTTGCACATGGACTGGCAGTAAGAGGAAAATACTAGCCTAGAAATAATGCACTATTCCACAGGGTTGGCACACAGCTGCTGAGTTGAGTACAGAGTCAGTCTAGACTAGTCTCAAATCAATTCTATTCTCAAATCAGGTCTCAAGTCAAGTCACAAGTCTTAAGTCTGACCTCTAAAATAATAATAGAAAATACTTTCAAAGTTGTGCTAATAGTGTTTTTTTTCTTTTTTGACACAATTGAGAGCAAGTCCCTCTAAAGTATTGGTCTGGTAAATAAAAACAGACATGTCAACGAGATCACATTTCATCCAGATTATCTTAACCACTTTATTTGGAGGTCAGACTGAAAGTGGGCACACCCAAAATGTTGCAAATAATCCCTCATTGCTCAGAAAAACGGTGTGCACAAAATTACTGTAAAAACAGTAGGCTAGCTCAAAGTTGAAGCTTATGTCATTTTACCATTCGTCGTTGTTTTCTTGTCCAAATAAGTTTGGTTTGTTTACAACCTGTCAGATAGTCCTGCTGCTGGCCTGTCTTTCCCCATTGGACTTGTTTTTAGTGATGTTGCCATGGTCCAAATTCTCATCAGTTACTGTGGTGAGTACAATGTTGTTGTAACTGATGTAAGCAAAGAATCAACATAGGTCACACAGTCATTTTTGTGTGAGTCAATCAGAATCAGAAATGCTTCAATCGCCAAATGTACAATGTACACAGGAATAGGACATGGTGATACAGTGCAGCGAAACAGGAAAAGTTAAAAGGTTAAGTTAAAAAGTTAAATACAAGAATTTTAATAATAAAGTATGCTGCATTATGCTTTGGCATTGTTGTATATGCTCTGCAGGTTACACATTGTCATCTAAAAACTGCACTGATAATCACCACCTGAAGCGTCTTGTTTTATGGGATTTTTGTTTTGACAGGGACCAATACAGTGAAATAATATACAATATATAATAAATAATCAAACTACCAGTCTAGTGGTTCTGACAGTAACATCTAAGGAAGCACTGTCAGTTTCATGTCATATCCCTGACAGAGACAGTACTTTGGCATTAATGGAAACCAGTTAAAGTGGCTACTGTTCATATGCTTTGTGATATACAGCACTTTTTCTGTCGTCATTTCCGTTTTTAAATGGTAAATAGCGAACACACGCCTTGTCGCGGTGTACAGCCTGCTGAATGTTTTAACTCTTGACAAGGGTATTTTGCTACCTCTGATAATGTTAGAGGCACAACTGTCATAAAACATGCAATGCACACTGGTGACACTGAAGCCCGAAGCTAACTCACCGAGGATCCTGCCCAGAAGGGACAGGAGTTTCGGATGGGGGCTGAGTTGCTGAGGGATAGAGCTCCAAAGGACAGCGCCACCATGGAGCCGCCAAGCAGCAGCTGCAACAAACCCAGCGAGAGCAGCGGCCGCCCGGGCAGCAGCAGCCGAGAGCTACCGCCGGCGATCCGGGAAGAGGCGGACAAGCCACGGGGTCGATTTCGGTACGACGGCTCTGCGAGCTGCGAAGCCCCGGTAACCGGACAGCAAGACCCCGGCAGCACCACTGGGAGCGACATCTGAGGCTTGAAAGTCAGGACGAAAAACAAAGAATCTCTCGGAGCTCGAATTGTTTTCACGGATTAAAGGGTGGATCCTCGCTGACTTCAGTAGAGCAGTTCGGTCCCCCTGCCATGATGGTGTCCAGTTTTAAATAACGGCAGGGCTTGGATTGACTTTCACATACTTTGGCAGCAGGTTGAGAAAAGTCAGGACGGGGGAGGGGCAGAGCAGGCCATGTGTAACATGTAAACAGGCCAGGGTGTCTTCTTGAAGTCTTGAAAATATACCTCCATGAAATGAAATATAGACTCGAAGCACTTACATAGTACTACACACATATATTAAATACAGTTGCTCTCATTTTTTTCCATGCAAGGAGGGGTCATTCTGTATCAGGCTGGTGCACAGACTGGTGAAGGGCATGGGCTTGAAAAGGAAAATGGCACCCCCAACCCCCCACCACACCCCATCCCCTATATAATCTTCACATTATGTCTTTGGGAAAAAATGATCCTCAATCTAACAAAAACAAAAAGAAAGAAAAGTGACAAATATAGCTTACAAAACATCTACATTTCCTCTCACATCACATCTTTCACAGTTGAGTTTTAAAGGTACGAGACAAGTGGAATCAAAAAGGTTGCAAGATTTTAACCTACTGATTTCAAATTGATTGACAAACTTTTTAAATCTGGATTTAACTTGCCTAACTTCAAGTAAGAATGTGAATATTGCAAAGTTACCTGAATGATCTGAACTCATTTGTACCACTAAAAATGTGATGTGAGCACGATAGCATGGGAACCCTTTTCAAAAGCAGGGAAGCTTTTACATATATTTTTTTTTATTTCAAGTGATATTCTGTTTTCCTTTGACATATAAAGGAAGGCCTAATTTTAATGTGGGACTATACTTTATTTCCCTTAGGTGCTATCCATTATACTGGATATTTATATGTTCCGCTTCTTTATTGTTGGACGTTATTTGAAAATAATAATTAAATTATTGCTGGAAAAAAGAATGTGAATACACATCAAATTTACATGGTAAGAGTTCATGACCCAGAGAACACTGAAGCTAAACTGGTAAAATGGCAATTTCATAGGTATTTGATGAAAATATAAAGTACGTGAAAAAGATAAAGACACAGGACCCTGTAGTTAGTTATGAACCGGTTCACTAATTGAATTTAACTGGGCAATACTGTGCTCGACAGCATATGACAGCTACAGTAACTTAGAAAATAGCAATATGGGGTACTGAGTTTGATGAACTTCCTGTTTATCAGACCACAACGATAGATGCTGCTGGAGCTGAAGTGTTTCCGAGGTCAGGGACTCACTGATTACTGTACAAAAACAACTTTTCAGAATCAGAAATATTTTATTGATCCCCGGGGGGAAATTATACAATAATATTGATAACTTTATTCAGTGATAAGTGGATAAGTAGCCGCTAACAGCTGCGAACTGCAGCTGCCGTTAGCTAGCTAGCTGTGCAGCTATCGGTAATATTAGCATAGCTAGACTGGAGCACCGTGGGGGTGTTGGTGTTTATACGACTAGCACAGGACCTTTGGATAGCCCGGAGGAGGAGGTTTTCAGGCCAGGGCTCTGGGCTCACAGTCCAGGCAGACTCGGCTAGCTAATAGGACAGCTAGCTGAGCAACTAACTGAGCTAACTAGCAAACGGCAACTACAGTTAGCAGGAGTTAGCGATTATTTTAGCGACAAGTAAAGCCATCTGTCCATCAAGAAACAAACCAACTTTCCTTCAAACCGAAGAAGCACTTTCTGCGAGACATACTGAACAACCTCCAAAAACTTACCATGGATATGTGATTGACATGTATACTACTAAAAAGAGTAGTCCTGTGCACAGCAGTCAAAGAACTTAGACAGACTGAGCGGATGGATGGGCATGTCCCTGTACTTGGTGGGTGAGCAGTGCCTGGTGCAGATGACCTGCTGGGGGCGTGGCTGTATAGTAGTGACATCACGACCTTACGGAAGTCCTGATGGCTCGTTTAAAGGCACAGTGTCTGAATACGGGCTGTGTGTATTTCTCCAGATTGAGCATTTTGATACTTTCACAGTATTTGTATAGCACGTAGAGCTGCTTTATAATCAAAAAAGACATGGAAATCTCATTTTCTACAATATGGGACATTTAAAACACCACACACCAATAATGGCCGCTGTGTTGGCAAAGTTGGGGGTGCTGCAGTAGAGAGGAGACTTACAACTTCTCACTGGTACCAGTAGCAACACACCCCCACCAACACCTTGTTTTGATGACACAGTGCTGTTGCTTGCTAAGAAAACCTGTATCCTAAAGCCTATGCCTTATGGTCACTGAATAAGGAAGAGATAAAAATGTGTTTAGCAAACAGGTCCTTCAAAGTAAATGACGAAATAGATCATTTATCAGTGCCCTCCAAAACACATATGATCATCATATGAGAGTTTCATGATCGAGCACCTCTTCGGCTTTGGTTAGGTTTACCATTCTTTTTGGCTGGTGAGTGAAGCATATCTACGAGCCAGCCCCTTGCATATGTTGCCAGCATTTGGCTGGGGGTTGGTGCTAATTTTGGGCCTTAAGTGTTTTGTATACTAGATTGAAAAAAACATCATTCCCATTGAAAAACAATCAGAGGTTGATTGTGTGACCACAATCCACTATGTTGATGTACTGTAACTACCTGGGTATGAATCATGTGTAACTGTAACCTTCACACGTTGTTCCTGGACTGTACGTGTGGCCGTGATAAATCTTCAATAATGTGTGTTGCAGTTGAAGCTCATGTGACAGCAGTGTTGACCTGGCTGTGTCCTGAGAGGCTCTTACCAACCATTTACATGCCATCACTAAATCTCTGCAGGTGTCAATTCCACTGGCTGCAAAAACAAGTCAGTTTGTATAGAAATCTATACTATCTAAATCAGAATCAGAATCAGAAATACTTTATTGATCCCCAGGGGGAAATTGTACAGTACCGGTGTTCCCATTCAAGAGTAGAAAGTAGCATAATTTAGAGCTAAAAGTATGTACAAAATATAAAAATAAGAAATAGAAAATAAAAAATAAAAAATATACACATTTACAGTATTTAAGTGAAAAATAAGTAAAAATATATACAATAACAATGTATATGTATGTGTATATATACAGTATATATGTATGTATTGCACTGTTGTGTATGACTGTATATGTATTGCACTGAAACATTTAAAGAATAAATAGTGAGGTAGTATATGGCAGGTGAAGTAGGTCCAGATTTCCAGTCTCTTCCTGAGTGTCTGACACTCAGAGGGAGGAGTTTAACAGTTTGATGGCCACAGGCAGGAATGATTTCCTGTGGCGCTCTGTTGTACATTTGGGAGAAATGAGTCTCCCACTGAAGGTGCTCTTGTATCCGACCAGTACGTCATGGAGAGGATGTGAAACATTGTCCAAGATGCCCTGCAGCTTAGACAGCATCCTCCTCTCTGACACCACCGTCAGAGAGTCCAGCTCCACCCCCACAACATCGTCACTGGCCTTGCGGATCAGTTTGTTTAGTCTGCCACCCTCAGCCTGCTGCCCCAGCATGCAACAGCATAGAAGATAGCACTGGCCACCACAGACTCATAAAACATCCTCAGCATAGTCCGGCAGATGTTGAAGGACCTCAGCCGCCTCAGAAAATAGAGACGGCTCTGGCCCTTCCTGTAGAGGGCATTAGTGTTCTTTACCCAGTCCAGTTTATTGTCTATGTGAATTCCCAGGTACTTGTAATCCTCTACAATGTCCACACAGCTCCTTCTTCACCACGACAGTCTGGTACAATGCCACACCAATCTCGTGCTCCATTTTACCCTCACTCATGAAGACCTGAGATACTTGAACTCCTTCGCTTGAGGCAGTAACTCACTACCAACACAGAGGGAGCAATCCAGTCATAGTCTTAGTCTGTAGGTCATAGTCTGGTGAAGCTAACAGAACCACAACATCTGCAAAGAGCAGAGACACAATTCTGAGGTCCCCAAACCGGACACTCTCCTCCCCCTGCGCCTTGAGTTCCTGTCCATGAATATCACAAACAAAATCGGTGACAAGGAACAAACCTGGCGGAGGCCAACACCCACCGGGCAGCATGGTGGTGCAGTGCTACACGGGAGATAGGTGCACTGTCGCACGGGAGATTGAGATTGCACCGGGAGTGGTAAGCGTAAACAGGTGGTGCTTCTTCCCACATCACCATCAAGTATCGTGTCTGTTGCCTGGACATTGAACTGTTGGCTGTTGGACTCAGGCCGTATCTTTTGCCCAGGGAATTCTCACATACCATTGTTGTGACTGTTTACATCCCCCCCTCTGCCAACCTGAAGTCCTGAAGTCGGTGTGCGACGTCATTCACACCGCCATAGCCCGTTTACAGACACAACACCCGAATGCACTCATTGCTATTTCGGGTGACTTCAACCACGTCACCATGGCTAAGACACTTCCCACCTTCACTCAGTATGTGAACTGTCCCACTAGAGAGGAGAGGACCCTGGACTTGCTGTATGCTAACGTTAAGGATGCATACACTCCTCTCCCCTCCTCCCTCTGGGTAGGTCAGACCACAACCTATTGCACCTCAACCCCTGTTATGTGCCTCTAGTCAAGAGCCAGCCTGCAACCATAAGGACAGTGAGGAGATGGTCAGAGGAGGCTTATGAGACACTTCAGGGATGTTATGAGGTGACTGACTGGCAGGTGCTCTGTGAGCCGCATGGAGAGGACATTGATGGGCTCACAGAGTGCATCACGGATTACATCAATTTCTGTGTGGACTCCACTGTCCCAGCAAGGACTGTCCATTGTTATTCAAATAACAAGCCATGGGTGACAAAGGACATCAAGAACATCCTAAATAAAAAGAAGAGGGCCTTCAGAGCTGGCAACAGGGACGAGGTGAGAACGATCCAGGGGGAACTGAAGGTAAAGATCAAGAAGGCCAAGGAGAAGTACAGGAGGAAGCTGGAGTGGAAACTCCAGCAGAACAACATTAGAGAGGTCTGGAGTGGAATGAGGACCATCACGGGTTACAGGCCGACCAACAACAGAGGAGCTGAAGGCAGTGTGGACCGGGCCAACGAACTGAATCTGTTTTTCAACAGATTTGACACTGTGGGCCCTGCTCAACCCCCCCATGACTCTTCTGCTGTCTACCTCCAACCTTCACCTATTCCACTACCCCCTCCCCCTCCTGCTCCTCACAGCCCCCCACCCCCCTGTGAGGGGGGCTTTCCTCGCACCTCGTTCCCCAGTCCCCAGGCTGATGGCACTCTTCAACCTGACGACACCACCCCTCCCCCGCCGGTCACCTCTACAATGTGCTTCACTGCTAACCATGTTAGGAGACAGCTGATGAGACTCCACTCCAGCAAGGCTGCAGGCCCTGATGGTGTCAGCCCCAGGGTGCTTAAAGCCTGTGCCCCCCAGCAATGTGGAGTACTTCACCACGTCTTCAACATGAGTCTTCAGAGGGTCCCCGTGCTGTGGAAGACGT
Organism: Enoplosus armatus; assembly: GCF_043641665.1. Taxonomy (NCBI): domain Eukaryota; kingdom Metazoa; phylum Chordata; class Actinopteri; order Centrarchiformes; family Enoplosidae; genus Enoplosus; species Enoplosus armatus. The sequence goes on along the minus strand of NC_092183.1, from coordinate 23,067,630 downwards.
CCTGCCTCGTTCCTGTGCCGAAGATGCCGCGTCCCAGTGGCTCCAAGGACTACAGACCTGTGGCACTGACCTCCCACATCATGAAGACCCTGGAGAGACTCGTCCTGGGGCAGCTCCGGCCCATGGTCAAGCCACATTTGGACCCCCTTCAGTTCGCCTATCAGCCCTGACTTGGAGTTGAGGATGCCATCATCTACCTGCTCAACCGCGTCTATGCCCACCTGGATAAGCCGGCGAGCACTGTGAGAGTCATGTTTTTTGACTTCTCCAGTGCGTTCAACACCATCCGTCCGGCTCTACTGGGTGAGAAGCTGACGGAGATGCAGGTGGATGCCCCCCTCGTGTCCTGGATTGTCAACTACCTGACTGGCAGACCACAGTATGTGCGTTTACAACACTGTGTGTCAGACAGAGTGGTCAGCAACACCGGGGTGAGTTTTATGAGTCTGTGGTGGCCAGTGCTATCCTCTATGCTGTTGCATGCTGGGGCAGCAGGCTGAGGGTGGCGGACTCCAACAGACTCAACAAACTGATCCGCAAGGCCAGTGACGTTGTGGGGGTGGAGCTGGACTCTCTGACGGTGGTGTCAGAGAGGAGGATGCTGTCCAAGCTGCGGGGCATCTTGGACAATGTTTCACATCCTCCTCCCTTCAGTGGGAGACTTATTCCTCCCAAATGTACAACAGAGCGCCACAGGAAATCATTCCTGCCTGTGGCCATCAAACTGTTCAACTCCTCCCTCTGAGTGTCAGACACTCAGAAGAAAGAGACTGGAAACCTGGACCTACTTCACCTGTTCATATACTACCTCATTATTTATTTTTTAAATGTGCCAGTGCAATACATACATATATATATATACACATATACACACACACACACACACACACACATATACATTGTTATTGTATATATTTTTTACTTTTATTTTCACTTAAATACTGTAAATGTGTATATTTTTATTTTTATTTTCAATTTTCTATTCTTATTTTCTATTCTGTACATACTTTAGCTCTAAATTTATGCTACTTTCTAATCTTGAATGGGAGCACCGGTACTGTACAATTTCCTCCCGGGGATCAATAAAGTATTTCTGACCTCAACATCAGTGAATCGTGTGAATGGGTGAATGAGACTTGATCTGTAAAGTGCTTTGGGAACCCTTAAGGTTGAAAAGCACTATATAAGCACTATATAAGTGAAGTCCATTTTACTTTGTGCCAAGTATACGGACACACTTTGGTTATATAAGGACCGGATGGCTTGATCATCGGTCAGTGTTCTGGTACCAGTTACACTAATGAATCACCCTATGCTCAAACATGGTGTTCGTTATGGCCAATCCATGACTAGCACAGAAGTCCAATAACAAAGCACCACTCAGATCAGATCAGACAGGCCGTTCCTCCAAATGACCCCCATCTGATTCATTAGGGTCTTGTGAATCGCTCTTAGTCTGGACCCTCCCCTTTCTAAAGTTTATCTGGAGCTAATATGAGGCTTCAGTTGTATGACTTAGACTAATCAATTCGGTAGTAATGAAAATGATCACAGTACATACACTACACATATGGTTAAGACTTTTTGTTTTATTTGGTGTTTTAAGGTGAAAACATGAAAAAACTCAGCAGACACAGTCCATTCATTCTCCTTATTCTCTCCATATGATTTGAAATATAACCCTCTGCCATGACACAGTACAGTATACTCATTAGCACTTGGATTGGACAGTAAGCACTTTGTAACTCATGTGTGGAGGTAAAGAGTGAACTGAGATATACAATCAAGCATATTTGACACATATGGGACACCATTCAATGATAGTGGAGGCCAGACCAATGACAGCTGAGTTTCTCCACCACAGACACCAAGACCCAGGCAGAACACACACTCCCACTCAAAGATGGGACCCCGTTTCTGTGGGACAGCAACTGTGGTTTCAGAACTAGACTCATCTATCACATGTTTCCTTATGGGTGTATAAATCTGTAAATTTGTTTTGCTTTTGATGACTAATAGAACACAAAAATAATTTAGCCACTAAAGATTTTACGTTTGACGTCTGCTAGGTTTGTGCAGGGAAATGTTTGCTAGCATGCAGGAAGTCATGTACTTAATGTTTGCGGTTTGTAATAATAAAACAAGCTGTGTCACAATTCAGAGCCTTCCCCCTTTGAAGGCACAGCCCACATCTATGCTACTTTTCTATTCTTGAATGGGAGCATCTGTAACTTGTCTAATTTCCCCCCGGGGATCAATAAAGTATTTCTGATTCTGATAAAGGTGTGTCCTTCAGTCAAGGCTGGATTACCAACCTAGCTAAGGGGGCTACTACCCTAAGGGCCTTGAAAGCTTACTGTGAAAATTGGTTTGGGAATATGCACTAAATAATCAAATGGCATGATAAAGGCCTTTAAGTGGGTCTTGCTTTATTGATCTTGAGGTTCTGTGTCAAAATCTAGGCACAACCCCCCATGGCCCCCTAGCAAGTTCAACCAGCCATACCTTCAGAGGACTGATCCTGCTCCTCTTATTCAGTCTTCTGTTCTGAAATGGGACAAAGCTTTGAAAAGATAAGGCTGGTGTTATTCTATATTCTTCTTACTGTCAATAAACTCCACATAAACCAAAACCAACAATGTGTTAGTCTGTCTCTCAATACTTTCTGGTTTCTACTGAAAACATAAATATTTAAAAATGGCTCACAAATATACAGTTTCATTTAAAAAAAAAAAAAAAAAAGGTTCAGTAATTTCCTAAAACAACTGGACACTTTAGTTTTTATCAAACATTACTCAAACATCAGAAAATAGTGCATTTATTGAGGACTATTTTCAGAGGTGGATTGATAAACATTTGTATTTGTGTTTTTAATAGTTTTTGGACAACAATGAAGCTCTATGGCACATTGGAATAAGATATATCAGACTTTGGATACACACCATACTTGTTAGTAGGATACATTCATTGTTGGTTTATATCTGCACATTGGATTTGTTGACAATAAAGAAATATTGAATATCACCGACCTTTTCATTCAACAGGGTTGTTAGCATAGGCAGTGATAGCCACCGTGGCTGAACAGACAGAAGGGGGCACCACCTGCTGAAACCTAATCAACAAATCATTTCAAGGCAAAAGACATCACTCTGCTGGACACACAGTTAAGACTGGCAAATCATTTCTGGCTGGGAGGTACAGTGCAAAAACAGCATAGCAATGAATGCTGAGCACCAAAGACAATAAAAAAAACGTAAGAAAAAAGCTTAAGGCCCAGTCACACCAGAAAGTGGCACAGCAAAATTCATCGCACATCCTTGTAAAATAGGTGGTGCTAGAAGCTTGGTGACATTATGACTTTAATAATCACAGGACCAGTTGACAACCTACTGTAGCTGGCAATCTAACTCATGGATGTATAAGGAGAGCTGGCGAGAGAGTGGTGAGTCAGCCTTGCTGCCAATTTACCTTAGTGTCCAACCGTGGTGCTTCAACAAAAAAACATTCCTGCGGCCCACAGCGATTTGCGCAGAATTACTTTGCCCCTGCGAGCTAGTCCACTGATTGTGCTGATTCCATTAAAAGTAATTGATTTGCCTAGAAATGTGGCTGTTTTATTGCTGGAGTGACCGCGCCTTTACAGATTACAACTTTGACCAACTCCAATTATCTCAATTTAAAATTTCAAACTGGTGTTAGACTGATATTGTTCTTTTTATTGAACTAGAGATCAGACACTGCTCTTAAACATGGCAGATAGGACTGGCTGCAGGATGTGGAGGCCCACTGTATTTTTGTTCGTTTCTTTTGTCACAGGATTTGACAGCAGACAGTACAGTGTGTGGGGGCAGGATTAAGGTTTTGGTGACACTGGTTCCCTGGTTTCCCTTTAAGCTTGACAGCAGCAGAGGTTTTAGTACAGTTGGGTGGCTGAGGGGCGAAGGAAAGACAACCCAAACCTCATGAAACTAACAAAGTAAAAGGCACTTCAAAAAACTGTAACAATTTCCAGTGTTACTAGATAGAATATATATAGATATATACTGTATGTATACACAGGCATTGTCATATACGAAGGAATGCAAAGACAGAGTATAAACACTTGACTTTAGATATATATATATATGCTGTATGTAATAATATATACGTAACTTTTGCTGATCATAGCTGGCAAAAATAGGAGCTTAAAAAAGAAAGGGATGGATGTGATAAAGCGCATTGCGGGTTTTGGGGTTTGTAGAGGTTTCTGTGAGGGCAAAACCCGTGGCAATAGGTTTCAGTTGCTGTGCACAAACTGAAGAGTTGCATAGGCAAGAAAACAAGTGGTTCCTAGTCACTCAGTTTTGACCATTAAAAGTGATACATAAGAAAGAAACAATCAAATACAACATAAAAAGTAAAGTGAAGACAGTGTGTTCCCATCCGAATGGATAGTACAGATTGCTTTAACTTTCTTGAAGCAAACAAAACGTTTTTTTTCTCCTCAATATCAAAGAAGCAAGAGTTAGTTCAAAGTCAGCAGCTTACTTGTGCAGGGCATAATGGAATGGTAAGTGTGTAAATATACTGCATAAGCAGTGTATGTGTACATGTATGTCCAGGAAGCTGAGGGCTGGCACAGCTGTTGTGTGCTGACCCTACAGTTCAGTGTCCTGGTACTGGTAGGAGTTGGCGGTGTAATATCCCGGCACTGCCTCCTCCTCTGCCTCCTCTGGGCTGGGGTAGAAGGGATGTCCCTCCTTGGAGGACGGAGGAGTCTGGGGTTCAGGACGGGAGCTGGAGCTGGAGGGACACAGAAAACACAAGCACCACTGAGTCTTGCCCCACTTCTAGTTTAGCTTGAGATTCATTTGGTAAAACTATGGCGATCCAGCAAAGTCGGTCCATCACTTCGTTCACAACTATTGGATTGATTGCCATGAAATGGTGTGCAGACTTTCATGGTTCCCAGAGGATGTATGCTACTGATGGTGATCCCCTGACTTTTTCTCTAGCACCACCATGAGGTTGACATGTGTGGTTCTGAGTGAAATATCTTGACTACTGGATGGATTGGCGTGAAATTCTATTTACTTGGAAATGCCTTTAGCGCCACTAGCAGGTCAAAGTTTTCACTTATTCAGTGAAATAGCTTGACATCTGATTATTATTTATTAAATCATGTACAAACATTCATGGGTCCCTGACGATGTATCCTATTTTCCATTCAAAATTGCTCATCCCTGACTCCACATTTAGCACCACTAAGAGGTAGACAATTTTGTTTTAAAGTGAAATATGTTGCCTGTGACCAAATTTCTTGCGCTTCCTTTAGCTTTTACCTAATTTTCTACCAACCCTGTTGTGAACCACAAAAAGTTTCTTTCATTACTAAGCCCGATTGCTTTTACATCTTCAATACAGGATACAATCTTTTTCAATCTTTTTTGTTTTAGGAAAGGCCGTAAATATTCTAAAGAACTTTTTATTGATAACACTATTGCATATCAGTTTTGTTAAACAAAAAAAAACACACTTCGCAAGATACCTGCAAATTAGGCATTATGTGCAGGGCCAGAAACCTTGTTTTCCAGAAGGCCCAACACACATTCTATAGACACTTGCCTTGCTCTTAACCCATTTGATAGGGAGGCTTTTCCTACCCTGTATGACATTATATCAAAATAAAATTTCTCCTCTTTGAGTGTTATTAAACCATTCGATCATCTTTTCTATCAGTTATGATATCATTGTACTCATCAAGTTAATTGCTGAGATCTGGGAACACAATGACATTGTTGCTAAAGCAAAGGCTTTAGCAACAATGTCATTGTGTTCGTCTAATGCAGGGGTGTCAAACATACGGAGGTTCTATCAGGCCCGCAGGATGAATTTGAAAGTGAAAAAATCCATAAAAGACTTGGATTTAATTTTTTTAATTAAATGCTTTTCAAGAATTATCCGCTAGGGGCGCACTGTTTTGGTCAGAGTAGAAGACACGCCGCATCAGTTGGGATCAGTTGCAATGCATACATGTGAATGATAAAAGTAAATTGCACGTTTCTCTAAAGAAATCTGAGGTGTTTCATGAAATGTTTTGTAAAAGAATAGTTCATTAAATATCAAGTTTTTCCTAATGTTCTTGTACTTCTTTACACTAAAACAAAGGAAAGACATGACATTTTTGTTATTTATAGCTGAGTATGCTACAATTTTAATGGTCCGGCCCACTTGACATCTTCCTAGGCCATATGCGGCCCGCGATGTGAAATGAGTTTGACACCCCTGGTCTAATGGATCACGAAACCCAAGCAGACAGATGATCAGACAGGTTGGAAACAAATCAACCAAACCAGTTTATCCAGATTCTCTAAACCACTTTATGTGAAGGTCAAACTCAAAGTGAGTGTACCTGAAATGTCAGTTATAATCCCTCAATGTACAGGAAAACTGTGTGCACACAACTACGGTAAGTACAGTAGTACAGTCCCTAACAATACAAGCCTCTCAGGCTGCACTATCAGTGATATCTTGTAAACTGGGACTTCAGCAAACACTGCAGAGACACAAACACTCTGACAAACACACTCACAGCGGAGCTTGGAAACAGTCGTGGCAGTAGTGAGCCTACCCGATAGGCTGTGGGCGACTGTGATCCAGCTTGGGTGTCTTCAGAGGAACAGCATAGATGTCTGGGTGCTTCTGAGCAATTTCCAACTGGAAAACAGATTAGTTGATTAAAGCCTGTTGTGACTGGTATCCAAACAAATTCAATTTCTGTCATATGTCTCAATAAAACATGATAAGCATCAGTTGACCACGAAGCTCAAATCAGTGCCTCTCAGACATGAAACTGAGACCAGCCCTGGAAGGATAAGATATGGAGCACATATCGTTTTAAAAAGGAATTCCATTTTACACATACATGTGTTTCCAGGTCTTGGGGAGTACTACTGCATATGTGAAAATAGTTGTATAAAGCCTTTTGTGTCTCCAGGAAGCTGAGATGAAGCCCAATAAAGCCTCAGGTTCTGTCACAGGCTAGACATTATCAAACTTGAAAATGAAAAAAATGTATAGATATGGATCTTGTGCGCACAGGTTACTATGATGTGCCAGTAGATAGATCTAATATACTGTATCAATTATATCCTCTTTTGGGACTTTGGAGGCTCTGTAGGAGACTACTCTCTTAATTAAATCTTTAATAATCTGCCATACCTTATTAAAAGTTTAATTATCATCCCTCCAGATGCGATGTCAAATATTTATGCCTTAATTCTCTGCACATCATGGACAACAACTGTCTCCCACTTAATTGGTTTGGTCATCAAGCCACTGTAACTGGTGCAACAGGGTATGAACCAAGTGATGTGACTGACCAAGAGAATAATGTTTAATCACTACCCTAATCTAATTCATATTTCACTTCACCCAACCCATTTGCACCTAGTGTGTTGTGCTTACATGAACAATAAAATGTGCTGGGATATGCTCTTGTTGTTGCTCTAGTATACCTTATGATAGTGCAGATGACTAATGGGAACATTGAGCTATGCCTACCCTGGCATTTTGCGCCTCCTGCACTTCCAGCATCCTTCGGACTCGGGCAAAGTGATCCATCTTCTCGAAGGCCTTGATCTTTCCCAGGAGGGACTTTGTGGATGGATCTTCCACAGGGCTATCCCCTGCTGCCACCTCTTGCTGCCTACAGGCTGCCACAGTCACACTGGGCAGAGCCACAGGTGAGTGAACATCAGCCTCTGCCGTACTCCCGCAGCTGCTGGGCTTGGGCGTGGGGGGGCGGTGGGGCGCTCCCACAGGCCGCAGTTGGCCGCAGGAGTTGAAGTGGTGAGCTGGAGGTGCGGGCAGCGGGCCAGAGGAGGCAGCAGAATGGGAGATGGGTGGTGGAGGGTCGTTGTTGCTGCTGGCAGGGCTGCTGCTGGAGGGAGAATCATAACTTTGGCTGGAGTTGGGGGTTTGAGGGTGGTGTTGACGGTGGTGATGGAGTAGGTTGATGGAGCCTGATAGGAGGATGGGATCATCCCTCAGAGACAGTTTCACCTGACCAAGGAGGGGAAGCGTTAAGAGACAGAACAGATACTTACAGTGCATAGTACTCACAGTTGTCTGATATTTTTTAGAAAAAGCCCAGTCTGACTTTTATAATAAACAAAACCATGTAAACTACTACCCAAACAAAGGTGGATAATGATTGGATAGTGAATATTATTTTCAATATAAATTAATCTGTTCATTATTCATAATTGTATAAGAAGTCAGGAAGAATTCCCATCTTTCCAGAACCCAGGGTGGTTTACATTGCTTAAGGACAACATCACAGTGTTTTCTGAGGATTATATTATACTGTATGTGTCCATCACCTTGTTGTCTGGTAAGAAGACAGGTGGAGGGCTGGACCTGTTGTGAACTTCCCGGCTGCTGATTTTCCTCATGCGACTCCTGATGTCTGGACTGTACCTGCGCAATATCTACACACACACACACACACACACACCACACACACACACACACACATTGTACACATCCATACAGTACACAGGACAGGTCAGCGGGCAGGACCATGACAGGGTTGGTGTGTCACTAAAGCCTCAAAGACTCAGCGTTCCCTTCATTCGGACTGTTAAGATGCACTTAAATAACCTGAATTTGGTTCAGTTTGGCAACAGTCTGATCTCAGAATTATCCATGAAAATGATTTATATTTTCAAACATTGGGTATTTCAATTTTTTGTATCACAGCTGTGTCGTCGCACTATATGTGATTTCTTTTTTTGATGATGATGACTATAATTATTTGTTCTGTATTGTTCTTTTGTAACTTATTTGTTTTACATGTTTATGTTATTGTAGTTTATGTAGTTAGTTATGTAGTTTCGGCCAGGCCGGTGGAAGTGTGGGGTTAATAAGAAGGAAAGGGACACTGGGTAACGGTGGATGGGGAGACTCGGGGGTTTTGCTTTGTATACTGCAATGTATATACTGTATATATACTGTGCATGGGGGTGTAAAATAAAATTAGATTGCACAGGTGTATCTTAACTTAGTAACTCAGATGTACAGAATAACTTCAGATGCTCGAAAGACTGTTAACAACTCTTCTGATGCGTAGTACATTATAGAAGTAAATGCAATACATTGTAGATCCAATTGTATCTGTAGACTCTAAAGATGGTGTCACCTAATTTTCTGGTTAAGTATACAACAACTGTACAGAGGCTACCTCTAATTGTATTTTCCTGCCCTGGCAGGCTTGAAGCTGTAATGCCCTGCCTGCACTCCAGATGGCAGCACCACCCTGAGAGTGAAAGGAGGAAAATGTAGAGAAATGAAGTGTGTATCAGGCTGAAAGCATACGTCTGAAATGTCCTTCAACAAATACATATTATCACATAGCACTTAATAATTAGCCAAGACAGTTAATAGGTGCTTCAGATAAAAAGTAGCTTGAGGCCTTATCAGGAAAAGCCTGCTGACCCTGGCTGATAAGTAGTGGAGCTCATTTACTGAATTTACTAAATTCACTTATAAAATTAATACATTATACTCCTCTCTCTCTTGCTAACTTCACTCACAGACACTCGATGGACCTTGTCCCTCATGCTAGCACTGGTAAATAGACCAGCATCTAGCCGGCTGTACATTGTTGCAGTTCTTGCTTTTTTCGGTCGTCATTGAAAAAGGATGTGAGATTGGCAATTGACACAGCCATGACCACTAGCTAGATCAGGTCATGCTAAGAGGAATCGGCTTTTGTAGAAGAGGTAAGTAGGAGCTTAGTGGTGGTGGCGTTGAAGTCATGCGATCATGGTGTAGTTTGTTTACAGCCTAACGTTAGCTCTTTACTTCTGGCGACTGCAATTACGCTTCAAAAATCATAAATTGGTGTTCATTTGTGAAGATCGTCCTTGCCACTGAGTTTATTTTCTGCAATAATCCAAAAGCCAATTGAAAAATCCCACTGGCTTTTTGTCGGGGGAACCAGGGCGATGTTAACTTTCGGGTTGTCCTACAAAAATACATCATCCCTGCAGTATTCTATAAAGAACTGAATAGTTTAGGGCCCAAATACATTTCTTAACTTCTACTACATTTTGAACAGGTCAGCTTATTGTCCCCAGGGTCAAAGCTAAACATGGAGAAGCAGTGTTCAAACTCCCAGAGAACTGAGGTCTGCTCCAGCTCTCAGTTCTTTTAAATCAATGCTTCAAACTTTTCTGTTTACACCTGCCTTTTATTAAAACAGATTTGAGGCCATTTCTTCACATCTTGCATTTAATTAAATTTTGTCTTATTTTTTATCTTTTTATTTTATTTTCTTATTTTTAAAGTCTATTTATAGCCTTTTTATATTGTCTAGTTTCTTTTCTGTCTTGTTTTAATGCATTTTTATGTCTTATGTAAAGCACTTTGAATTGCTATGTTTTTGAAAGGTGCTTTACAAATAAACTTGTAATACTACTACTATTACTAATTCATCCTTCTACTCCACTATATTTCATAGCGAAATATTGTACTTTTTACTCCACTACATTTAACTGACAGACATAGTTACTACTGACTTTGCAGATTCACATTTTACATAGACAGCATATGTAACTTTTTGTGCTACACCATGAATGTCTTTGTCGGAAAGTGTGCAGCATTAATCCCATTTGTACGATTCATTGCATTTCGCTCCTCTCTACGATAGCAGGGTTGTCACCTTGCAAGCGTGGCCATTTATAAGACATATAAACACTTTAGATGCGGTTAGATGACACTTCATGCAAACTAGTTAGTTTGAAGCATATTGAGACCTATACTTACATGAGGTACAAGTACCTCAAAAAAACACAATACTACTTCCCAATACTGCGCTGGGGGTCAATAAAAACATATTAATGAACTGTTTTCAACTGGAGATAATCTCAGTAAAAAATCTTCTCTGTGATAAAAGACATTTTCAAGGTGAGAGGATGCTGCAGTACAGCACAGTAGTGATCAGCAGGTCACTCCCTGAATAAATAAAAGTTACAAAATTACACACTAGCTGTAAGGAAGCTTTTGTGTGTGTTTGTGTTTGTGTGTTTCACTCTGACCTCCTCAGCTGTGACAGGTTCAGACGAGCGGCTGATGGCGGAGATGTGCATTGTATCCACATCTGGCTCATTGTCAGTGTAGGCCCCGCCCTCGTCGGCTGTGTCATCCAGGTCGGAGGTCAACCGGCTGTCCATGCTGAGGTAGTCGGCGGACATGGCGGACAGGAAGGACAGACGCTCCACGTCCTGGCAGTCCAGATCACTCTCTACTCCCTCCAGCTAGAAGAGACACATGGTGGATCTTGGGTGTACAGGAAGGAAGGATGGACAGACGGATAGCACGAAAACAAGAGAGAAGAAAGAAAGACAAACAGAGCCGAGCTGTAGAGCACTACTGGCAGGAAGTAGGAAGACACACAGTGAGCATGCTCAGAGTGCACACACAGTTGGCTGCTATAAAGGTGACAGGAAGGTAGAAGGGCAGTCACTAAAACTAATGCAGTCTAATCCAACAGTCCTGTAATAAATCCTCCTTCATGAGGGCTCTGTCTGTCCAGTTTGTGTTGAAACTGTTTCAGAGATGTGCTGATTCAACCGTAGGATAATTTTGGAGGATGTAGTTTGTGCTGCTGTTGAACTGAATTGCATTATAGAGTTATAGAGAGATGTGTTTCTGTTATTTAGCCTACCTTCGTTGATACTGGGGATACTCATTGGTACTGAAACTGGGGTGGACAAAATAATGGAAACACCCATCAGTATAATTTGGAAGAGGATCTATGGGGGAATCAATTTCCTTGTTATGCCTGACTGAAGTACACAGGGGAAGCCGGTGAGATCAATGTGTGTGTGTGTGTGTGTGTGTGTGTGTGTGTGTGTTTACCTTGCCGTCAGAAACCCAGACAGCCTGCATCTGCTGCTCTCTGATGGAGTCTTTGACGCTGCCATACCAGGCATCGTTGGCTGAGTTCAGATCAATGGTGGCTGGATGACAAAACCATCCAACCTTAGCATACACACTCAAATAACGGCAAATATACAGCTACAGCAGTACTACTGTTCATTACACCTGACACATGTGTGTTGACTGTACCAGTGAATAAGTGAGAGCAGGTCTTTCTCAGTTTGATGGCCTGTTCGTAGAGTTTGCGGGCACTGCGGTTGGAGTTGGGGACGATCCTCTGTCTCATGGCCTTGATGCCGTGCTTATTGTCTGGGTTGAAGAAGATGACAATGGGGTACCACTGGGTGTAGTTCAGGGTGTCCACTGCCTTTGGTGTCACATCCAGCAGGGCATGCTTGTCCTGTGTGGTGTAAGAAATGGGGACACGAGGTAATGGTGATTTATTTTATTTATTAGTTTATTTCTCAGGGACAATGCAAAAAACATTCTAACAGGTTACAATAACATGATACAGATGTGTTGCATATAGGATGTCTAGCCAAGGCTAATTTGCGACCCCTGTCACTGGTTAGGCTTTTCTGTTTAAAAAGGTAATAACATATCATCATTACCAATTTTTGATCCATTATTTTCAGTGCTTGTATATTGATGTGATGGGTTTTGCAGTTGCCTGTGAAACCTGGCTCCATACAGTAAGACAATAGTATAAATGTCTACGTAATAGTCTATATTTGCCTGTCTTTTTAATGTGTTCAAAGGTCAAATTTGAGTTGGGATTCCAAAATGACACCTAAAAACTTCCTTTATTTCCTCTTGATCAATTTTGATTGTAAGCTTATCTTGTGCTTTCGCTCTCATGGAAAAACACATTGACACAGTCTTTTCAAGTCTTTCAAGATTCAGGGTTAGATGATCATTTTTGGGCCATTGGGATACAGCCTCCATTGTTAATGTCTCTGCTGCTACACAGGGGATTTTAGCTGATACGAAAAGGACTGTGTCATCAGTTACGTTTGACAACCAGTTCTTCAGCATGATGGCAAATCATTTTCATATAAGCTGAAACGCAGAGGTCCCATTCTGGATCATCGGATTGAATATTTTTCATTGATTTGCTCTCTACATTCGAGATATGATGCAAACCAGCCAGTTGCTTGCTCTGAAAAGTTATAAGGTACTACATTTGTTCAGAAGTATGTCATGGTTCATGGTGTCAGAAGTCTTTTTGAGGTCTAAAAACACAGCTCCCACTACATTACCCTTGTCTAGTGAGCTCTTGATGTTTTCAGTGAGGTTGATGTTACAGTTGGCCTTTTCGGTTGAGTACCCTGGCCTAAATCTAAAGTTTAGGATTGTTTAGGATGCACAAGTTTGTTGCTTTCAAGGTGGTCCACTAGTTGTTCTGCAATAACTTTTTCCAGGACCATTGAAAAAGGGAGTAGGATGGAAATTGGTCTATGATTGCTTACTTGGGCTGCTGTTTCCAATTCTGATGGAGGGGTTTTATCAGATGCGTTATAAGTTTGATCAGGATGGCACTGTATGTTTTGATAATTGCAGTATCCAACGCAAAAGATTGCAGTCATAATAACCTGAGGTAATTTTTCTGGTTCAAAATGTTCAACAAGCTCCTACATTGATTAAGTGAAGTAATTAATAAATGACTCTGTCAGTGCTAATCACTAAATCGTTTACTTCGTGCGCCGTTATTGATTTTCATTGACTGTACTTTAAGCAAGTCTGTTCCAGAGAGAGGGCTGTTTCCTTTAGATTCCACAATCAGTTGCATAAAGTATGCAGTTTTTGGCCAAATTCCTTACCAAATTCCTGTGCTAAATTCTGGTTAACTTTTACAGAGGAGCAACAGAAAGCATCCTGACAGGAAACATTTCAAACTGACAAGGGATGAGCAGGCCCTCTGCAGTGTGTGATTACGGGTTCTGAAACTGCCCAGAATATTGTTGGTACCCATCTACTGAGCAGCAGTGATATCTGTCTGCAAAGAGCCCAAACGGAACTAAAAGACAGTTCAATCATGAAAGTTTCAACTTGTAATATCAAAGTCTGTAGTATTTATCTTATGCTAGGGATAGTAAACCCCAGGAGCACATTTCATTTTTTGAAGAAAGATAAAAGACGACCTAAATTAAAAAATGATTTGAGTTACAGAACCTAGCAGAACAGTAGCTAGCCTGGAGGCTCTACTGCGAAATAGAGCTGTATCTCTATTCCTTTATTCTAAATTCTTTATTGACATTCCTTTCAATCAATATTTTTTACAAACCAACTGCTTGGAGCTCTGGGTAACGTGAGGAATGTGCAAGAATCTGTACATATCACATTTTGTTACTGGACTGCATGTTTGAAAACCTGCAAAATTGGGTTTATGCTCAGATTAGCTCATTCATCACAGGAATTTATCACTTCCTTTTCATAATTTTTTCCTTGCCACTGTCGGCAAGTGCTTTCTCATGTTTGGAACTGTTGAGTCCCTGTAAATAATATTATAAAGAGTACGTAGACCTGGTCTGTATGTAAAGTGCCCTGACATAACTTCTGTTATGATTTGGTGCTATATAAATAAAATTGAATTGAGCTGCTGCTGTGATGTATTATATGTAATTGTTCAGGCGTTGGTTATGCTATACTTCAGGTAGTTGTTTGACAAGATCCTTTAAATCTACCATTTCAGGGATACAGATTGATGAACTTTAATAGTTCTTTCCCCAAAATGAATGTATTGGACATGACATAGATTGATATTTTACGTGTGTGTAAACGAGTGGGTACCTGCTCGATGATTTGTCGGATGGTGTTCAGACGAACTACTCCTGAGGACTTCTCAGAGCCAGCGTCTTTCGGCTCGGTTTCTAACATGAGAACACAGAAAAAATTAAAAGATCATTTGAAGCAATATTAGGACTATCTATTCAATAATGAAGGAAGACTTTCACACACAAACACATGGACAGAAAGAGGTTGGCAGAGACTCACTGGCAACAACAAACAGGTCGGGCATCTCAGAGGCCAGTTTCTCATTAGCAGCATCAGCGATGGGGCCGAACAGCACCACAGGACGCCGGAAACCAGCTGCAACAACACACTGTTGATTACAGTGTTGCTCACAGTTTATAACATAATTTATATAATTTACATATTGTTGGCCAGTTCTGGAGGCCCATGGACACCAAAACACACACAAACACACCCCTGTCACAAAAAAAACATAAAACAATATATCTTTCCAATATTCAATTTTTAAAACAAGATATATTAGCTCATTCAATGTATCTGTGAATAGCTAAAATCAGATTATAATATTAGCCATGCATATACATCGGTCAGAAGTCTTAAATACAAGGGCAGATAATTTGGCTTTGTGGGTAGAATGACAAACGCGTTGCACAGCAACATACGTATTGAGGAAGTGGATCAGATTATTGATTGCCGAAAGTTTTGTTTTCTTTTGTGATTGTTTTTCGCTGAGGCAGCCCACCAGCAAAAGGTTACCAACAATCTTTTGAAACTTAAAAACACATTGTTGTGCATCTATAAAGTGCTTTCAATCCATTATTATATATTTAAAATTACCCCCCGTGCCCCCCTGTAATATCCGCCCAAAACTGGATCAGCTGAATCTCTTTTTTGAGTATCCTAGAAAAGCTTCTACATACTTCTAGCCAGGAAAAAACAAAACACGTCACATAATGGTGACAGTTGAGCCTATGGACAACTATATTACAATATACAATCCACCTCTGTGATCTAGATGGTCCCTATTTCTAGACCTCAGAAGAGATTCTTTTTAATGCCTCATCACATTGACAAACATGAGGTTTCAGGTGTAAGTCAATAACAAATCATGTATACAATTATTTTTTCATAAACAGAGATATAGACAATCAACCTAAAGCAGGTGTTCCACCCACCTTCTCGGAGCACCACTCGTTCGTATGCTGGGAAGCGGGTGGCCAGGCTCTGACTGCTCAGGTTTTCTCTGCTCTTCCTCAGGTCCTTCCTCTTCACAGAACGTTGGCCTCGCAACCGCCAGAAGTCAGCTCGATCGCCCGCAACAGCTTTATGAGAACTCTGGACACTGGCCATCTGCTCCGCTCTGATAGGACAAATACACCTGTCACAAATCCATTCATTATTCAATTCAATTTTATATTTTATTTATATAGCACCAAAGTTATCTCATGAGACTTCATATATATATATATATATATATATATATATATATATATATAGAGAGAGAGAGATGTTCATGTGTAAAGCCAGTTCTGAAACTTGATAGTGCATCAAACTGTAATAGAAACTAATTGTAGTTCATTTTCACAGATCTGAAATGCCTGGGCGGCGGCATGGTGGCACAGTGGTTAGCACTGGGAGGTGGAGCAGCGGACAACGGGTTTGAGGTTTGATCCCTGGCTCTCCCCATCATGTCGAAGTGTCTTGAGCATGGCACTGAACCCTAACTTGCTCCCGACGGAGACCAGCACCTTGCATGGTAGCTTGTTCGACATCGGTGTGTGAATGGGTAAATGTGACCTGATCTGTAAAGCGCTTTGGGACACGTTACGGTTGAAGAGCGCTATAAGTGAAGACCATTTAACATTTACCATCTGAATATGCCAGTCTGATTTGGCATATTTCTCTCATATCTCCTTTATACTTAAAAGGTATTTTTATAAAAAATATTAAATAAAGTATATATTTTCATGTAAGTATTTTGATTCGTCCTGATTGTTTCTGCTGAGGAACGTGCTAAGGCTCATAGTCTCTCAAGCTCAGAATCAGAATCAGAAACTGTTTATTGCCAAGTAACATACATTACAAGGAATTTGCTGTGGTCTGAAGGTGCTATTGTTTTGATAACAAATAAGTAGAATATAAAAGGTAAAATAAGAATAAGAATAAAAATAAGATAAGATATGATAATTAACAAACAGTGCAGTGACCAGAATAATTTATTTACAAACAAAACAAGGCAAAACAATGCGCTCCAACCGAGGCAGCCATCCACGGCGCCATCTTGGATTGTAAAAAAAAGCTGAGATGGAGATGATTATTTAGACTATCTTTCTTCCTAATTTTGTGCCGTTAAAGGAAGGCTTGTTAATGAGAGACATTCAGAGGACAAGAGGACTCAAAGAGCAAGCATAATGTGGAGGAGAAAGAGTGAAGACAGCGGAGAGGATGCTCAGAGATTAGAAGCTGGATGAAACAGGAGAGAGTGGTGATGGAGGAAAAGATAAGAGAGGAGATGAATGGTTAGCTGGACAGACGTCTGATGTGACATTCGGTCTTTTCAGATAGCCAGCAGCTGGCCTGTAGCCAGGACAGACCTATCTAATCCACTATCTGAAAGCTCACCAGGTTTGTCACAGATCCAAGACATTCAAGTTAATTTACTGCAGTCCCAGAGAAAGTGTCACCTGCTTATCTGCTCGCACAATCCTTGAATGTGTTACTGTCAGTGGTTCAGCAGCAGGGCTAAAATATATGTATAGGAAATGCTGGGAAACATTTACACTGTATGTGAGGATATAATTCCTGATTTTATACTACAATATTGATATATTCTATAGCTCCAGACCAAGGTCCACATGTGGACCAGACTGCAAATCAAACCAGGGTGGAAGATGTGCAGTAAATGCACAGTACAATAGGTATGTGACTACACAGTGCTGTTTTGCTTTGCTGTGTGTGTATTCACTCTGGTTAAATAGAGTCGTGCAAGGATGATGTATTTTTGTAGGTCAACCCAGAAGTTAGCATTGCCCTGATTCCCTCAACAAAAAGCTTATTTTCCATGGGATTTGGGATTACTGCAGAAAATAAGATCTGTGGCAATCAAAAGTTTATGATACTTACACGTTTTGTTCTGCATGTCACAAATTAACACCACTTTTTTGATTGTTGAAGAGTAAATGCAATCGTCAGGAGTAAAAAGCTAATGTTAGGCTATAAACAAACTACACCACAGTTGTATTACTTCAATGTTACCACTACTAAACTTCCAACTTTTAAGATAATATAGATAGATAATATAGTATAAACTCCACGATGCTGTAAAGGCAGACTAGTGAGTAGATGAGTTTGCATGAATGTTAAATGGTCTTCACTTGTATAGCGCTTTTGAACAGTTCCCAAAGTGCTTTACAGTTCAGGTCTCATTCACTCATGCACACACCGATGGCAACCAAGGTGCAGGCCTCCATAAGGAGCAACTAAGGGTTCAGTGTCTTGCTCACGGACACGATGTGGACACATGTGGACGGGGGGAGCTGGGGATCGAACCCCCAACCCACTCTACCCTGCAGTGCTGCAAACAGTGCTAACCACTGGACCAATGCCACCCTGCATGTTCAGCATGATGTCCCCAACAACCACTGTAGTCTTATTTAGCTACTTGTTAGCTATCGCTTTTTTTTAGACAACTAAATCCTTCAGAATTCACCAGTGAAACAAAATGTGAAAATCTCTTAAGCTTGAGTTAACCACAGACCTGAAGGCATCTAACCAAAAGCCCCTTCAAAAAACCCATTGATTTTGAGACAAGGAACTGGAAGAGTAAAAATGTTGACTAATTTCCGGGTATTAGGACTTGTGTGCAAAGAAAAGGAAAGTTAATAAAAAAAAAACTAAGCAATGGAGGGAGAGATATGCATTCATCCACAGGCAGTCCAGCTCTGAAACTTTGGACTGTTGCAGCAGCTGCTTCACCCATGAGCCCCTGGATTCCAGACTAGGACTAGTAGTCACACCTGTTGTGCCCACAAGGCACTGGTCACTAAATCCTGCCACCTTTTTTGTTGGACGTGTGCAGTTTCACTTTATATGATGCACTGTTGAATGTGTGATGCTTTTCTTACATTTATTCATGTTGGTGTATTTTCTGGCACTGTTCTGTACGTCTGACCTCATCTAAAATTCATGTGTGGACCTTTACTACAAAAGTTTGAGTAACCCTGTTTTAGAGGAAAAAAACTCACTGTGCCTTTTGCAGGACATCAGCATGTAATTGTAGCCCTTGGTCTCAGTGAGGCTATCGTTTGGAACTGGTGATGATGGTATGGTTAATTTCCTCGATGCAGGAAAAACCCTGGTTAATCCTTTGTAGACCTCCACATCTAAGGAGGAAGAACAAGTTCTATATCCATCCCTCTCGGCCTCAGTGTGCTTCAATTGAATGTACAACGTGGTGTCAGACCCTGAATGTCCACATTCAAAGGTAAAAAGCCTGCTGCCATAGTCTCCTCCTGGGTCCACCACAGTGCCTCCCTGACCTCTCTCCAACAACCTTTGTGGGTCTTTGCAGTCTCGACTTGATTATTAATGCAGGCAGTTGCTGCATATAGTGGGCATGATGGTCACATTGTCTATTTCAAAAATTGTTGGACAAAGCCCCCACTTTGGAAAGGGGGGTTTCAGATGCTGTTAGATGACGTGACAAGCACTATCTCTGAAGCAGTCTTCTACCTTCATAGGCTTCGTATGCCCCTAAAAGGGGACCAGCCGATGGCCCTACCTGCTCTTGTTGGGGATGATGCCCTTCTCCAGCAGCTGCTTGTCCTTGCCAACACGGATTGCCAGCCAGTTGCCGAGCTTGCCGTCATAGAGGGTGTCCACCACTTTGAAGATGTCCCCTCGACTAAAGGCCAGGCTCTGTGGAGTCTCCTTCTCATACTCAAAGTGGGTCCGGATGAAGAAGGAGTCTCCACGCCCCGACACCAAGATGTCATTATACACTAGACAGAAAAAAAGTGAGAGATAGGAGAAGAGAAAGAGGCATTAAAAACAATGAGCCAAAGATGGATGTAGGAAAAGAAGAGGGAAGGCAGCAATAGTAAAATATTAGACTGAGGTTCAGACAAAGTGATGACCACTAGACTTAGTTTGAAGCATTGAGGCCATCATGTTTCTCCAAATTCAAGTGAAGGTTGACACTGCTGGATTCTGCAGCTGGGATTGAGCTCTGAGTGGTGGCAGTCTAAAGCAGCTGTGTCAGACCATCACCTGCACTTTTTGATACATAAAGATTCACAGTATATGTAAAAATACTAAATACAACTTCAATCATTTTAGCTCACTGGAATATTATCATGGGATAGTCTGTCTAAACTAAACCAATTGGCTATTTTTGACCTGAATGTGGATCTAAAGTTTTGAAGTATCAATTACACCCAGTGATTAAATTGGACTGGGGCTATCCGGGGCCTGTGCACTTTTATGTCATAAGGGGGACTCTTAACTTCGCACATCTTCAACTGTTCCCATTTTGTTCCCATCCTTCATCTCCTCACGGAGAATGTCAGGTATTCTACTGTGCGGTGCCACTGGGGTGCATATGGGGTTCTATGCGCTATCACGCATGGCATAGTGACTGGGCATGGAACCCTTATTGTTTCATCTCGTGAAGTCAGACGAACCCAGTGAGCTGAACTCAGCGACGAAGCCTATATGATATAGAACGTTAGTTACGTACTGTAAGTCCACGTTCTATGAGTATAGTACTTTATATTATTTCTAAGTACATATTTTTGTTATCTATAACATTTGGAATGAAAAACAATTTCTGTTATCAAGAATAGTAACATGTATTATTATTATTGTCTGAAGGGATAGCGCCCACGAAATGCAACCAGACATTCATCCACAGTCACGTGGGGGCCTGGATTGTAAAGAAAGGGTAATCGCTCTCGTCTGCCTTGTTTCTCTGTCATCAAAGCATATGACACAGGAAAAAAACATGGAATGTGTTTAGAGACATGGTGTCTGGAAATATTGCCCTGCCAGTGTCAGCAGCCCAAAGGCTTGCTGTTGCTTCGCCTTTTGACTTGTACACTCCTGCCAAAATGAGCAACCCAATGTAGGCTTGCAAGTGGGTCATATCCAAGTCTTTCCAACTGTCCCCATACACACGCCTCCCCTCTAAATTTGTCATCTCAGGTATATCCTTTTCGATTGATGGTGTTATGAAGAGCTCAAATGCTGATTTTATGTCTTGGACATGGCTGGCAGCATATCTGGTGGGGCCTGGAACCATTTTTATAACATTAGCAGCACTAAGTCTACCCTGTTGTTCAAGTGGGGAGACGGACCATAATAACTTTCCATTTTTGGAAGGTAGTGTGTTTGCTGGTGGTTGAGAGACAACAGGAGGGTCAACACTGAGGGTCTCATTCTCATCAGAGGAGGATGCATCATAATCAGGGTCCTCCTCAACATCATCCTCTGTCTCAGACACATTCTACTCTATGTCACTTTCATGGTCAAAGAGATGTGACAACACCTCATTGACAGAAAACCTTTCCTTAGAAGTCATTTTCAGTTGAGAGAGAGCAGAAAGAGAGAGCACACAGAGCACCAAGAGAAATGGTTTAGAAGGCTGCTGTGCAAGCTGTCGTGTGAACTATCAGTGGTTCTCGCACTACTACAGTTATGGTTATGTTAGGTTAGGGCCCTAAAGCTTTTTGAAGATTATAAAATTGCATGTTATAGTGACCTCAATATCATGCAAAACAACCAAAACAAATGTGTGTAAAATGTTGATATTTCTTATATGTTTTATACAGCTAAAACAGTCTGGGGTCAAATTGCCCCCAAAGAACACTGATGCGTACAACATGTGTACAGGACATTGAAAATATATCATCATGTTAATTTTATGTTTACCCAGTTGTCCCCATTAAATTAGGAAAAGTCATTAAATATGAAGCAAAAAAAATGATGTCAATCATTTATTTAGAGACGTTAAACATTGAATGGGGTCAAATTGACCCCAAAGATAATAGGAGGGTTAACAGTGTATTGTTGTATGGTGAGCTCTCATATAGACCCGTGCTCTGTATTCCATGGTTGAGAATTAGAGTGTCAGCCGTACCCCCTGAGGCTCTGGACACCAAACGGCCCCAGGTCATTCCTGATCAGCTTCATGTAAACATGGATTTATGTATATTTTTTCCCATGAGAGGTGTGGTTTAAAAGATAGAAATTAATGAAACTACAGGCCACATTGGCATTTGGTATGAATATTCATACTCCCCAGAGGATGAATTCTAATGATTTGAGTGACCTCCTGACCTTTTCCTCAAGAAAAATACTTTCAACTCTTACTTACATCATGTGGATTGGATTTATATTTGATGCAAGGGTTAACTGGAGTCCCATCATAGATACCTATGGTGTAGGTTTTGATTTATAATTCACTAGACTAATGTATCGTATTAGATCAGGATGTATTGTGCTTTAATTATATCCCCCCCTGTAACAGTGTTTATATTCTTTCAATTACTTTGTGATAAAGATGATGATGACAAGGACGCTTTGTCTTATTACTGAATAGGAGACTGTCGTCAATCAATCGTTTATGTTCTTTCATTCACCACTGCGACAGAGAGGTGACCAAACTATAACTATAACTATATCTAACTACATACCCTTAATAATTTTATATATTCAGATTTTTCCTATTGTCCTACTTTTCCTATGTGCAAAGCAAACCCAAAAGTGAATGTATCTACTAACAAGTATTGTGTGTGTATCACAGCCTGATATATCATCCTCCTCTGTGCCATAGAGCTCCATTATTATACTATTTGGACTCAATCCCACATACACCGCCCTGCCCCAAATACTCGCTACAGCACCAAATGTGGATTGAAAATAGTCTCCTGTTTCCTCATACTTTTGTATGTAGATGTCTTGTCCTTAATCTTTTTCCATGACCCTTGCTCAAAGATTGGTTTTGGTTTGTTGTCTTAAACTTACACAGCAGTTTAATATACAATTACTTGTTAGAATTTGAAGAAAGTTCCACATTTGAATAATGTGATGACAACTGAGCCATTTCCAGTCGCTGAATAAAGACCTTGAGATGTATTTGAAAGCTCAAAATAATTAGTATGCGGACATTTGGGCTTAGATTATTTTGTTACATGCACTGTTCTCAAAGGTCAAGAATGAACTTCCATGCTCAAATTTCCAGTCTTCTTTGCACAATTGAAACAAAATGCACATATTTGTCTGACTGTTGCATGGAAATACACTTTACAGCCAGCTCCAGGCTTCTGCGAGGCTTCCTAATTTGATATGTGTGGTCTGACAAAGCACTGACCCAAAAGGACCAACAGAGGCAACAGTCATACTAACTACAATCCACTGCTGCCAAGGCTGGCTGGCTGCACACATGAGGCTTCATATATACTGTGGACTCACATTCAGTCTACTTTAATCACACACTGATAAAGCACATAAAACAAAGGGTTCCCCTTGTATAACCTTATATACCTATATTCTTCTAGTTGAGTGCTCTAGTTGAGTGCTCCTCAAAAAAACCTACAAAGACTAGAGGCATTCTACAGGACTTTACACACTGTTTCATTTCAAGAAACACAAGACATATTCTTCGTCATGATTTTGGCAAAGCAGCATTTGTAAATCCACTATTAAGTCCTTGAAACTAGTCAAGTTCAAACTAGTGATTTACAAAATCAGGCTGCTCAATTAAAACTTTCTTGCCGAGAGTTAGATAGGATTTTTTGATTGATATTGATACCACTCTCATTACTGTAACTTAACATGAAGCTACAGCCAGCAGCCAGTTAGCCTAACTAAAAACTGGAAACGGGGGTTAACAGCTAGCCTGGCTCTGTCAAAAGCTAACTAAATCCACCTTCCAGCACCTCTAAAGCTCAATGATTAAAAGAGAGTATATTAGAAAACAGTGCTAAGTCTCTGGGGTCCTCTGATTGGGGGTTGTTGGTTGTTCCTCACCTCAGGCTTAAAACTAAAGGATGGGTCAAAAACTAACTGTGGAACTCTTGCCCTTTTTATTAATACATTTAATACATTTGCTTAATACATTCCACTACAACTAAGCCAAGTTTCAATTCATGAACAGAACAAATACACATATATTTGTCTTACTGTACTTGTGAGGACCTTCAATAGATTTGTATTAATAATATTTGTTCCTGAAATGTAAATTTGACCTGAAAATCATCCATAATTCCTTCCAATACATAACAAGTGTTACAGTCACCTGACCTTTCTAATTTCAACCACTACCATTTGTTTTTTATGTGAGAACCTGCCAACTCTCTCTGATAACCTTGGATGTCCTCGCAACAGTGCTGGGCAATGAAGAGTCACACAGTTTTCATGTCAGGTCAGGTCTGCTTCATTGTGTGATGTATCTTGCTTCATAAATAGATTTTTTTCAATTAAAAGGCCAAAGTCCTTTTTATCAGAGCCACAAGCTCAAGGGGCCAATGTGCCCATTACATAACACAGTTTGTGCTCTTTCTCACCCTATGTGTTCTTGAGCGGTTCTGTGTGGGTGCATGTGTCCATGTGTGTCACGGTTGGCTGAACCAAAACTAGCCTGATCTGGTCTAAAAGCCTTGGGGGACCAAGCTGGTACCTCCATCATTAAATGGAAACATCAGAGAGAGAGAGAGAGAGAGAAATGGTCCTGAGGTGTGAGTGTGGCAGCTGGCAGAGCATTGTGGGAAAGTACACTGTGTTCTAGGATATTCCACAAGTGGCTGACAAGCCTATAACTGAGTCAATTAAAACTGCTCTGATAAACACTTTCCATCATTCTAGTCACAGCACATTCCATAACTCAAACATCAACTGCAGGCTATGGCTGTGATATTCAAATATGTTGCACTTGAAGGATGGCGTTACTCTATGTTTTTCTTATTATAAGCCCATAAAAAGCGGCAAACCAACAGTGTGTTAGTCTGTCTCGAAATATTTTCTGACCTAGTCTGTGGCTCTCAGCTCCCTGTCAAAAATAAACCAGTATGTGTGCTCATGGCAATGAAGGAACGTGTCACTGTTTACCAGCAAATGGGTTAAAATTGTAAAAAATCTAAACTTTGTCCTGGTGGTGATACTAGAGAAAAAAAACCTACGATCATAAAAATCAATAGGACTTACCTTCCTGGGAGCATTGGTATGCCCAGTAAACTTTAATTATTAAATTAAATTATAAGATATCGTGTAAGCAATTTGGACATTTTGGTAAGAGGATGTAAAAGAAGAAAGCTTTGAGGGGGCTGAAAATAAGAAGGGTTCATCTTCTGAGGAGCATGAATTGCTCATTAAATTTCCTGATAATCTGATTTCAGAAAAGTTGCTTTATTGGTCAAAGTTGAACTGTGTTCTTGATATAAGTTTCCTTAATGTGAGAAATGTAACTGACTATGGGTCTGTGTCTTTTGGTGTTTTTGGAGGGAATGTCTCACCGTCAGGTTTGCTCTGGGCTAGGATGGTGACCACTTCCCCTTTAGGAATCTCCAGCAGGAAGAGCACTGCTTCCTCCCTCACTACACCTTGAAAATCAACATTGTTCACCTGCAAGACACAAACAAAAGGCACAATTATTGCTATTCAGATAATATATAACACTGATATTTTTCTGTAACCTCACATTCACATTGTACTTTGAACTATGGCTTCTCTGAGCTTAATTTTGTTCATGAAATGGAAATAACTCTGGACTGGCTACCTTTAGAATTTGGTCACCGCTGTGCAGGCCCTCTTCCTCAGCAGGACTGCCCTCTTGAACACTAGCAATGAAGATGCCAACATCATTTCCTCCTGCCAGCCTCAGCCCGACACTGTCTCCCTTCTGGAAATTCACCATCACTGTGTTCGGCCTGCAGAAGGGGAAAACACATCAACATCCATGAAGCATACTGACAAAAACACAGATATACCGGCTACGCTGTAAATAAGATGCAAGAGTTTTAAAAACAAACAAACACGGAGGCGTCAAGTCAAATGAAGTCAATCTTTGAGGTAACTGAACCCCCATTTAATGCTGATACTGATATTTACTGTCGGCCAGTATATTTGAGAGTGCAAATTCTCATACATCAAATAGTCCTTCAAAATATCAAAAATACACAGGAAATAGTATGAAAATCCATGGCATGTACACTATTTCCTGGAAAATTCCCACAATGCATTGCTTTGCCTTTGATAGATATGAACATTACAGAATGCGACACAACACCTGTCAGTAATGGTGCAAAATGATGATGATTCATGAGTAAATCTCAATTTACTCCCCATATAGAGTAAACTGTTAAGTGTTTACTATGTAGGGAAGAGAGTGATTTGCTGATTCTGTGTTCATCACTGTGTCTGAAAAGTCCTGTAAAAAGCATGGGTGGCATCATCGAACTATAGAGGAAGGGATCTCTGTCTGTCTGTCTGTCTGTCTGTCTGTATGTATGTATGTATGTATGTATGTATGTCCTTCGATTATCTAGATAACAACTTGCCCATATATTTTCTCATCTTCTGGACTTGGTCGGAGGAGAATCTTGGGCGTGGCTGTTACAGCAGCTGTAGATAAGACAATCAAGAAAAGTGTTGTTAACATCTTACATGTTTACAACTACCAACAACATGTTAGGTTAGTAAAAGTAGATGTATAATGAAGCTTTGGAAATAACCAAAGGGTTCAAAGCCAGCCTTTTGCTGGCGAAAAGAAATACCTTCAAAGCTGCACTAATCAATATTTTTTATATTAGCAACTGAACAAATGACGACGTGCAATATGACATGTTTTGCTCGTAGTAATGAACCCACAGAGAATCACCAACTCTCTTTTGTTTTAGCTCATTGTTTTAGCTTGACGACCTGCAACTCTGCTCTCATCAATCTGGTTTCCAGCAGCAACAGGTGTTTTCAGAGAAAATGCTCTGATAAAGCCACTGTACACTACCTGTCCAGCACCAAACAGCAGACAGATCAGACTGTGAACATAGTGCAGCATTTAGCAGCTAAAGAGCCAGATATTTCCCTCAGGAGCTGGTGGAGACCGAAAAGAGAGTTAAAAGAGACTGAATATTGGACCACAAACACAACTCCAAATGAATGCTAGTGTTGCTTTGTGACTGCTGCAAGTGTAAATAGGCACTTATTCATTAGCTAGCATGTATGCCATATCAACTTTATAAGATGATAATATGTCAGATGTTCTTACAGCTTGTTTCTGCCACTCCCAGGTGACCAAAGAATTCTGGCTGTTTTGTTGTATTTAAAGAGACTCAAAGCAAGAAGTTGTCATATATTCAGTCCAATGAGCTATATGTCGTTTATGGTGTTTGGTATGTGTTAATGTGAGAACTGTGACCCTGCCATGGTGGACTGAAGTGGATGGTGTAGTGAGCAATAACCTGGAGGCTCCTCAATGTGCGGTGTGTCTTTGTCCAGCTCAGCCGAGGCCTGAGGGTCTTCAGGTACTCTGAACGGGGAGGCCATGGCTGACATCTTGGCTGTCCTCATGGGTTCTTCACTGTTCACACACACACACACACACACACACACACACACACACACACACACACACACACACACACACACACACACACACACACACACACACACACACACACACACACACACACACACACACACACACACACACACACACAGGATGAGAGGCTCTAAAGGGACTACAAGGTGTAACAGCAACTGATGCAGTTTAGCAGTATGCTAAATTATCTCATGTAGGAGGTGGAGAAGATTACAGTAAGACCTCACATACATTTTAGGAAAGCAATGGGACTG
Source organism: Enoplosus armatus (assembly GCF_043641665.1). Classification (NCBI taxonomy): domain Eukaryota; kingdom Metazoa; phylum Chordata; class Actinopteri; order Centrarchiformes; family Enoplosidae; genus Enoplosus; species Enoplosus armatus. The sequence continues at coordinate 23,040,105 of NC_092183.1, read as the reverse complement.
ACAGGACATGTAGTTAGATAACTTCAATTAATCAAAGCCTTTGGTGTCTTTTGCGGAAAGACAAATTTGACTCTCAAGTAAATTGAGACACGCCTATGTCAAGGCAAATCTTAAGTCAATTTCCCAGTCCTTGAGGAAGTGACTAATATGGAAGTCAGTTGTGTCAGGTTTTGACATTTTCTTGCTTTCAACTCATCCATCCAAGCTTTCATTCATCCTACCTGGGGTTGTCTCTTTCATTAGAAGAGTGGGAGGACAGGTCAGACTGGCGAGACCTCCTCTCCTCTGGGGGAGAATAGGAATGGTATGACTCCATCTCTGATATGTCTGACAGACAGACAAACAGACAGACAGACATCTCAGTTAGACACACATGCATGTTCAAGCTAAATCCCCCCCGTCAAGACTGCGTGCCACCACCACCACCACCAGCAGCAGCAGTAGAAAATGGTTGCCTCAGGAAGCCCCAACATCAGCTAATTACCGCCTGGGACAGAGTGAGGATGTTATTAGAGATGTCAGAATTATGAGGACAAATTCTGGTGCCACAGCTCAGTACTCAAGATAAAAGCAGCTATTACTCCAAAAATCTGAATTCATTGTCCAGAAATCCACAGAATTGTTCAGATTTGCATAGAAACACCCAAAGTATTTAGGTTATTTTCCTGCCCTCTAGGCAGCCATTGGTTTCCATTCATATCAGTGCACTTTGAAAATCAGCTTACATATTGGTTGAATATATAATGATTAGCATGGTTCAAATACACTACAGTTATAATCCTTAAGATTTCACTCTTGGTTGGTTTGTGATGCCCAGGAGGAGCTGGAGGATGTGGCTGGGTTGAAGGCTGTCATTGCGATCCCAGATCCACATAAGTAGTGGAAGGAGGGATGAATGCAAATACACTGAAAGCTATTGCTGACAAACCGTTTGCCACGAGTTGAAAAAGGGGTTTGACATAATGTGTATCTTAAGGATTATAACTTTAAAGAGACACAGTAAGACTAAAAAGGGTGAATTCATGTTTAGAAACTTTCAAGAAATGCTTTCTAAGGACCCATGAGGCAACTTCTGGAATGCCAGAATGAGGGCAGCTCATGGGAGTATCCAAGTGAACATGGGTGGCAGAGTCTTTGATTTGGCTGCTTTTATCCATCAGAGTGTGGCACTCAACACTGCTCTGAAGAGAGAGAGGGAGGCTGAAGATAGAAGCTTTAACAAAAATCTGTACACAAACAAACCAGAAGTAAAAGAAACATCTGAGACGACAAGCGAGGGATCCACATAAAAGAGAGACAAAACAATACACCATGACAAACCTTTTTTTACCTTGAATTTAAAAGCAGTTAGAGGTCAGTGTTTCACAAGGTATGATCTAGTATATGTTAATTAGTTTGATTAGGGTTAGAGAGACATTCGGCATGCAGGGCTATCACCAGAGGTGATGGAGTTTGAAAAGCAAGAAAGAGACTTTGACATGTAAGAGAAAGAGACAATATAAGAAAGAGGCTGAGTGAGAGACAGACAGACAGAAAAAGAAAAATGTGAGGATACTGTGTCAAACCTGATATGGGCAAGTGTTGACCAAATATGTCAGAAACAACAGAAATCATTCAGATTTATGTCACAGCACCAGAGTTGGATGATGTGTTGATGTGAAAGTCTGTTGTAGAGCCAACTCAAAGAACCAATCAATACTGCGTTTTCTCTCTGCCTGCCCTCTAGAAGCAGGGCCTAAGGATGTCGATGTGGGTCGGTCTATCCATCTGTGGGTCAATCAAACACTCAGGTACACAGCAACAGATTTTCAAAACTACATGATAGATTGGATGTTAGTCCCCACAGAATCAATTGTTGTGTTTTTGGTGACCCCTAACCTTTCTCCTAGCACCACCATCAGGACAAAAATGTTTTAAATTAAACAAGTAGTTGGCTTAAGACAGATAGCTGTATGGCACTGTCTCTCAGTCAGTGGACCCCTGTTGATCCGTGGTGGTATTGCAGGGGGATTGAGGATGATTTTTGAAATAGATATATTTTATTTTGTCATTAAAATCAGAGAAATACTGATAAATGCTTCAACTTTTAAAATTATCTTAGTTACATTACAAAAGGCACTCAATGTGTGTCTCTGCCACAGTTCCTATGTGCACTGGAGGCATTTCACATGCAGCACGTCATCAATCAGCCAGTGCCCCAGCAGCCAGATTTACCAGAATTTACCATTTTGGTCATCTTTGATGGGTGCAAGTAACAATAGAATCTAACTTGTGCACTCCAATAAAGGTAAAACAAATCTAACTGGCAGATTGCTGTACATTCATGCTACTCAGGGGATGAACCCTTTTAATTTTAATTGCATGACCTTTCGTCTAGCACCATCTTTGGGAAAATGTTCATATTCAAAAGCCCCACAACCTATGCTAGTGGAGCTTTTTTAATCTTGTTTTATGAATTCATCCATGGCCACAGCAGTGGAAACAGTGTGGACATTGGTGCTTTTACTTAGTACTTAGTACTTTCAATTGAAACAAAGCTTTAGTTGTTAGTCACTGTTGTAGTGAGTGGCAGAGGTCCATCTGTGCATTTCGTAGTGTACAAGCTCCTGCCAGAGAATGAAGACATCCTAACTCCAACTACCAACCCAACGCACAAACACATACACAGACACACGCACACAGTCAAAGTCAGCTATTACTTCCCTGCCTTTAACAGGGAAAAATGGAAGGACGGACAGACAGGAAATAAATGCTGTGTGTCCACCAGCATACTAAAATTACAGTATGGACACTAAGGATGACCAAATAATAGATAGATTGTATTTTCACCCTGGATATTGCTATATTGGACTGTATTAGATATTAGGTAGTCCAATACCACACCACCACAAGAGTTGATCCACAGACTTTGCTATGAACAGTTTCCACTGAAACACCTTTCTACGACAGAAATAGTGCCAATGAAATTGGACTAGAATGGAAGACATGTTACTGTTGAACTTTCTACTATCTTTACTCTTGAGTCTTTTTAGTATTTTGCGTGAAATGACTTTAATTATATACTCTACTAGGAAATATAGAGCTTTACTTGACTTGATCAAATAAATCAGTGTGTCTTTGAAGTAATTTGGGTCAGTTAAATGCTGTTTGTTTTCATTATTCTATCCTTGTGAAGATATAGTCTGTGGTCCAGAAATGTAAGGAGTAGTGGGTATGCAGCAGCACAGAGAGCAAAGACACATAGCTGTATTACTGCTGAGTCAGCTCTGGGGATTCATCCATGACAATCTAATCTAGAATGCTGTGGGAATAACTGTGGGGTTTGGGCTGGGTGATGACTTGATGGTGGAGATTTGGAGATTTACTTTGATAGTAAATATCTTATTCCCCCAAAAAAACATTTTGGTAGATTTTGGGATGGAAAGGAGCCAAGAGCTAAATGGGTCAGCCACTGTCTGGAGAACTGCACACCCAGAGTAACATGTTGGCAAAATCAGAAACACCAATAGTCACCGGATATATGAATGGTATAGAAGAACATGCCATTCTCTTTATCCATGTGCTGTCAGATTTAAGAAACCTGTTAAGCTGTTTTTAAAGTTTGACTTTTATGTAGTTTGAGGTTATTGAAAAAAAAATAAACATAAAGAATTGTATAAAAAACATGGTAAGTAGGCTATTACCGTTGCCTTACCTTTGGATTTGAGTTGGGGTTAAACTGAAAACCCTTCAGAATTTCCTGTTCTGATCTATTATGGACTGGATAGTACACTACACTCTTGCAGGATGCTGACATTGTGTCAGGTTAGCACACACAGCTATTTAACTGTTGAATGAAGAAATAGCACATTCATTCTTCTGCAAATTAAAAGTCGGAGTCCAAAGCAATAAAATGCACCCTTTTCTTAATTCAACACACTCAGGGGGTGTGCTGCTGCAGCCATACTAGGTCTGGTGTGACCAGTAGCGTATTGTGGCTAATGATAGCTGAAGTTAGCAAACAAACAAAATTATAGAGTCACCCGTTTAAGACTTCTCTCCGTTTGTGCTATTGGTGACAAAAGTTGTTAATTACAGGGAAGCACACAATTTAACAAATATGGAAGATAACATTTCCTTTAATAAAAGGATATTTCTTCGGGTTTAAACGAATCTCACTCATGACTCCAGTGAATTTTAACAGTTCTTATACTTATAGTTTCCAGCTTACAAACTAGGCACAACTTCAGAATGTAACTATTATATCAGTTCCTGGTTAAATTTAAATAAGTAGTTACTTACTATATGTGTCTCAACATTATTCCCATTTCTCATATACTGTAACAGGATCCAAATTACAAAGTTCTTTTTTTAATTTCTCCGGTGTTCACAGAAAGGTTTCAGCCAACAGTTAATTATAGTGATCCTGTCTGTGCAGTGAGATGAGTGAGCATGATTTGAGAAGATTTGTGTGAAATAGAAAGACAGCAAGAGACAACAGGGAGGTGATGGGGGTTCCGATATACCACCCGGACAGATAACGGCGAGTTGCTACAGTTAGGACAAATCATTAATATGTTATTACACTGAAAATTCAACAAACATCTTACCCACTTTATGAGCCACGCTTTGTAATGCAACATTCTGTATTCACAAAAATAAATCATCACCCTTTGTCTGCAACATCATGATTCAATATTCAGACATCCCACAATATTATAAAACAGAGCACATTAATCTGAAGTAGTGTTACTCACTGCATGAGCTTCAGCGTTTGGTGACTTGATGGCAGCTAATAATTATATGATAATGCAGCCAATATATATAATTCATAAAAATACCCAAAACAGCTATGGTATTCATACACAAGATGGCAGTATAAGCTAAAAACATGCAACTGTCAAAACCTGCTCAGACCTACCCTAACTCACTGCGGTTTTGCCAGTTTTGGTGGCCCGCTGGATCACCACAACGGCGATAGTGCTGTTTTTGGACAGATATGGTTTAGAATAAAAACACAGCACACTTGTGTAGTAGCGTTAGTTCGGCTATTGCAGGGTCTCATGCTAGTTAGCATGACGTGCATGAACAATAATAGGGGATCTCTTATCAAACAAAGTCACAAACCAGATGGACAGAAACAAAGCGGTGTGACAAGAGATGAAAATGAAGACTGAGTATGCAGTAACCGAAAATCAATACGAAGACGGAGAGGGGACTAGTGTGCAGACAGCAGATATTCAGAGTGAAAAAAGAAAGATGCGAGCCAAAGAAGATGAACATAGGAAATTTCAAGAAAATACTACTCATGTCGTTATTTGTCCTCCATGGATCCAACCCTTTGAGTTCAATATGCAACCAAACCCACTCCAGTTTCAAGCAAAGTCCCTTGGAACGCCATTTCCAAACCATGCATCCAAAGTTCAATGAAGCGTATCCACCTGGTAGTAACAGCAGGAAAAGAAAAATCGAAAAATTGCTCTCTTTGTGAGCAGCAAAACCTCAGAAGAGAGATTGTATGGATCTTGGCTAGGGCAAAAATAAAAAGCCTCTCAGACTCTCTCTATACACTACTCACAAAAAGTTAGGGATATTCGGCTTTTGGATGATATTTCAGAATGCACCTAAAATGCACTATAACCTTTACAGGTGAACTTAATTTGACCTTCTCTAAACTTTTGAATGTACATGTCCAACTGTCCAGTGTTTCAGTACTTATTGCATAACATGCTGTTCTCTAACAAGGTAATTAACCGCAAAAACAACAAGTGTCTGATCCATGAATCGACCACTAAATGTTCTGGTTCAATGACAATTTGTATTCAAACAGTCCTCTTCGTCATGCTGTTCACATTTTGACATCATGAGACCAAGACGACACCTAACAATCGATCAACAGTGACTGGCCATTGCGAGGCTTCAAACGGTTGTTCTCCTTAGAGTTTTCACAGAGTGTCATCAGCAGGTTGCAACAGAGACAGAGAGAGACTGGTAGAGTCACAGAAAGGCATAGAAGTGGACGTCCTTTGGCCACATCCCATTCTGATGACCGCTTCATTGTGAACAGTGCCCTGCGGAACCAGATGGTGAATGCCACTCAACTCCAGGCACGTTTAAGTGAGGTGAGAGGCATCCGAGTGTCACGTCAGACCATTCGAAACCGCTTACTTCAGCATGGTCTGCGTGCTAGACGAGCTGCAAGGGTACCTGACCACACCACCAGGGACAAGCGTCATCGTCTTGCATGGGCCAGGGAGCATTTGCGCTGGATGAGGAACCAGTGGGCCTCAGTGCTGTTCTCTGATGAAAGTCGATTCACATTGAGCAGAAATGATGGCCGCCAACGCTGTTGGACACGTCAAGGAGAACGCTATGCATCAGCCACTGTTGTCACCAGACGAGCCTTTGGAGTTGGTGGTGTTACAGTCTGGGAAGGTGTGTCTAGTCAACACAGAACTGCCCTACACCTTGTGAATGGTACTGTGACAAGCCGATACTACCTGAATAACATCATTAATCCAGTCATTGTGCCTCTGCATGAGCAACACAGGCCTGATTTCATCTTCATGGACGACAATGCCCCAGCTCATCGAGGTCGCATCATCAGGGAATGGCTGCTGGAGGCTGGGGTCCCTCAAATGGAGTGGCCTGCACTTTCTCCAGACCTGAATCCCATAGAAAACCAATGGGATCAGCTGAGTCGTCATGTAGAGGGTCGTAACCCCGCACCCCAGAACCTCAATGACCTGAGGGCAGCCCTTCAAGAAGAGTGGAATGCCATGCCTCAGCAGACAATAAGTCGACTTGTGAACAGCATAAGACGTCGTTGTCAAGCTGTAATTGATGCTCAAGGACACATGACAAGTTATTGAGACATTGACATTTTTTGTTGTGGTATACCCACCACTGTTGTTAGTTTTTGTTTCAATAAATAGTTTGAGATGAAGAAATTACCATTGCATGCTTCTACTTAAATGGCCTACTTTCATGATATAATATCACTGTAGCATGAAGTTTTTACATTTTCCATAAATTTCACCCGAAAGTCAAATATCCCTAACTTTTTGTGAGTAGTGTATATTGTTCACAGACTTTGACAACAAGGAAGTGACTGTAAAGCAATTACAATTGTCCAATTCAACCATTATGAGGCATCTCCAAACTGGAGAGAGATGTTAACCGGCTGTTCAAGAGGCAGAACTCAGAAAAGCAGCTGGGTCAGACTCTCCTTCTACCTTGAAGCACTAGGCTGATCAGCTGTCTCTGGTTCACAGACATCTTTAATACCTCACTGGAGACATGCCACGTACCAGTCTGCTTCAAGTCCTCCACCATCATCCCTGTCCACCCAAAAACAAGGACCAATGGTGGACTTAATGATTACAGACCAGTCACCCTGACCTCTGTGGTAATAAAGTCTTTTGAGCACCTTATGTTGTCCCACCTAAAATCCATCACTGACCATCTCCTGGACCCCCTGCAGTTTGTCTACACAGCCAACAGTTCTGTAGACAATGCAGACCCACTTCATCCTTCAGCACCTGGACTCCTCAGGAACCTATGCCAGGATACTGTTTGTGGACTTCAGTTCCGCCTTCAAGTTTCAAGCTGTCCCAGTTGAGCGTGACTGACTCCACCTGCAGGTGGATCACAGACTTCCTGTCTGACAGGAGGCAGCAAAGCTGGGGAAACATGCCTCTGGCTCGGATTCCCCAAGGCGGTGTCCTCTCTACTCTTCTTCCTGTATACCAACAGGTGCACCTCCAGTCATCAGTCCATCGCGCTTCTAAAGCTGCTGCATGACACCACCCTCATCTCTGGTGGTCTGCCTACAGGTGGGAGATTGACCAACCCTCCAGCACCTGGAGGCGTGCAGGAAAGATTGTGGTCTACCCCTCCCACCCTGGACACAAACTGTCAATATAACAATGCAAATTCCTTGTATGTGAAAACCTACTTGGCAATAAACTTGATTCTGATCCTGATAGATGACATCGACAAAGACGTAAGTGACCAGTTACTTACTAAACTGTCCCTCTGTGTCAGCATTGCAGTGGACAAAAGCCCCAATGTGACAGATGTTGCTCAGCCCAAAAGAAAATTTCTTTCGAGAAGAAATGTTGTGCTTACTTCCACTCTATAGACAAAGAAAGGAGACATGCATTCTGAATGCATTTTTTTTAGGAAAAAAACTCAGTTGGTCAAGTCTTGCAAGTGATGGTGTCCTCAGCATGCAAGGCAAAGAGAAGGGGCTTGTTGGTCTCATGAAAAAAAGAAGAAATGCCCATCTTTGTCAGTTTTCACTGCATCATACATCAGGACACAGGGACATCAGGACATCAGGTATCAAAACTATGAAAATAAGGAATTCCAAAACATGATGCAAAGGGTTATTGTGGTGAATTTCATTGTGTCCCGAGCACTAAACCACAGACAGTTCCGGCAATCTCATAAGACTATGAGATAGAGTATGGTGATTTAGTGATGCATAGCAAGGTGAGATTGTTGTTCAGCAGAAACGGTTCCTGAGCCTCCTCCCTGAGATTCGCACTTTCCTGGACAGCAAGGGGATACAAGAGCCAAAGTTGACTGACATCAGTCACCTGAACTCTTCAAGGGAGAGATAAGCTCAATCAGGGCATTCCAGAACAAAATAACTGCCCTGTACGTACTGGACACTGGATAGTTCATTCAGTTCCCAAAAGTCAGATCTGTAATCACAAATGACCCATCTCTACGGCAGCATTTGGGTAGAATTTGTATCCAACATTCAGTGATGTGAATGAGCATGAGATTTTCAAATTAATCGAAAATCCCTTCCATGTGGATGTATCCTCTCTCATTCCAACTCTCACACAGCTCTGCCCTTTTTATCGTGCTGCTCTGGAAAGTGAAATAGACAACATTCTCGAAGTTGAACTCCCACTTTAAAACCACTCCCAGTGATATCTTTTTTTGTGAGCACATACGCATGAGTCAGCATACTCAACCATGAACACTATCAAGAGTAAACAAAGAAACCAGCTCACCAATGCACATCTTGAATGCCTCACACAGATTGCAATAACAAACAAATATAAAACTCAAGGAAATGCATGCCTGCTTCTGCTCATCCCAGTATTAAGGTAAGCCTGTTTTTAATTAGGATTATATTGGCTGCATTACATATTGTATGTCATGGGATGACAAATTAGTAGGTACATTTGCTTAATGGTTGGGGGCCTTTTAATTTTTCATGGTAGAAGTGTCTCTCCTATTGACTTTGTCCTGCCAGTGTGGCTCTTCAACTTCTATATTTAATGAATCACACAATTCAAAGTACATAGTGAATAAAATGTGTTTATTTATTCAGGAAAATGAATCATGTATTAAAAAGTTAAAAGATTTAGAGCAGTATAAAGACAAGTGCAAAAGGTGTGAAAGCTTTACAACTTAGTCAGGTTGTGTCACAGCCGTTTTACAGCTTAGAGATAGGCAACAGATTGTTACACATGCTGTGTCTTGGGTGGTCCTTCATCTAAAAGTATGACATATTATCTGGAAGAGAAAACACAGACAAAGATTGCACTTTTGAGCTATTACAGTTTCTAGTCATATTTCAACACAAGGGGCTGGAGGTTTTTCCTAAAAACATTTCAGCCCACTGTAAGGTCCTGATTAAATCCTGACCTGCTGTTGACCTCTCTCTTTTTTGAGTGATACACAGTAGGGAAGCAAGCAGAAACTCAAGACTACTTAGCTTCAGATGTTATTTTTAGCTGCTTGAATGCCAAATATTTATTAGCCTTTATTAACCCTTAGTATATGTGAATGTAAACATGACTGTAACTGCATGTCTCTAGTTGGAATAATGCCAATAAACACTCTGCTTTAATTATAAATCGTTCCATTCATTACACTGTGTTGTGTGGAGGCTCAAGTGTGTCGCAAGGAATAATTATTAACTTTTTCATTGGTTAGTTAAAATTAATTATTAAGTATATCATTCAAACATTTCTAAAGTAATTTGATTTGTATTTCATTGATGTACTTAAAATAATAATAATAAATGCTATCAGGCTTGATAGCAGGCCTATTAGTGTTAGCACTAGCATAGCCTCGTCAGCAGTTGATGCAGACTTTGTCCAACGGGTTGTCTAGCCCAGTCTGCAGTCACCTTTCCTGACAGATGACCGGTTTTCGACCCTTGCTAGCCATTGGTGTTCCTGTTGGCCTGCGTGCCTCTTCTACCCCCACTGACAGGGATAAACAACGTACGCTAGTAATAGGGGACTAATAGGAGTCTAATCTGAGGGGGCTGGCATCACGTAGGTTGGTAGGGAATCCAGGCACACACCACCACTAGCTTTACAGCATCATAATCCATGTTGGCACCAATAATAATAATAATGATGAAGCAGTCACAAAGATGTTGGAGTTTGCCAGAAAGATGAGTTGGCATTGATTAATTGTTTCTGGTTAATGATGAGATACTTCACTGAACCGTTGGCTGGCTTGTTATTGTAACAGCAGGGATTTGGTGTTGTTGATAACCAGCCTTCTTTCTTGGGCTGCCCTGACCTGCTGATGGCCTTCGTCCTACTGGAATAGGTGCCTCTATTTTAGTCCACTGACTTAGTTAATATGTTCAGCAAGGGAAACCTTCACAGTGTACACTAATAGACTCTCCCTCACCCCCGCCGCATCACTCACAAGTTATCTAAATGTGTGAATCACAAAAATCTAATTATCATCCCTACTACTGGCGGTGAAGTGTCCCACAAAGTACCAGATAAAGTCCAACAAAATATCTCGGGTAAACACAATTGTATCCCAACACTGTGCCGTGCACAGGCCGCAGGAATGTTCCAATAATAATAATATAAGGCATCTTGTTCCAATTCATACATCAGCGACTGCTAGCTCTACAGACTGGCCTATTAATGAAAACTGCAGCCCCAACAAGACCCTCAAATTTGGTTTTCTACATATCAGATCACCATCTACCAAAAAACTTACTGATGAATGGTTTGATTCTTCATCATAGCCTGGATGTGATTGGTTTATGTGAAATATGGCTGAAACCAAATGTTTTGTTACCATTAAATAATTAATGAATAATAATTCAATAATAATTAAAAAATAATTGACTATAATTCCCCACCTGATTGTACCAATGGCCATGTTGCTTGGGCTACTAAACAAGGTGGAGGTGTTGCCTTAATCTGCCAGTCTGTTTTCAGTTTAACTTCCAATCTTGATATTAGATATAATTTAATTCATTATAAATATATATTCATTCGTGCCTTTGTTTCATCCAGACTTGATCATTGTAGCGTTCTGTTGTCAGTTTTGCCACATGCTAGAACTAAAAGCCTTCAAATGGTTCAGAATGCTGCAGCTAGAATCTTAAGTAAAACCAGAACTTTTGACCATATAAGCCAATTTTAGCTTCCCTCCATTGGCTCCCTATCCATGTCCGATCAGACTTTAAGGTGCTTCTAATGACTTTGCAAATGGGCCCACCCCTTCATATCTATTTGACCTCCCTGAACCTTATATTCCATCCCGTGCTCTCCACACTCCGAATACAGGGCTTCTGTCTGTCCCCAGAGTTAAAAAGAAGTCAGCTGGCTGCAGGCCTTTTCCTATCGAGCCCCCTTCCTCTGGAATAACCTCCCTGTGGACATCAGACAGTCTGACTCTGTTGGGACTTTTAAATCCAAACTTCAAACTCATCTTTTTACCTTAACCTTCGGCTAGCTGCTTATTCTTGATTACCTTGTACCTGTTTCCGGTACCCTTCCAGCGGGTCAGTCTCAGTCTCAATGAATCTATTAAGGCTAGTACTTATAGTCTATGGAGCCACCCCTGAGAGAAATTTGGATTAACTGAATCGAATAATTGGCATAATTGATGAATTACTTTAACAGTATCATTTAAATGCTAATTTAATCAATCACTATATAATCTGTCTCAATCAATAAATTCTAGACCTTTGAAAAAATCTATAATTTTTCTGGCAGCACACTTCAGCCTCCGCAGTTTGGAGCAGATCTGATTAGCTCTATTTCTTTTGTCATCTGTCGAGTTTCATGTTAACAGAGGGTCAAAAACAGTGCATATTATATACGGTAGTACCACTTGAGTACCTGACACAATTCAACACAGCATGTCAACTCTGTAACTACATGACCAATCCAAATCTGTAAGAAATCAACATACAGTGTTTCCCAAAGACAGGCTTTACTCAGTTACGCCGTCTGGTTAGATCAACATGCAGCTGTCCATGTATATTGTAAGCCAAGTGTCATATTAGCTATCACATTGATTTGATTAAATTTGAAGGAACAGTCAGTCAGGACACTCTGACTGCCTCTGTAGATCTACAAGGATAAAGAGAATCATTTTGAAAACTATTTTGAAATTAGACCATTTGTTGGTTGTCATCTGTTTGATGTACCCCCATCCAGAGTACCACAACAAGTATATTTCAGACCTGTGGGAGACAGTGTACACAGCAGTCCTCCCTACACCACTACAAACCTCCCTGTGGGTTCAACACTACCCCTGTTGGTGAGGCTATGCATTCAGTGACTCACCGTCATTATCAGAGTCAGAGTCTGCGAGGGGGGGGATGCGGACAAGGATCTGGCGGCGGTCTCTCTGGACCACCAGCTGCAACTTCCCTCTCGACTTCTCTATCAGCTTCCCAGCATCATGCAGAGAGAGGTTCTCTGTCACTGTCCCATTGATCTGTGCACACACACACACACAGACACACAAACCGTGCACACAGTACAAACAGTCAGAGGCTGTGGGAGCTCTAACTAATACTTCATATTAGGGGCTGTGGATCTGTATATATCTTATATTTATATAATCTTGGTGTCTATGATTTTAACACACAGTATATACAGTATTGTGTTATCTGCTTTAACTCTTATGTATGGTTGTTGCCGCCTGTCTTGACCAGGAAAAACTTGACCACAATGAGGCCTCTTTGTTTGTTTTAAATCTAGAAATTTAAAATAATCATATTAATCACACTAAATAAGATAGAAGTGTGTTGTTGTGTCTTGCAAAGGTAATAATGGCTTTTGGCGTTACACATCACCTGACATCTGTGGACTTCACATTTATTCATGGATATTTGACATGTTCCAGAGAACAATGGGAAACATGTTCCAAAACTATCCAGATTTAAGACAAAGTCAGACGAAGGATTTATCGTTAATTTATAGTTTAACACTAGAATCCAACAATGAGAGCAGACGTGCAACCATGTGCCTGACAAAAAGGTTTTTAAGACAAGCTAAAATATTTTTTCTTTTAAAATGTATTTATTATCACTAAATACAAAACTATTGTTTAAATGACTGTGTGCAACACATACTAGATCAGTTGTTCTCAGTCTTTTTGGATTGTGAGCCTTTAAATCAGTGACTACTAACGACCTGTCATCATGGCCTTGGTGTGGACATGAACTGTCCAACCAGAGTGATCTTTATTCTTCAGATTGTTTCCTTTGAAATATTTTTAGATGACCCAAAGATGTGACAGTATCCAGTTTTTCACAAGGAAAATAAGCAAAAACTAGAGAAGTGAAAGAAAAAAATAAACATTTGCACTTAATCACATGAGTTCTTTGGCATTATTTTAAAGAGGAGGTATTATGCTCATTTCCAGCTCTATATCTTTATTCTGGGACACCACTAGAGTAGCTTTGCATGATTCACAGATCAAATAACTCCTTATTCATCTTACTCTGGCCATTCATGCAGCCCCTCAGTTCACCCTCTGTCTGACACAAGCCATTTTAGCTCCTGTCTCTTCAAGGCCCGCCTCCCTAAAAGCCCACTTTCTTCTGATTGGCCAGAAGATTGGCCTGATATAGATATATATCTATGGCTAAGAGGACTGCTAAATGCACAGCTAACTAGTGAATGGCAGTTACAGTTAGCAGTCGTTAACGATTACTTTAGCAACAAGTAAAGCCATCTGTCCATCAAGAAACTACCTACTACCGACCTTCTTTCCTTCACAACACAAAAAGCACTTTCTGTGAGACATACTGAACAACCTGAGTAGTAGTAAAGAGCATTCCTGAACAGAGCAGCCGAATAACTCAGAAGTACTGAGCAGGTGGATGAGCGCGTCCCTCTACTTCGTGGGCATGCTGTCACTGCTGTGCCCTGAGCAGATGACCATCTGAGGAAATCCAGGATGTATTTCGCAATACATCTCGCGAAAGTAAGACACAAAAAGTGAAGGGAGCGCTCTGAGCAGTCTGAAGACTGAGCTTTTGGCTCACAGGGATTACTTTTACTTACGTTTTCCTCATTATTTGGCAACTTTGGTAACGTTTAACAGGAATATCCAACACTGTAACACTATATATATGACAGAAAATGAGGAAAAGAATAATAGGTCCTCTTTAACCATCTAGTGATTCCTCATATGTGTTTAAGGAACCCCAGATTGGAAACCACTGTGCTAAATGACATTTCTGTGAAGGATGTGATTGTGTGACTGCACTGTGAATAAATGCGTGTGCACCTTAAGAATGATGTCTCCCTCCTGCAGGTTCCCGTCCTTGGCAGCCAGGCCTGTGCTGGTCATCTGTTTGATGAAGATCTGACTTCCCAGACGTAGACCATACTCTACAAAAACACAACATCCAACACAGCACAGTTACTGCAAACCCCTGTTGGAACTGACTGAAGATATTTTAGGTTGTGAATGCAGTTCTGTTCAGAAGATGATTTGGATGCCAGGATGTCAGATTTTCCACCAGCACATGAACACACCATGCGCACACACTGGTATACTTCAATATACAAGGCAATTCTTGGGCTGCTCCCATCCTACCTATGTATTTATATTTCACAGAAGAATAATGGACAGTACATTTTGCGGTCACAGGACTTTTAGATATTCTGCACCCTCAGGCTGGAATATATTGCAGAATATTTTAAAACTCCATGAGTTAATTTCTTTGAATGCTTTTAAATCCATTTTAAAAGACAGAATTGTTGGGGTGTCTGTGCTTAAAGTCCCTGACACAATACTACACACATCTATAACAGAAGCCTTATACAGACCATCACTATCCCTGACCAGATATCAGGCACAAGGAGAGACAATCACTTCACAACTGGCCAAAGCTAGAGTTCCAAACAACACAGTGAAAAACAAGGAAATACAGAAAACCACTCTCCACTTGGACCATTGACTCCAAGTGTCAATTTAACTCAGTAATTTCACATTTCAGAGTTATTATTATACTTTGTTTCTAAGAGGCTGCAGTTTTAACAAAGCATAATCATGAGTGTTGTGTTTCTGTGAATGTAATAAATATGAAAGACAATCATCTCAATTGTCAAAGAAAAGATGTGATTCTCATTTTCTCCACAGTCATGCAGCCCTATGGTAAAACACAACCTCTTCTCAGTTAAATGGGCAGCTATAGTAAGTAGCTGGTATGTTTTACCTTCGGTGGGTCTGTTCTTCACCAGCAGGACATTGACAGGTTTTTCCAGTGGCTCCAGCTCTTTGGAAGGTTCTGGAGATGGAGGGTTGTCATTAAGCTGGTCCCTGCTCCTATACCTCCCTCCTCTTCCTCCTCCTCCTTCTCCTCGCTCGTACTTGTCCTCCATTCGGGAGCTGTCCCCGGGGCTGCGTCCTCTGCTGTGGTACCTCTGACGGTCAGCGCTGGTTTCCAGGGCTCGTCCCCGGCTGCCGTCCCTCCTGGATCTGTCCGGGCTGGGCGAGGTTCTGTCCTGGCTTCTCCCACGGCTCCTTCCTCTCTGGTTGTAGTCCCGCCCTCCCCTGTACTCTGGGTCCAGGTATCCTTTGCTGTCAGAGGTGTGGTCCCTGCCTTCGTTACGATACCATCCGTTGTCATTGTCGGCATCGTAGTAGTGTGTGGAGGGGGTGTATTCCTGACTGTCTCCACCTGGGGAGGGGGGCTGTTTCAGATGGACCGCCATCTTACGAGGTCTCTTCACCGTCTGACAGAAAAGAAAAAACAACAATAAGCCCTTTAATTAAAAAAATAGTTTAGATCAGTGGTTCCCAACCTTTTTTGTCCTATGTACCTCCACACACCAATCAGATGATCCCCTTCATTGACACCACACAAGAAACTGGATTTAGAATTGCGTTCCATATCTATATGTAGAATACATGTGATGTTCTGTGCACAGCAGCAAATAACGACTAATGCACGTTTCAATTAGATGCAAATAAAATCAATGACTACTGTAGAAACAAGAAAGCCTTGTGTTGAAGGTTGCTATAGCAACACAAAAACATGGCATGGCCAATATCATTACACCAGAGTATAAATAACCCAAAAATAAACACACCAGATTATCAATAACCCCGATATCAATACACCAAAGTATCAATGACCCGAAAATAAACACACCAGAGTATCAATAACACCAATAGAGTTAAGATGCAGCAAAGAGAGAGGGGGGGGGGGGTAAGTAGCAGAAGAGAGCGATTCAAATTGGGAACATAGCATATCTGGACCAATCTGGCAAAAAACATCCAGTGGTTTAAGATCTAGCCACTTCTGTGCCTGTTTTAGATCCAAAGGTTGTGAGTGGGAATCCTGCCAGAGTTGAAGGTGAATAAAATGCAGACGCACACTCAGTCCTGCTGATGAGACCTCTCTCCCTCTCTCCTGTTTGTAACCGTTAGTCACCTCAAACCTTTCATTCACAATTCCAGCACAAACAAATAATACATACACGGTCCTGTTCAAGTCATTGTATAAAGTTTGGTCATGATTGGCAAAACGGGGAGTCACCTGATGATAGCCAACATCATGAAAACTGGGCAAACTCCATTGGCTAATAAAGACCATGAGATGTGGTTGAAAGCTCTGGAAAAAGCCAGTGGACCTGGAGTAAAGATTATTTTGTCACTGTATCTGCTTGTTCTATTCCTAATCACGAACAACAATTCTGAGACAACATTTTTTGTTGTTTTATGTGTACTTTTGTTCTTTTTAAAACCAGACAGACTTTATCTGTTGACCGACCTATCTATTCAATAAGGCTAAAAAACAACTCTAAAAGAAACCTAGCTTTAAACTAAATGGCTTCTATGTCTGACTCTCTCAGACAGGAGTGAGATAATAGCTGGATGTCTTGAAAGTGGTGATTCAAAGCAGCAAATCACATTTCCCTCGACATGTCAGAGCAGTGAGATTAGTCCAGTACGCACACGGGGGAGAACGGCTGCTACTTTTAGAGCTGCAGCAGCGTGAGAGGCAGCCAGGCTGAAAACCTGAGACTTAAATCCACACACACACACACACACACACACACACACACACACACACCATTCCTGTAGATGTACTGTATAGTGCTCAGCACTCTTTTCTCCCCTCGAGTGCTCACAAGGCCTAACAGGGTGCAGGGTGTAGGGCTGGTGAACCCCGAGTAATTGTTTAAAGGGCTGGTTTCTGCATGCCTTAGGGCTGAGTTCTTTTCTTTTTTTGGAAATGATCTGAGGATGTGGTGTGTAGTTTCAGAGGACATGGTGTGTAGAAGGGGCTGTTTGTAGTATGTGGTTATGATAAGGTTTTTGTCAATGTAATGTTCTTGAGTCTTAAATGTGTGTGGTGTGTGGGGGGGATCAGCTCTTTAAGTGTGTGGTACAGTGCTGTTACTAGTGCTTGGTAGACATGTTTTAATAAAAGAGATAAAAGTCAAAGTCCTCTCCAGTGCTGGCTCACCCTGCAAGATCTGAAATGTGCCCTGGATAATGTATTTATCAGACATGCAAACTGGTTTGGGCTGAAAAAGGTGAGAAGGATGTGCAAGGGTTAGCCCGGATCTTACCGTTAGTGTAAAAATGTTGCTGAATGTTGACTCCCATACTGTAAATTATTTGATTAAAAACAACTCTGAATTTTCTGATGGCTTTCAGAACTATAGTAGTGCACTACAAGAGTTACAGTTCAATATCATTGTTTTTAATTTCAAATCTGCCAACACTGCCAACTGTGTTCACTGGAACGCAGACTGGAGGTACCAGTACTGGAAATCAAATCCGACATGACTGAGGTGGTGGCTGAGAAAACCAGCAGTTGTTCATTCAACAGTGAACAGTTTGAACAGACTTTTTTTTTTTCCCCAATCACAGCACCAATTTTTTTTATGGCATGTTGAGTTACCATGACAAACTGTGAGCTGTCATGTCCCCAATCTTAGCAGTAACAGGCTTAAATGTTTATTGTCTATTTTATATATAGAGATATGTCTAATACATGTACATGCATTTATGAGTGTGACTTGACGTAAAGGTTCTGTTGCAAATGGTTCCTGACCTAACAAAAGGTGAGCATCCACAAATTTTGCCTCAACTCTCCAAAAGGACACTGTGTCTTCCTAGTATGTGGTTCATACTCACTATTTTGGCCACTTTGCCACATTTACGAAGGGACTGCACAGCAAAGGAATGAGGCACGTTGTCCATGGGGATGGAGTTGACCTGAATGACACGATCATTCTCACTGGAAAAAAGATACACACAAATAGGTAATTGTGAGAAAATAAAAATCATAAAGTAAACAATATCCCAATCCCACTAAACTTGATCACAGAAACAAATTATTTGCCCTAGATTGACTATCAGTGGAGATAATCTAGGGCATAATGAGCTAAGTACTGTACTTTCCTTCTGGACCTTCTGTACAATCACTTTACTATAAAACTATCAGCTCACGTGGACTACATTTAAAGCCATTTTTTGAGGCCTTCTTAGCAAGTTATTTTACAGAACTCTGACGGAGAGCTGTGCTAGCTAACTCAGCTGTATCCTTTACAGACATGTGACTAGTAGTGACTTAGTAGTAAGGGTCATTAGCAGGCAACTCAGTTCATTGAAGCATTTTCCATTTGAGGAAAATTTTGGTCACTATTTGACAGACTTACCAGAGTAACCCCTCTGCTGGTCCTCCCTGCAGCACGTCTGACACAATGATCGACGTCTCCCCATTCTCCACGTTGGGGTTGTCACGTCCACCTGACACAGCGATGCCAAAGCCCATCTTAGAGTCCTACACAAAAATACATTGGTTAGTAAATACAGTACATTTAAACAGACTGCTGTCATTTACTTCCCAACAGGCAGTCATGGAGGTGCTGATTGTTTGGTTTTTGAAACTGTGACGATTTTTATTGGTTTTGTTGACAAATTAAATAACTTGGATGGAAATCTCCATAGTTATTAGGATGATTTTGTGTTCATGTGCATTGCAAAATATATTACATCTGACGGTGGAGGAGGATGCTGTCCAAGCTACGGGTCATCTTGGACAATGTCTCACATGCTCTCCATGATGTGCTGGTCAGGCACAAGTGTACCTTCAGTGAGAGACTCATTCCATCTAAATGCACAACAGAGCGCCACAGGAAATCATTCCTGCCAGTGGCCATCACACTGTTCAACTCACTGTTGAGTGTCAAACACTCAAAACAAACAGAGTGATTCTGGACTTATTTCACCTCTGTCAGCAACTATAACCTCATTATTTATTCTCTATTTATAAAAAAACAGTGCAATACATATTTACCAGTGCAATACAGTATATGTATGTATATACAACATATACACAAGTGCAATACATATATATGCATACATATACATCGTTATTGTATATAATGTTTATTTTTCATATAAGTATTGTAAATGTATATACTGTATTTCTATATTTTTTATATCTTTCATTTTTACAGACTTCTCATTCCTAACTCTATGCTACTTTTCTATTCTTGAATGGGAGCACCTGGAACGTGTCTAATTTCCCCCCGGGGATCAATAAAGTATTTCTGATTCTGATTCTGATGTCAACCCTGTCTCCTTAATTATTAATTAATCTCCCTAAATCTCTCTAAACAGTTTTACTTTGCACACTTTGGAAGACACATGATTGCGGATGGGGTTATGCTCACTGGCAATGTTTTTTTTCCATTCCATTCCATATACACACACATGCACAGAAGTCTTAGGGAGGTGGTTGATGGTTAGTATAAAGAGCACTGCGTGTGTCCTGCGTCTCACATGAGCCTAGGTTTAGGATACTATAAACTTTGCTTAAGGTTGGAATAAGGAATCACGGGTAAAATATTGAAAGAGTAAACACTTCATGTTTCAAGTCAGCTTTGAGTTGCCTAAAAATAGCCATAAAAAGCCTCCAGTTTGTAGGAAACCTAATGAAATACATTGTCAGAGAACATTTGGCAGAGGCGTTCAGTATATTAATAAAGAAATGTAATTTCATTTCTTTCTAAATGTTATGTTTGTTGTACAAGAAGATAATTTCTAGAGTTGCTGGTATGAATGTGAGTAGTGGAGCAGCCCAAAGGCAGGTTAAAGAGGACCTATTATGCTCTTTTCCAGCTCTATCTATCTTTATTTTGGGACACCACTAGAGTAGCTTTGCATGATTCACATATCAAATAAGTCCTTACTCATCTTATTCTGGCCCTTCATGCAGCCCCTCAGTTAACCCATTGTCTGACACAAGCCGTTTGAGCTCCTGTCTCTTCAAGGCCCACCTCCCTAAAAGCCCACTTTCTTCTGATTGGCCAGCTCCCTGCAACCCACAAGGGGCAGGGAGAAGCCTGTGTTCTCTGCGCACAGCCCGCACCGCTTCATACTCAAGCTGCTGTGGTCGACTGCATGACAGCAACAGTAACTTAACTTGGAAAATATATAGAGAGATATGAGGCACTGAATTTGATGAACGTACTGTTTATCAGACCACAAATGAGACAAGAAGTAGGTTGGAAAAATGATAGATGCGTGATGAGTGTTTCTGGGGACTGGGCCTCACTGATTACTGTACAAAAACACACAACTTTATTCACTGATTTTGGTGAAACTCGATCATTTTATAGAGAAAATGTTTTCTTCCTCTGATGTCCTCCGACTGCTCTGCCTCAACTCTCTGTGATTTACGGAGTTTCCTGATGGACAGAAAGCTTAATAAAGTAACCGCTAACTGTAACTGCCGTTAGCTCAGTTCGCTCTGAGCACCAGGGGAGTGTTGGTGTTTACACCACCAGCACAGGAGCTTTGGACCGCTGGGAGGAGGAGGTTTTCAGGCCCGGGCTCCAAGAGTTAGAGTTAGAGTCAGCAAACTAAGAGGATAGATATAGATATATGTCTTCTTCTACGTGGGCGTGCTGTCACTGCTGTGCCCTGAGCAGATGACCATCTGAGGAAATCCGGGATGTATTACATAATAGGTCTCACGGAAGTAGACACGAAAAGCGAACGGAGCATTCTGAGTAGCTTTTGGGTCACAGGGATTACTTTTGCATACGTTTTCCTCATTATTTGGCAACTTTGGTAACGTTTGATAGGAAAATCCAACACTGTAACACTATGCATATGACAGAAAATAAGGAAACGCATAATAGGTCCTCTTTAACTAATGTCAAAGCAGGTCTATGGTTAGAACAATGTTCATCTGCACTAGACAAATTTGGCTAAGAAGAGATAATGGTCATTCATTCCATCGTCTATGGTCTGTAATTGCAGAGTAAAAACTAGCTTGAATGTTTCATTTTGATGTGATGTGATGTTTTGCATTTTATTGATTGAGATGTATATTTAATCTCCCTGTTGATCCAGACTGTTTTGAGGCCTCGAGTTTGGTGTTTTGGCCGTCGCTATCTTGGTTTTTTGGAACCATATTTGAACGAGAAGGTGGAGCTGGGGATCTGAGAACCCGAGGACACTTCCTGCAACCTGGCTGCACCTGGCTCCTGGCTAGCTGCTAACAAACTTTGCTTATAAATGTACTTACTGGAAAAAATTAACAGCTGACTCCTTGAAGTGTCTTTAAGTCCAACCAAACGCCTCTATCCACAAGGTAGCCACGTCCTAAAGCATGCCCTGCTTTATGGTCTATTTTACTCTAAATGGGACAATAATTTACAAAATGAACATCATGCTGTAACTAGCGATTGAGACCATAAACTGATTAGGAAAATATTTACTGAGGTAATAAATCAAGTGAGAAGTAGGGTCATTTTCTCATAGACATATATTGAACTTCTCTTTGCAACCCGTGGAATCGCCCCCTGCTGGCCATTAGAAAGAATGCAGGTTTATGGCACTTAAGCATTGGCTTCACTTTTCAGACCCAGACGTTGGTGCTTGGTAGCCACACACCTTATTCTAGCTATTTATAAGATTATCAACTGACAGAAGGGAGTCTGGGGGGCATTGTGTATAAACTGATTTTATGATGCTGTAATCTGCCTTTAGTGTCTGCCATGCAGCTCTTAGCCAGAGATTCTGTAGACAGAGTAATGGTGATAATACTGTAACCATTCTGTCAAGTGCCTCTTTTTAAACAAAATGTTTTTGATATCATTCCAATTATCATTTGCCTAACCGTATAAGCCCAAGAACAAGGAGAATCCATAGAAAGTCCAAAAAATAATAATTCTGGGGTGAATTTGTCCTCATAGTAGGGTTTTTATCATAACAGAAGAGGTTATTCACCCCACAACATGTAGTATCTCCAAACTTTTTTTCCACTCATGTAGAGATACAGTAGAGAGATTACCAGGAAGAAAATATGTCACTTTTAAAGTCTTTCACCTAAGTAAAGTTTGTAAACAACAAAAGTAATGTACCACATCCACCCTAACTCCTGTTATGGCCACTACAGCCTGTTTTCTAAAGTTCTGGGGTACGACCGTTCCATTTTAGCACACACAGCTGTGGATTCAGATGTTTTCGATCACAGCAATCAGACCAGCCATATGCACGACAAGGGAAGTCACAAAAGGAAAAGTATTTTCCCTTTCACTTGAAGATGTTTCCTTTCCTCCCTGAATGATGTTTCTCCCCCATAAGAATAGTGTGTTACTCTCCATATTGGCAGAATCAAATGCGCATTGTGCCAGTGCCCTGTATCTACAGCAGAGGCTACTGTTTAAACACATTCTCCCCTTTAAGATTAATTGTTAGGGTTAAGCATATATCGTCAGCATGTTATTCAATTTTTATATAATTTTAAGCACTAAGAATGGCACAGTGTTGCTGAAACATCTACAAATGCAATACAATGTACAGTGCATAGTCACTCTGATTCTCCTGCTTTTTAGTAGGTATACTTCATGTTCAAGCAGCAGGGAGTTTCCTCTAGCATACACCATTGTTAATACCAGGGTCCAAGAACTGAAGATTCATACACAGCAGACTGACAGGTGTGGTGATAAATAAAATTATTTCTATCAAAAAAGTAATTAAGATTTTAATGCTATATGATATTCAAGAACTGAATTTCTGCTTTGTCAGGATTAAGCTGTCTGATGTCAGGGGATTGATAAATGCAGAAGTTGGTCCCCAAATGCTCCAGATTGATGAATAGATTTGTTTTAACCACATAGTCAGTGAATGAACTCACCCGCTGCAGAGTGACTGTGTACTGCTCCCAGACCATCTCTTCCATTCCTGAGCTCTGTAGAGAACACACACACACAACAGTTAGCGTTAGCAACACCAGCGACAGACTGGATTCAGCAGCATGAGGCTTCTGTGAATAAAGTAAATAATAACAATAAAATTCAAAGATTCATCCAATAATCTCCAAACTTTTTACAACTTTTCACAGTTGACTTCTCTCCATAAATTATTATGTACACAGTACATGGGTGATATGACAACATACACCGTGAGACTCATTTTATAAATGTTTATTCATTTATAAATAAATGAGTTTCTACCAGAGATTCTGCAATACCTTATACACTATCCATTAGGAGTGGGAATCACCAGAGGGCCCATGATAAGATATTATCGTGATACTCAAGTCAATTTTTGATGATATTTTCAACATTTTACTATTTGCTGAGTATTGTGATAACATAGCATTTGGTGCAATGCATGTATTGTGCATTGTCCCTGCTAAATAAACAATAAATAAATGCCCAGCCAAGTGAAATCCAACAGCCATCCACTTAACATTGTCTATGGGAAAAATTAATTAGCATGTGTAATTGTTACGTTGCGTACATTGCCAATAACCTGCATGAAAAGAAGTGTCCAGTGTCTTGCTCAAGAACACTTCGACATGGACAGGAGGAGCTGGGGCCGGTATGTAGAAACATATAGATCTCTGAGGACATACAAGAGGAAAAGAGACTAATCCAGATTAACACACACACACCAGAGGAAAAGGGCATGTGAGGGTGTGGGAACTGACCTCTGTGAAAGAACAGTCAGTATCACGTCAATAACAGCAGCACGGCAACCTGCATGTTGTCCTGTCTATCTCTCTGCTGGCTGGTGTATAATTATAATTGGACAACTATTCCAGTAGACATCTGCCCTCATCCCTTTCCACCTCATTGCTCGCTCTCTCTCTCTCTCTCTCTCTCTCTCTCTCTCTCTCTCTCTCTCTCTCTCTCTCTCTCTCTCTCTCTCTCTCTCTCTCTCTCTCTCTCTCTCTCTCTCTCTCTCTCTCTCTCTCTCTCTCTCTCTCTCTCTCTCTCTCTCACACACACGCACACGCACGCACGCACACACACTCACACACAAACACACACACCAAATAAGTGATGTGTGCGCTAAGCCCTGATGACACCAATGGAGGCAGGCTCTGCTCTACTTCAGCTGCTAACAAGAGCCGTAAGCGAGCGACAATAGAAAAGAACAGAGAGGAAAACTGAGCTTTCAACCAGAGAGGGCAGCGACACACTGCTTTGCACCCTGCTGCTAAATTACTATTTAAACAAAGTATTTTCTAATGCATAACTGGTCGAGATGTGTGTAAGGAAATCACATGAAAGAAAAAAGTTCAGTCCTGTCAGCACTGAGTTTAATAGAGCAGTACAGCAATTCAGTCATGGACCTTCTTCAAGATTCTGGGATGGCTCATCGCTGATGAAGTCAGTGCCTTATTGACTAAGTTTGTCAGTGTAAGAATCTGGTATTATCACATTATTACAGCTGCTCAGTTAGACACTGTTGAAAACGGAATGAAAAAAAAACACCCTCAAATAGAATTCACGTGTTACTTCTGTAATACTGCACAGCATGGTATTCATGAGTGAGCTGAACAGATCTCCCCTCAAGCTGAACAGCAGAGACACCCAATAGACCATGATACATGGAGGCATTTTCTGACTGACAGCTGGAGGTCCCTCATTCTAATTAAACCACACAGAGTCAGTCACTAACTGACTAGTCTAATGAGGAGAGGGACAGGGCCTCACAAGTAAGATCATTTAGCCAAGATCAGCATCTGCATGTGGGCAGGTGTGGATTTACACATCTAAGCATCGTCCCAAGGTTCACACATCATCTTATATTTTGGCAAATCAGTCTGGGCTGTTTAGAGGTTCTCATTTGTTTGCCACC
This sequence comes from Enoplosus armatus, assembly GCF_043641665.1. Taxonomy (NCBI): domain Eukaryota; kingdom Metazoa; phylum Chordata; class Actinopteri; order Centrarchiformes; family Enoplosidae; genus Enoplosus; species Enoplosus armatus. The sequence goes on along the minus strand of NC_092183.1, from coordinate 23,014,743 downwards.
TGAATGTGGCTGTCACACGGCAACAAGTCGACTAACTACGTTGTTTGTACAGAACACCTAGAAGCGCTTTCTGATCTGGTGCCCCTATTAGCAGGACCACATCATTTGTATGTACCTTCTAAACGATGTCACAACACTATTACTCCACTCTGCCATAGCGGTGCTGAATTCCATAGCTTGCAGAACACAGGTTGTGTTTCAGTTAACTGTCATGTTGTTTTATGTAAATGTCTCTTTGTTCTGGAGGCTCACATAAGGAACACTCTGTGGAAACAATGAAGTCTATCTGTCTATCTTACTATGTTGGAGTGAGGGACTTTTATATATAAATGAACATCTGTTACATTCAAGCTGCCAAACGACTTTACACAATGCTGATTAAGCCTATTGCCGTCAGGTAAATTTCTCTGTATTTCTGTATATTCAGTAAGTTTTTAAATCTGATGTCTGTGACCGCTTTCCCGTGCTGGTGTACCAGTAGTGATGCTTGGCACCAGAAATGATTGGTTTGTCAGAAATTAATGGGAGAGAAACTGTAACGGAGTGGGCTACCGCCATGGCTACAGCAGAGCCATGTAGAGACGCATCAAGGAAGTTCAAAATGCTTGATCATCACGTGATTCACTTAGACTTCAGATAGTTCCAGGAAATTCTTGCAATTAGAATGTGTAAATATAATGCATCCATGGTAAATACTGAGAGACAGAAATGCGATGTTTGGTTTAATTAGAGAACGGAGTTGACGCAACTCTAACTTTACATGGCTCTGGGCTACGGAAAACCTTTAAGCATACGCCAGAAGGGGGAGAGAAAAGTTCTGCACTCCAGCTTTAAGGTTAGTAGACCTTCTTTGTCATGGTTACAACAATACATGTGGCTAAGGTTATGGAACTATTGTGGTCTTCTGACTCTCGGTAAGAAATGAACAGCTGTCTCTGGTGATTTGGTGACCCATCCATCCAGCGAGACCTCCTCCTCCCACGTGGACTGTAATTGTGGACTCACGTGCCCTCTATTACCCCCACCTGATCTATTTATTCCTTTGCTCCTGTCATAATTCCTACAGCCACTAGAGGTCTTTGTCACTTGAATGTAAGGAGTAAACACATGTTCCGGGGCAATTACTGAAATGACTAATGCTGTTGTTCTCCACAGACATAATATTCCACACACACACACACGTACGAGCAGCACGGACTTCTTGGTTAGAATGGGCCATATGAGAAACAACATATATCAAAGCACTTGTACATGTATGCTACTGACATTACAAATGTATGTATTTCATTCTCTTCTACAGACAAACACACACAGCTCCCCACCTCCCCCTCTGTGTCAGTCCCCTCAGCTTCACTGTCTCTCTCTCTTTTCAACTAATTTGATTAATTCTAGAGGCAAATGTACAGAACTTTATACTAGTGTGATGAAGTGCAGTCATTTTAGTGAAAAATTACAATCACCGAAATTCAATCAATCAAAAATGATTTGCAACGAGTATTGTGATAATTACACCGAAGAAGAGCAAGAAAAGAAAGTTTACTTGATTTTGTTTTTGAGACAGATTTCACTGATAATTACACATTATTTCAACATTGCATCTTCTTTGATAAAACTCTCACTTAGCACAAGGGTTTATTGCACAGTTTCAGACTAAATCTAATCAAATGTAACTTTATTACCCAAAACAAAGAGGTTCAGCGGTTGGAGGTGCAACAAAAGACACAAAAACAACACACAATGTAAAAGAACAGAGACATTCATTAATTAATCATCAGGAATAATGCCAGAAAGCTGTGCATTGTCATCTCAAGGTGCTGCGGCCTGTACAGTATCTTTGCACACACACACAATCGCAATCCCTAGATATTTAAAGGTTGAGAGTCTTTCAACTGATTCACCATCAAGCAATAAATATGAAAGGACATATTACATATTATAACTAAGCATCAACAGCTGTAAGCATTACACATATGTATGAAATATCAAAATGCCAGCTACAACATAGGTATATAGTAAACTTAATTTTCTGTCACTTGAACCGCTAAGCAATATTATTAGCAAATCAGCATAACGTTGCCTAGCGAAAGTAATCACATGACCTTTCCTTCTCCAAAGTAAAGTCAGAGAGAAGACTTTTAATCGCATTATTCTAGTGTGCACTGAGTTTAGGATCAATTCCAGAACCAGCCTTTGGAGACAACATGTGAAACTCTGCATTAAACAGCCATAAAACTATACTCTTTAAATTCACCATGTTACGTCTTTTACTATCTAATAAATCTCAAGAAGCAGACACCCTGAGGACATAACACAGCACACTATGCTCTCTACTATCTGTCCATTCATCCAGACATCCATGCATGTCCCACCAATCTGAGCAGACAGGAGTTCCCAGCAGGTGCGTAGAGGACCACCAGGCTGCCTTTCAGCTGTTCAGTGTCCAGCCCCCTCAGCTGGATCCTGGCCCCCCCACCAATCCCGCTGCCTCCCCCTTCCCAGCAGCCATCTGAGTCCCCAATCTTGCCCGTCTCAGCCTGCCTGCACGGACGCCCGCTGGGGTAGCCGGCGCAGCAGCCGGTTGGCAGCCACTCCAAAGTCATGACTAGCAGAGGAGCTTCCTCAGTGCTCCTGTGAGTGGAGCAGCCACGGTCCCCCTGCCCTGTCAAACCCACAGCCCTGACTAGCAAAATCCTGCTTCAGCATGGTCTGGCCCAGTTTGGATAGTTTAGCATCACAACCAAAGTAGGCTTCCAACAGGAGCGAGCGCTTAACCTTCCTGCCACATGTCCTACCTCCAATCTGGATAAGCTTGAGCACTGGCGGATTAGCCTAGCACCAGGAGGGAGGAGAGACTAAAAATAACAGCAGACTCACAGCGCCTCCTCCACCTCCTCCTGCTCCCGTCCCGCGGAGAGTCCTGAGCGTTCGCATTGCTCTCCTCCACTTCCTGCGCAGGCCGGATGACATGGCCAGGTAGTAGCGGGGTCCACAAGCGCCAGAACTGCCCAACAGAGTGCTCCGCCTGTCCTCCCTCCTCCCTCGGTCTGTTACTCTGCACAATGTCCTGCTGCTTTTCCTCTGCCTCTCTCACTCTCTGCCTCTCTCTCTCTCACTTACTCAAACACACACATTTGTTATACCATACTTGTGAGGACTGTCTCCTAACTATATTCACTCCCTTAAGAATCACAGTCAACATCCTCAACAAAACCCTTGAAAGAGGAAAAGATGGCATCAGTCCTATTTGTGTATTACAACAGTTTTGAAATGTCAAATGTTAAAGCTCCTCTAACCAATATTTTTATATCAAAGCCAAACTATGTCGCTTTTAAGTATATTCTTTCTCATAAAAAAACTATAGTTGTGTAACTCAACCAGGGTTAGAGTTAGCATTACAAGTAGTACGAGTAGATAAGGGTAAGATTAGCAGAAGGTCAGTAGGCCAACAAGATAAAAATCTGATGAAGCCACTGTACACTACCTGCTCAGCACCAAACAGCAGACAGATGCAGTTAGAGCTAAAAGAGAGAGAATACTGGACTTACAGTCATCGGTTGGACATGACTCTAAATCAGTGCTAATGTTGCTCTGTGTCTGTTGGCAACCGTTTTCTCTCACTCATTCACCTTTACAAGTGTATACAACTTTATATACATATATACTATATGTACCATTGACCACACCAATATATCAGTCATGCTCTAGCAGTGAGCGGTGTACCCTTCATCTAGCAAGGTGGAAAGTAAGGGTGTGGGCTTCCATGTCTGAGACCAGAGTTTGCGTTCTGTCACAAACCAACAATTAATGTTGCCTTTCAAACTGTAACCACGATTGTTCCCTGACCAGAGGTGTTTCAGTAGCCTAACCTGCCAATCATATTGTAGATGCTATGCAAATATATTGAGGAAATAAATCATATAAAAAGGTCTGGCACTGAATGTTTCCAATTTATCAATATCAATGTTTAGTCTTGTGACAAGGTTGGAACAGTAACATGATTATACCTATTGTATGCTTTTTAAAATGGTCCACGGCTAAGATGTGCAAAAGCAGTGGTATGGCTCTTTAAGCTCTGTTCACATAGCATGACTGATTGGAGTTGGCAAGGCTTATTGGTGCTGTAGTAAATGTAGGAAAATAAGTACAAGTTGGAAAGATGTGAAAATTCCTGAAGTTTACATATTCACTGTGGCAGTTGCTTAAAGGCACCCGACCTGAAGTATGCTGTAGTCTGTTCCTGTCCTGTTTGGAGGCCAATCCAAACCAGACAGTGATGGATGTACAGAGGACAGACTGGATGATTGCAGGTTAGAACTGGACCGCAGCCCCTGAGGCAGGTTGAACTACATCCCCTGTCCGCCTGTTTTTTTTGGATGATTGTGTTGATGTTGGACGCCCACTTTAGGTCCTGGGAGATTGTGAATCCCAGAAACCTGAAGGCTTCCTGTGTTGTTGAGTATGGTGATGAGGGACAGTATTGGGGGGCTCTTCCTGAAGTCCACAGCGTCATCAGAGGGCGAGCTGTTCTGCAACCTCCCATCTGTATGCAGACTCATTGACCATTGAATCAATGTGCGTTGTGTTGTGTGTATGCAACCCGTATACAACAATGCCCTACATTTATTAACAATAGAGACATCAATAACATCACTACATGTACACTGTTGTTTTTAATGCCTTTAAAACGATTTTCTCTCGCGGCTCTGGCCATTCAGTGGGTTGTGTTACTGGCACTGTCCTGCACTCTTAACTATCACAGATGGTCAAATGCTGCTGGAGTTCCTTATATACCTTGTCTAATCTAGCAGGTATCAGTTTGAAAACACAAAATGCATCTATCACTGAATATTCATGTCTGACAGTAATAGGGTTCCCATTATCATGCTATAACCTTACTTCATGTTACAGCCCTACAGCCCCACTGGTTGAGGATGTACTCGCCTCTGTGATCAGCTGGACTGTTAATGATAGTTACACTAATGTCAATTGATGTGGTATAACATACATACAACATACAAACAACTAAGATGTTAATTTTTCCAAAGCTAGAAACCAGGTGGCTCTATGCCTTCAGGCCCAAACTGATCCTTTGTCAGCCTTAAAAATTAATGACACACATGGTCTGCGGTGTGCAAAGATCTGTCTAAGGGTGACGACGTAGAGGGCGAAGCACATACGAAATAGAACATATACAGTGCAAACTTCCCAAGCTAAACACGCTCTGGCTTAATATATATTTGATTGCATTACATCATAAACACATGATTATTATTATTAATGGCATGAGTAACTCTCCCAACAAAACTTGAACCAGCTACCAGGACTTGAAAAAGAAAAACATGCTCAAGAAATGCACTACTTCATTGTGCACCTGTTTTGTGGCAGGAGATAATAACTGCCCAAACAGAACTGAGAAAATTAGGTGCTTAGTGCAAGAATGCTTACAAGATGCAGGCTCACGAAAGACTGCTACTGGGAGTCTGTACGTGTAAACAGGAGGTTAAAGCTTGAGTTTGACATTAGGGCTTTAGTGCTCGGCAGGTCACAAGTGATTACAGAGCCTGCAAGGTTTATAGTTACTGCGGATTTGGAGTCCACTAGCTTAGTTAATATGTCCAGCAAGGGAAATGTTCACAGTGTACACTATCAGACAGATAGCCCAGTTTTCAACATTGAGACTATCTCCTTCCCCCCGCTGTATCACTCACAAGTTCTCATTCGCTAAATGTGTGAATCACCAATATCTAGTTATCATCCCCACTACTATGGTGAAGTGTACTACAAAGCACCAGATAAAGTCCTACACATCATTCTTCATCATAGCCTGGGTGTGATTGGTTTATGTGAAACATAGCTGTAACCAAATGTTTTCTTACCATTAAATGAGGATTCTTCACCTACTAAAGAAGGTGAAGGTGTTGCCTTTATCTGCAAGTCTATTTTCAATGTAACCTCCAATCTATTGAATTCAACTTATTTGAGGCTCTTGTATTTAAACCATCTCCATCAGCCATGAACTGCTTTCTCCAGGGCAACAGACTCTGATCATTCCACCTTGCCCTGATTCCCAAGCATGGATGCTAGTGAGAGAAACATTTTTAATGGAACTTTTTTTACTGGTTTTGTGCAACGAAGCACATCCCCGTACATTTTTTTTTTTTATTTTTTTATTTTTTTATTTTTTTTAAATGGTGCAATTTGGTGTTTCTGGCAATCATTTTTATTCCTGGCAAAGGCACCAATTTATGCATGAAAACATTTTACCTTTACCTTACTGAACAAAAACTTAATTTAACTATCCAACTATATTTTAGAATAAAAACAACACAAATATCTGTACTTGTGTGTCTATATAAACTTTAAAGGCAACCAGAATCTACATCAGTCAGTAAATGAGGTTTTATTTGACAGAGAAATAGGGATGCCACGGTCTCCACCACGGCCTCTCTGCTCTGCTGTTGGCTGACTTTGCTCCGTGTGTGTGTGTGTGTGTGTGTGTGTGTGGAGGAGTTCAGCAGAGGAGAGGCTGCAGCGCGATAATAAATCACACGATTACGCTTATTATTACTACCCGGGGCTGTTTAATGCTGGGTTTTGGTACCCATTCTTACGAGAGAAACAAGTGCATCAAATAAAATTGCCATACTTTGATTATTTTGGCGAAAATAGACATATTTATACGTAAATAAAGTATAAACGGATGCATATTAACCACAGGAAACTGGAACAAGCCTTGATGCCTGTATCTTTCCCTTGCTGTTTGTGACCGAGAAAGAATGAGAATTTTGACACAAATTGCACCAATTCTAAAAGACCAATCTCCCTCTCTCCCTAACTGACAACACATTTTAAATGCTTCTGCATCATTTATATTTAGAAATCAAAGTTTTGTATTTCATTGTCAAAGCACTGATGTGTCATCACAAAACAGTACAGCAGCAGGGTTACAGACACCTAACAGTACACGTTCACACATGGATTCCACACAATAACACATGATGTATAAATAGAATAGAATTAGAATAGTGGAATGAAGATCCATCTCAGTTTGCAATCCTCTTTGAAGAGGACGTAAAAATACATTTCATGCAGCTACAACTGTCAAAACAGTTGAGAAAAGGATCACTGTACTGTCATACAATCTTAACACCAGGATTTTTGTCACCTGTATGGCGTGAATTTCCCACCAGTGATTGTGTGATGTAACAAATTAAAGGCAATATGAGTTTTTTTTTAATTGCTGTTGAACTATAGCCAATGAAAGTCAACACTTCCTGCCTGTATTTGTTTCACATTAAAGCCTCCCAGAAAAGGATGGGATTTTTAATGTGAAAAATCTATGCATAATGTGTCAAGTTTCAATAGTAGTTTAACAGTGATCGAAGCAGGGCAGTGAGTATGACATGACTCTGTTGTTGTGCTGATGGATTGCTGTGGAAATGGACATTATACTATGGTAAATAAACAGGAATTAAGCATTACAAACTCTCTTTCAAGTGAAGTCATTTTTGTTTAGTCACAGGAAAATAATACTTATATTAAAAAACTTCAATCGATTACATTTTTATTATTAAATAATCATTTAAGACATTGAAGTGATAATCCCAAACTTTAGCCGCCTCCAGTTTCTCCAATGTGAGCAGCTTCAGTTGCTCCATTTTCTATTACTGTACACTGGACATTCATCATCAGTATAGACATTTCTAGAATAAAGGATTTAAGGGCCACTGTTAATATAGTCTTTAAATGAAATGGTTCAACTGTACAATGAAGTGAATAGATTTGTTCTATTCTTCCATTACTCCTGACCACTTATTCCTCTACCAGGGGACTCTAGATTATGCTGCTTAATCCTCCATTGTTGGCTGTTAATCTGGATCCACTATTCCATCAGACATTTTGACTTTGTCTCCCCCTGGTTCTCCAGACCCACTTCATTGTCATCCCTAAAAGCTGAGAGCAACTTATGTCATTGTTTTACCTCATGTCTTATTGAAACACTTTCCTCCCCTTGTTGTAAATATTTCAGACATCATCTTTCCGTCATAAATAAAGAACAAGGCTCCTCCAGAGAGCTGCAGAGAGGAGGCTAATGGGAGAGGAAAAACTACAGTTGGTGGAACAAAAGGGCTGCATCTTAACTTGTCAGGAAACAGTGGTGGGCATGTAGTGGATGCTGGGGGAGAAGAAGAGGACATTACTGCTCAGCCTGCCCTTCTGACCTCCACAACTGAAAACCACAGAGACTAAGTAAAGTCAAAATACACCATATTTAAAACGAGAGACCACACAGTCTCTTGTGCTTCAGTTCAGTCTGCAGTGTAAATCAGAGAAGATTGTTGTCTGCAGAGTTTAGCTTTAGTGTTACACAGCTGAGCCTTGTTCAGATTCTTACCTCTTACTTCAAAGTTTCTTAAGATACCAGATGTGTCAGGCTGAATTACAGTGAAAGCAAGCTTGATAAAGCTGTTGAACAGGGCAGTGCTGAATACTGGGATCGCCACACTGTAGGTGACAAATGAAGAAGATATGGAAACACACCACAGTCGTGTACAAGGGACAATGTATGGAAAAATATACATTCCTTATAATACGCCTTCCTTGGAAATCAGAATCACACGTCAAGGTTAAAAATCAATAAGACTATTCTATTAAATACAAATAATAATTTGAAATGTGGTGCTGAAATTATTTGATTAATCAATTCGTCGATCAATAGAAAATAACTAATCAAATTTCAAGGTTTGCGGCTTTTCTTTCTTTCAGTCAAAAAATTTGTAAAATTTGTTTCGCATAAGGTTTACATGAGGCAAGCAACTAAGGATTATATTCATTCATATTGACCAATTGTCAATTATGACCCATTGACTAACTGTTATCATCCAGGTTGTATGGTGGCAATGGCTCTCTAATTAGCCTGTCAGTATCCATGTTTCCATCAAGGTATTTTTATGCCCATTTAAGTATCACATTAGAAATGCTGTATGGAAACGGCAAAATTCGATAAAACTGCCTCAATTGTGCAAAAAAGGTTTTCACGCTCACTTGAGGTGGTTTTTTGGCTTTGTCAAAAAAGAGTTGATACACTAAATTCGATATGGAAAAATGCCTCGCCGGATAAGTTCTGATGTTGTGAACATTTAACTCACATGGCCCAGCCAACACAAGCTGACATGAAAGAACGATAAAAACAAATTCCTTAGAACTTCTTTCCATTTTCCTCCAATAGATGTGTTAGATGGCCAAGGCGACTTGAGTTGTTCCCAGTCTTCAGTCCCTACTTTGTCTTCTACGTCTCATTGGCGGATTACAGCCATGCGTAAAGTGTACCATATACCGCCAACTTCTGACGAAACTACACTTTGCAACTAGCCTAGTTTATTTGCTCCAAACCAGACTCCAGACTCAGGAGACTCAGCAAAATTAATATTACAAATTGTGAGGAAATGTGAGAAACAAAAAACTAAAGTTCTAAATTACCTAATGTTAAACCATACGTACGTATAAGTAGAAGACTCGGTGTAGACGCAAAAAACATTACTCTCCTTTTAGTCTTTACAGGGCCGGGTCATGAAAAAGATCGATAAAATTCTCACTCTAACCAGCTCCTAACATTTCAAACCTGTTTGTTCATCGTCATGCATGAAAATAACGTACAGAAATCACTGTATTTTGATATGTTTGATACACGATAAGTGCAGTGCTTGACACTCTTTTGGTGACGTGGTTCCCTGTCCTGCATTGACAGGGAACAACTTGCAGTCCTACTTATGCATCCCTGGCACGTCAAAACCATCTGAGCGTCTCTTGTCTGCAGCTGGAAACATAGCCTCCAAGAAGAGAGCCAGCCTGAGCATGTGGCCAGGCTAACATGTCTGCACTGCAGTGCAAAGAGAAAGAACAAATGGGTGTTTGAATGAAGACCTGCTGTGCCATTGATGAACACATGATGCATAGAATAGATGTACATTTGCTTCTTATTCCATAATACAGTTTGGATATTGAAAGCAAAAGCATTGTTTGAAAAAATGCACTTTGGAAATAGATTTGTGGGTGATTTTTCAAGAAATCTGACAAATCAATTAATGGAAGTAATAATCGAGAAATTAATCAATTATTAACATAGCTGTTAGTTGCATCCCTACTATTAGTCACTTTTCAGGTGTCTAAGGGTCAGGATTAGCATGGCAATAGCCTTTCAGTCCTGTTAAACACCAGAACAGCCGTAATGTTTCTTACAAAAAAAGATAACAGGAGCAGCTCTATCCCTAAATGTGCAGAGGGAGAGGAGGGAGGAAGAGAGTGTGGTGGTGAAGTGAGTGAGAAAGCTTTCATTAAAATGGAAGTTTAATCTTCAAAGAGGAGCTAAGAGACTGTAGCAACCAGGGAATCCCTATCACAGCCTGTGACCTCTCCCGCCCACATCCGTGCAGAGAAGGACAAGTCAACTTCAGCCGAAACGACTGCTGTAAGAACTGAGGAGGAATCAGAGATCCAAATGTTCAAATGACAAGAAAGTCTTAGTTAGCTCACCACAAGAGGACTGCACTGTGCACAGTACTATCTGCATACACTGAAACTATTGTTTATTAGTATTTTTGGAGAGCTCAGCTGATAGTTATTTACGCTAATGCGCAATTTAAAAGTCTTTTTTTATATTGTGCAGTCCCAGTATTTTTAAGGAACAGCAGTAGTCGTGTTTCCAGCTGTTATGGTCTTTGTAAGACCACATGCCACCTGCCTCTCTTAAAGACCTGCTAGTGTCCCTGAGAGGATGTACAATTTTTTTGTAAAATAAATATAAACACCTTAAGTGAAATTTGCAACAGAAAGAACTTAATGACTAATGCGGCAGCTGATTTCTGTGTTGTCTTAACACAGGTCTTAAGAGTGGAACTCAATACATCCCCAGTGGCAGTGGAAGCAGAGATGTTTGTGTTGATCACAGTCAACAGATGAGGGTAGTCTGTGTGAATATAGAAGCTATTCAGTCTCACAGCAGTCGTCTCAAATTGGTTTTGACCCAGAATTAGTGAAAAACTAACATGAATCTAGAGCTTCTGTCCGACCTCCGCAGTCTGGATGTGAAAGTGCTGTGTGGAGGAGCTCTTAAAACGCAACAGTAATTACTGTTAGCTTCTGATGTAAATCATCAAATTCCATTTCTCTCATTGTCATCAGGAGAAATGTTTCATTTAACACAAATCTTAAATACATTATACTGTACAAGTGGACAGAGAAAGTAAAATTGATTTCATGGAGCAGAGGCTTGTGGCTCAAAGTCATAGTTTGTTGTTGGAGCAGCTGATAACAGCACAGAACAGAGAAGACATCTAACGTCTGTTCAAAGGTTTCTAGATTATAAGCTTTATTCTAATGACATATGATGATAGTCTCAAAAATCGGTATTTCTCTGGCTTTAATTACTACCAGAAGGTTGCACATCAATAGCCAGCATGTTATAATCCAAATACATTAACATTAAAAACATGTTTCTATTGTATAATGTGTATGAAATTAAAATATGTTTTTTTAAATACAAGTGATGAGGACCAAACATTGCACTATTGCCAAAACGAAGCCCCAGCAGTTCACTGTCTATATAGACTAGATGTTAAGGTCTGTGAGAGCAGCAGTAACAGCAGATTATTGACTACAGATCATGTGCACCTAACCCAGCAGAGACAGACAGAGGTGGTGCATATAAAAATAACCATAGAAGTTGAAGCAACACATCCTCATTAAGCCTATAAAATACCAACATTAATCACCGTCTATTTACTGGTTTCAACACTGAACAGCCTGTGTGTGTGTGTGTGTGTTTGTGTGTGTGTGTGTTTGTGTGGTATGCTAATGTCCAGTTCTATAAACAGGGAGTAGGTCAGGATACACACATATCTAATGAGGCGTGAGAGCTTTGAAGTGGAAATGCAGCTGCAGGCACAGAGCAGCTCTGAGAACAACAGTGGCACTGTATGTAGTCTACACGGCCCACAGTCCAGATTCTGTCTGAATGTGCACAGACTGAGCTGGCTCTAAATGTCTTGTTGAGGCTGAACCGGTCTGACAGCTTCTGAAGTGAGACCTGATGTACAGCAAGGTGAGGGTCAAGGTTGTCCTGCAGGGTGCTAACTCTGAAATAATGAAATGTTCAGTGCACATAGCTCTATTATTATGCAACCCCATTATTTGTTTATGTTAAAAATATTCTATCAGCAGTCAACATCTCAAAGACCAATATCAGCCACAAAAATGCTGGTTGAGCTATATTAAAAAGACACAGTATTATCAAGGTCAATGTCAGGCAGCAAACAATGGTAATTTGTCAGAGCGCTACATAGATGTGTGTCTCAGCAAACCATCAGTCTGAGCTGCTCAAAGTACAAGCACATACTTAGAATGACAACAATGGAGATATTGTGACATTACACACACCACTGACCTGAAACTACATAGTACATCCACACAGGCATGCACACTCCAACCCACACACACTAACACACACACACAGAGGTCACGGGAACCAGTTCCATCCAGTCAGTTGTGGCTGTGTTAACATAACACACAATACAAGTACTGGGTCAGTTCAAACACTGCTTAACACATGGGTACTGAGTGGTGGAATTTGTTTATACCGTCTTCAAAATGCATTTAAATGAGCCGTCAGGACTTCGGTGGGAGTTGTGATGTCACAGGTCATCTGGTCCAGGCACAGCACACCCACCAAGTACAGGGACGCACCCATCCATCACTCAGTCTAAGTTCTTTGACCACTCTGCTCAGGACTACTCTTTGAATTTTGAATACTCTGAGAATTTTCAGTACGTCTCGCAGTGCTTTTTCAGTTGTGTTAGTTATTACTAGTTATCTAGTTTCTTGATGAACAGATTCTGCCCGACTGTGAGCTAATTCTTGCCTCATTTGATAAACTGATAAACAGTAAATGAATCAAATTCAATGCCTCATATCGCTATTCTCCATGCAAATCCCATATACTTTACATTACTGCTGACCGTTGTCTAAATTATAGCAAAGTAGTTTAGATTTTTGAGTGGGTTGTTTCTACTTTCCGGTGGGTTGTCCCTACTTTCCGCTTCTGTTGACTATTAAAATCAGCTTGCAGAACGTAGGACTTGAGAAAAGTTGCTTGAATGAGGTAAACCACCAGTGAAAAAAACCTTTGCACTGAAACAACACAGCAACAGATGCGTCTGGCCCCCCTCCCTTTCAGACAGATTTACGTCCGACCTGGCCCAAGTCGGGCCAATCACAACCAGATATCTAATATGGGGCTGGTTTGATACAATAACTGACAGAGGAGCGCCGTTGAGGAAATTTCTAAACAACTAAGATGGCTGCCGCTGATGTGCAACGTTCTGTTGAATCTGCTATCGCATCAGTATTAAACAAACTGGACAGTATGTTTTCTGAATTTTTCTCGACACCTTCACAGCTCATCTCTGCACACTGTAGTCCGTTTACATTTCCCAATGTCAGGCTAGCAACATCATGAAATAATGACAGAACACTGACAACTACAAAGATTTATCCGCTAACATGGAGGGGGCAGGGTTTATGACCTGTATTGCAGCCAGCCCCCAGGTGGCGATCGAGATGCTTTGGCTTCACTTTCAGGGAGCTGTCATGTTGTCCATCTTTACATACAGTCTATGGGTAAGACATAGAGGGCCATAGAGACAACAATAGAGAGCGCAACGTGTGTGTGTCAATGAGAGATATGAAACAATGGTCGGCTCCTGACTGTAGATGTAATGTGTGGATGTGTAAATTAACGACTGATTCATTTTCCCTGAAACTTAACATTTCAGGTGAGGCAGCATACTTCTGCTATAATATGCTGTGGTACACCCTGGATAACATTTCACCATGGCCATGGTATAAGCAGGATAAAACCCTCCAAGTTGTATGTTCCAACAGATTCCCTCACATCATCCATGTCCTTGTCGAGTATTATCCCTCAATTTAAATCTTATTTGTACAGTTTAAATTCTCCAAAACACTTTTGGCACATTTGGCAGTTTGTGCAATAATTTCTCTACCTTCATGAAGGTTAGAATGTTCAGTTTGCGTTGAAACTGTTATTTATCCCACCCTCATTGATATAAATGATAGATCAGAATCAGAATTCCGATTCTGATTCTTAAATGGGGTGGACAACATCATAGAAACACCTCTCAGTATAATGCAATACATCCAATACAATGCAATTCTTTCTTCCCTCCCTGGTTTCTAGGAGCAGAAGTGAGTCTAGCCATTGTTCTGAGGCCCTTCTTTCCTCAGACACTAATACTATCACACACTGGCCAGCTGAGGAGAAATGAACTCTGTCTCTGCTTCCTTAAATTTGAGCTTTAAATTGTATCAGATTATGCAAGAGGCTCTGTTTCTTCTATCATCTTTATGTTTGTTATGTTTATGAAAGGACTGTCCGAGAGAGCATTTATGGAGACAAGATTTCACTGATATCACACACACACACACACACACACACACACACACACACACACAGTGTTTTCAACAGCTCTCTAAAGCGTTCTTCCTGTTATTTCTCAGTAATTACAGTGTTGCACTTCTCAGATTAACCTCCCAGTCACGACAGGACAACACTTTCAAGTCTGTGAGCTAAAAAGCTGAAAATCTGTGAAATGTGGCTGCTGGGAAAGCATCTGACAGCTGCTGCAGTGTATTTCATATAATATGATGACATCAACACTCTGACCTACAGTATCATTTCAAGGCATTTCAAGGCCTTTTGCCTAAACAGGACCACTTGTCATCAACTGATATTAATACTTCTACTCTGTGAAACCATTAGGTTGGTGCACAGATAACTCAATAAAATGTACACAAGCTATCACAAGTAAGGTACAGTAAGCAAGTAAGGTGAGTTATTTATAGCAGTTTCTACCTCTCTAATACAGTTTCTACACTACTATAGGCTGCCTTTTACTTGAACTACAGTCTGTGTACTGTTTTATGCTTGATTTCATTGTTCTGTGTCTTTGCTGTGTTTTACTCTTTTTTAAGGCCGGTACACACCAGGACAGTTTGGAATAGAGTTAATAGCTTTTGTTCAGTTCACTTAGTGGAAAAAAATCCATTCAAACTCCTGTGGCATCAAGTAACTTAACTTCAGTTGGCTTCATTCTTGTTATTAAATTTCACTGCCTGGCCTTTTCATAAAACTGGGCAGTCTATGCAGTAGAAAGTATTACATATTTGAAATTGATACTACCTAACCAGAGAAACTGAGAAGAAGGGCTGTAGTATTCCCTTTTGCTCAAAAAGGTAGAAAACCTACAACAACCAGAATGCACTGGGTCCGTTTCCTTCCAAGGCCACTCATTTAACCATTAACTCGTTTCCTGCACTCTTTCAGACCAAAAGGTTCATTAGGTTTCTGTACAAAACATCAAGGTTCTATATAGAACTCTAAGGTCCTTCATCCTCTACCAAAGAACCATCTATCCAAAAAGGTTCTATAAAATGTTTGTAAGACAACAAAGAACCTCCCCTGCAGTATAACTAATAAGAATGCATTGGAATAAACTTGAGGCAAAGGTTTCATTTAATTACTGATCTAGAATCAGTGTCATTACCACAAATCTAATACTGACCAATATAAGAGAACATTCAAATAATTATTAAACACAAAACATAACACCAAAATTAGTGACTGCAAGTTAGCAAAATAGCTAGCTGCCTTATTCATTTACCTTCATTATCATTTACTGTTCCAACATGTTGAATGGAGGATAGGATAGTTAATGTAAAAACTAGCGGCAAAAAATGTTCCTTAAAACCTGTTTTCCTCTGCTTTTGATAAGAGCTAAATCATGCATGCATTACATGTTGTATACATAACGTGTATTTATCGTCTGCAGCAGAGAGAGACTTGGTGTATTCTGTTTAAGGGATCCAGGTTATTGCGACTGCTCTCCACAAATGAGACAATCTGTTACAGTTTATAAAATATATTTATGTACTCATTTGACAGGTCTACCCTATATATATATATTTGTTCATTGAAAGGTGAAGAACAACGTTGGACCATTGAACCTTTGCCACCTCAGATGGTAACTTAAACAACAAATTGTTCATCAAAAAGTTCCCTGAGGAAAATTTGTGATTTGTGTCAGTCTACATAAACAATATTGACTTCATAAACATGTGTTGATATCTGTCAATATATCATCATCATGAGATGTTTTGTTGTTCAAGTATCTGTACCTGCACTGACCTCAAAAATCCAGTGTTGATCTCGTCTAACATAGACTATGACAATGAAAATAAATCCATTAAAGCATTGAAGTGGGTAATATAAAGTAACTTTTCATATGAATTGCACCTGTCTGACAGATTTGACAAGGACTGTAAGGACACAACTTGTAAAGGCTCTGTACAGTCAGTGGTGTGTGTGTGTTACCACAGACACTGTACAGTTGTGTGTAACACTGACAGAGGTGATTTCACAGCTAAATTCTAAACTGGTTGAGCTGTGAAAACAACATGACTCACCCGTCCCTTATTTACATATGACACACACACACACACTCACGGCACTTTATGCAGGTGTGGTGACTCCTTTTAAAAGGAGGCTGGAACACAGCCACAGATCTGCTGTGTCTACAGGATTCACCGGAAGCACAAGCCTACATGAAGTAGGCTTATTAACACATTGTTCACAACCGCTCTCAGATTGTGTGCCTTGATTCCACTGCTGATGATGATGGCATGCTCTATCACAAAGATCAGATTTGATGTTATGAACGTTTGATAAATGAGGGCCTGAGGCAGCAGTGGTGGTCAGAGGGACAAAGTGAGTACTGCATATCTTTGTTTTGGTCCAAACAGAGGTTGTGGTCGTGTCTTGGCCTCAGGGAGTGGTGAGGTGGAAACACAGGGAAAAGAGGCTTCTGCTCAGGAAGCAGCCTGTAAACCATCACTCCCTCTTCCTGTCATTCCACAGATAACGTCTTCTTAGCCATGTTCACTCACAGGAAACAACAATCTGTGGTGGAACATGCACACACACACACACTCACTCACTCAAAATACTGACCTGTACATTCAGACATACAGGCAAATGCAGCGTCGTCCATATTGAAATGTCCACATAAAACCAGTACAGAGTGACCATACTGCACTCACACCCACTGTATGATACTGTTGAGCTCAAATAGTATTTGCCAAAGGGGATATTAACGCTTATGGAAGCCTTGGAATGCTTCATGAGGAGGGATTTGACTTTCAGTGTGAAAACATCCAGTAGCTCCCTAGAGAACATTATCTCAGATCTCTTCTCCTCGAGTCAGACATCAGTTAACAAAGATAAATGTTAACCTAAAAAAACAGACACAAATCACTGAGTATACATGTAAAGTTACACCAAGACTAAGAGTCTACAGCTGCACTAGCAGCTCTCTGAGGTTGTACACACCAGTTGTTTGATCAACATGCCAACATCAGTATGCCAACATGCTCACAATAACAGTGTTAACATGCTGCTGTTTACCAATCAGTATTAAACACACAGTACAGCTGAGGCTGATGGGAATGCTTTTCAGGTATTTGGCCATAAACCAAAGGATTGGACTAATTACAAATTTCATCTGATGGTGGCAGGGTTGGAAATTAACTTTTTGTCCACCTGCCACTGTGGCTGGTGGATTCCCAAATCTACCAGCCACTCAATTCTCTTACCAGCCACTTTCTTGATTTAACCGTCCATGTATAATTGCATGAGAAAAATCATAAAACAAGATCTACAGTTTCAAGCAATAGGCTATTTCATTGTATTATATTACTTAATAACTTAAGGATTAAGGATTACTTAACTCTTAAGGAAAATAATGACATTCTCCCTTTCTCAGCCCTCTTATTTACCATACCAAACTGAGAGCGTTCCTGAGGGCTCTTGACAACTCAATGAGAATACACTGCTCCTAGTGTTAAGTGCAATCCAAAGAAACAACAGTTCACTGGAAGATTCAGGGGGGATTCTATTCTTCTTTTCTTTTAATTGTTGTGACTTTTCTCACTGAGACAGAAAGTGTATTATAGGTACACTTTATATGGACACTTTACTTTATTTTGGTCACTGCACTGTTATTTATCTTATCTTATTTTTATTTTTATTTTTATTCTTATTTTACCTTTTATTTTCTACATATTTGTTGTCAAAACAATAGCACCTTCAGACCACGGCAAATTCCTTGTAATGTATGTTACTTGGCAATAAACAGTTTCTGATTCTGATTCTGATCTGATTCTGATGTCAAAGTGTCCTTGAGCAAGACACTGAAGTTGCTCCCAATAGAGGCCAGCACCTTGCATGCAACACCCTGCACGGTAGCTCAGTCGTAATTGGTTTGTGAATGTATCTGTAAAAGCGCTTTAAGTGAAGTCCATTTACCTACTCCGTGGTCTACCTCGCAGCTACAACCAGCTCACTGCTGACCATGCCCATTCAACATGTCAACTGTCTCCACCCCAACCGTGCCGTGCCGACTGCACATGCTCCACATAATAAATGGATGCTTGTTTTGAAGACAGGTAGTGCGAAGCCGGCAAACAACATTATGGTACATTACCACCACCAACTGGAACGGAGTGTGGATCGGGAAATGCACGGACACTGAATTGTAGTATGACTGGAAACAAGTCTGCAGCTGTCCGCGGATGTGGAAAGTATGTCTGAGCCTTTAGGCATATAGATGCACATTTAAAACGAATACATTCATATAACTTAACTGTTAATTGACCAGAAGAAGCTGGAAGGTACTTCTCTGCTAATCATTTGTTAATGTGATGTACAAAATAAAAATTTTATTCACAAACACCCAGCCACAAACCATAGCCAGGAGAGGATTTTGAATTACTGCCCAGAGAAGTTGGCTGTAACCAGTTTCCAGTCTGAAGAAAAACAGTTTGGGTTGGACTGCACTTAATCCAAAGACGTCTCACAAGCCTTGAAATTAACATTGCAATGTTTTCAGCGGACTACTGCACACTGCATATGCTTACTCTGTTCATGTAAACCACAGGTCCTTGTCTCACCCTTTCTCAGGGCTCCAGACTTAAAATTTACATTACTTTTCATGAGTTAGTCAGAGCACCATTTTCTAAATGAATAACTAATTTAGTTCATATTGTACTGGGGTGGGGGAAGCCTGGTGTTTGACCTGCAGCTGACTGCATCTCTCACTTTCAAGCATTTTCTCTATGTATGGCAACCAGAGAGGACAACAAGCTAAGAATGTTACTGTACAGTGCAACTCGTTCTGTCTGCATATGACAATAAGGCTTTGAATCTTTCTTTTTTAAATGAATCTTGAGTGAATGAATGGAGGGAGCTTGAATGGAAGTAAGCACCACAGTCATCCACGGTGCAAGTTGCCTCAGACAGGATATTTTAAGTATGTGAACTGATCTGAGCGGGTGAGGGTGGGGGTTGGAATGCAAAAGAAAGGAAGCATTGTTGTTATCCACAGAAATAATGGGCCAACACTTCAATCCCTAACACTGGAGTACAGGTCATCAGGGGTATGAGGATTTGTGTGTGTGTGTGTGTGTGTGTGTGTTTATGTTGATATTTGTTACTGGCAGTGAAGCAGAAGAGCTGAGGCAGGCTTTAGTAAGTGGCATGTCATTAAGTTGCATGAGACAAGCATATCAGTCCCAGTGGGCAGAGATACTGCCGGCTCATCAGCTAAGGACGAGCATGCCAACACCATCCCACACACACTCATTGAGTCAACTCTCAGAGGCTAAGTGTGGACACAAATCAACATTCAAGCATTGGGACCATGAAAGCTTTATGGGATTACAGTATGAAGTGGACACAGCATTTTCATATTCATCAGGGTCATGGTGCACGCAGAAATGTATCAATGATGAAATTTACATCATGTGGAGCTATGCACGCTATACAGACATTTCTGCTTCACAGATCCATGAGTTTTAAGGTTTAACAGACGCTATAACACTGCACAGCAGTTTATGATGCTATGAGAGAGGATTTTATCAGAAAGTTATTACAGGGACATTCATTTCATTTAATTTCATATGTATGATGATTTTCCAATTATCTCCGATGTATGTTACATGACAGCAGTGTCAAGACAGTTTGCAGTCTGGCAAAAGTTTACTTCTCCACCTCGGGTGACTACACTGCAATTCCACAGAAATGATCCAATTTTGGTCTGCAATGTAGCTGTTCTAAATGCTGGTGTGACCGGGCCCTAAGGACAGGCTGAAACCAATGATAATGATAGCTTTGGTCCATGTTGGAGTGAAGGTCAGGCAACTAAAATAATTCCTCTCAACAGTTGGACATTTTAGGAAATATGACTTTGCAATTTGTTGCAATTTTACCTAAAATCAGATGAGTATATTGCTCTTGGCTACTAAGGCTTAGAACAAAGACTGGGAGGAGGGGAAACTGCTAGCTCAGCTCAGCTTGATTTATCAATCCAAATTGATAAAAAAAAAAATGAACTAACCTTTACTTTTCATCATGGTGTTTCAATGTCAAACCACTGTCAGTTTCTATTCTACTCTATTCAATCAATGTCCTTGTCGGACTTCATATGTGCATCGACAGTGTGCCCATTTTCCACATTTTATGACACCAGGCTTTACATGCTGTTTTAAGTTTTAAGTCCTGCACACATGCACAGACCAGTAAGAGACCAGCACAACACCAAATGTGGTCTTCACTGTAGTGCACCACGCCCTGGTCCTCTGAACCTATTCCCTAGCCAGAGGGCAGTACTTATAAACACTAAACACAGACACACACAGAGGGAGATACAAAGACACACGCAGGAATCTTATCAGTCAGCCACTCCCAGCAGCTGTCCGAGCCCATGTGGCACGGTTCCCATTGGTCACGGAATATTTTGAATATCTTGCAACTTTAAGGAGTGTATTCATTCAAACAAAGTGCCCGATCAGTTCTCTTGGAAATCCAGGAAACAAGGTAATTGTTAGGTAAGTGGCAGGGTTTCTCATCTGGTCACCATGTTGGAAACTGTGGTGTTATAGTAGTGATGATCTTTACTAATACATTGTTTTTATTTAAACCAATCATTATTGTCTTGAACAGTGCTCAGCCCAGGATGCAGTGACAGTGCCCTTGCAAAATGATAACATGCACATAGCAAAAGGGGAGAAGAATTCAGACTAAAATAGCCGCCCAATGGCAGACTTATCCCAACAGCCTACATCCTGTGAGTTAGACTAGTGTTTCCCATACATCGATTTATTTGTGGTGTCAATATTGACTGCTTGTGCAAGTGGATAACAATAATTTTTAACTGTGATTCTGACTCCTCAGCTACCACCACAAATAGAATCTAATTCTGTGGGAAACACATTAAAGGCTTTCACATTAAACATGGGTATCGTTTGGCGATATAGAAAGTAGAGCATTACATGAAAAATGACTATTCTACAGAACAACTAAACAAGGTACAGACTACATCAGACTACATTAATGCTTGAGTTTTTTCATTCATAATACAGGAAGGGTCAGAGAGTCAAGTTTCATAACTTCTGGAATTCAGAAGCCCCATCATAACCTCAGCCTACGGTTAGTTTCTGAATGCCATTGGATGCATGTCATGTAGGTGAGAAACTCAAAATTCAATTTAGTGAATGTTTGTAGCTTGTACAGCTGCTCAGGAAACTCTCCATTGAAAATTATGGCCTTGCTTAGATCAACACACGGAGGTGATGATTAGAGCTCCTAAAACCCAGTGAGAACACACATTTTGACTAGAGCCAAACTGTGAGTGCTGAACGTAACAGTTTGGTGTGAATACATGTAACGTTACTGTTACACTCCTACTAACGTAAAGGCAGAATGGGCTAAGATGCTCACACATTAGATTCCACTCAACTGACAAGGTATGAAAATAGCTACATGGTTAGCTTGCTAGCTAATGTAGCAGACGAGTATGATAAGCATGAGTGACATGACGGTTGTCACAGGAGAGTACAATATGGGGACAAACTATAGCAGGATAACACAGCAAACAGATGTGATAAGCATGAGTGACATGACGGTTGTCAGGGACGGAGTTATATTAAGAGTTATACTGAAAAGGGAAAATGATGGGGTCATTCGGCCAAATTGGCTGACCAAATAATCTGTCGAGCTCTAATTTTGACATGACTGTACACTTGTCATGTTGACTGTTCCCATTTTACTTGCAAAAACCAACCGTGCTTGAAATAACCAGAGTAAGAACAACTGGCACTGACGAGGTCAGCAGACCGGAGATCAGAATCCTCACAACACCAAACCACTGTGGGATTTTATCTCCAGACTATCAACAGAAACTGTTCTGTCATTTACACTTTTGAACAGAACTTCTTTAGAGTCAATGACACAGATGCAGTTTTCACATTATATTTTTGTAGTCATATGCTTAAAAAGCTTCCACAATGGAAGGAATAAGAGCACTGGCCATTGAATCTTAACATTTAATGACACCTGACACTGGCTGTTATTACTTCCATCCATTCCAGTTAAATGTAATAAAAAGGAGACCAACATGGAAATAAAACAGCTGTACAGATGTGTGTGAGTGGGCTGATTTCAGGACCCTGAAGTTTTATTATTTTAAAATATTAAAGAGAAACTGTACTGATGGTCTTAAGAAACTTTTTAGGTCTTTGATAATAACACATGCAGCCTTGTTCAGGGCCTGTGGACTCCCTGCTGTATACACCAACAAGCCTAAAACATTTACATGGTGACATGCGATCAAGAGCTGATTCGTAAGCCAGAAACAGTCTCAATCTTTTACAATCATCCCAAATGTGAGCAGTCTAATTATAGAGAGCCTTTGTGTGTTGCACAACACGGTGGAGCGGGGAGAGGGAGGAAGTGACATCTACCATCACCTCAGGGATTACTGCAGTAAACACACGCTCTAAAGCCACACATTAGGATATCTGATACACATACTCTCTTAAAAGACATTGTATTTATGTCTCAACCTAAGGTCCTAACACTCAGACATGAAGCACTCATTGCACAGTTCAGCAGTACAACAGATAGGAGGTAAATCAAAGTGCTTCAAATTGTGCTGAAATGATTATTCGATTAATTGTCGACTGACAGAAAATGAATCCACATCAACTACTATCAACGAAAGTGCCACAAAATCACTGGTTCCAGCCTCTTAACTGTGAGGATATGCTGATATGAATTTAACTTTTCAGCAGTTTTGGACTGTTGGTTGGAGAAAACAAGCAATTTGAAGACATTACCTTGGCTCTGCGAAAGTGTGAGGGCTTACAACTCATATTCAACATATTCATACATTCAACTTGTGAGCTGCAGTCCTAGCTCCACTGCTGCCAATGAGGTGTCCCCTGTTAGTGTCAAGCGTTCAGCTGTCTCCAAGAGACACGTGGATTATTCTGTTTCCATGGATTTAGTGCATCAGTGTTTGACTGTGCCAGTCATTTATATGTGATATGTGACAGTGTGTGAATGCTCTCCCTGTTCACTGTCAGCAGCTGTGGTGGTGTGAATACGTCACTCAGGCTGAACTGGGTTCTCCACTATTGTGAGAAAACAGAATGGAGCTGATGAATATGCCCGACTGAATCATGGGACTATTGATAGAAAGCTGATGACACTTAGGATACTTCAGTGCCATTGATTTTTTGGGAACATGGTGATGCCTTCCAGTGAACAGTACACATGCACTTCCCTCTCTTTTAGAACTGAGAGGACTCAGCTGTAATGAGATTTCATGTTCCATAATACATGAAGGTGCTGGGCTAGATTCAGTTGTCTGTATGAATGAACAATGTGTACTGACTAGATTAGACATGGCTCAGGAACAGGAATGGATTTAGCTTAAGAAGAACAGTGGATTTGTGTTCAGTAAAGTTCAGTGTGCCCACTGTGAGTTTCTTATTTAAATTAGATGAGAAGCACCAGAAATTAGTCATTGTGTCATTCACTTTCCTCACTCTCTTACACACACACACACACACACACACACACTGGTTTCCCTACTGGTCAGCTGAAAGCATCCAGTGACCTTCTCCAGAGAGCACCACAATCAAATCAAAGCGGCCAATCTGAACAGGATCCCAGTCACCACAGGGTGCCAGAGTCAACGGTCGAACGTTCACCCAGTTTTCTCAGGTTACAGACTGATAAACAACTGGAAACACCAGTAGAGTAAATACTAGGTCAACTATGTAAGAGGCTTTTCTATTGGCTCTCCTGAAGCACAACAGGTGTACTGACAAGCTATTGGCTGGCCAACATGCACCTCACAGCCTGAACGAAGCCCCACAATCACTTCAATCAGGTTTTAAATGACGCATATGTACACACTTCACTTCGACAATAAAATAATTTGACAAAACGTTTTATCGTTATGGCAAAGTTATAAAATGTTATCAAGTGTAACGTCACGCATGTCAAATACAGTACAGTGCCACTTACTCCGACATTTTCGCTCTTGCTCTTGTAAGAGCCCAGTCTTCCTCCACCTTTCACCGGCATCCTGCTTCTCCTCGGCTGAACTGGCGCTTTGTCGTCGCGGTAAACCCAATGCGTGTAGATTCTGACAGTAGTTAGCGTTGCTAGTTCTTGAAATGAGACATATCTTTGTGACAGCCAGGCCAGTTCCGCCCTCGTCGCAGCTAGACTTGTGTTCCTCCGGGTGGACAGCCCACTGGAGCCAACAGGCAGAAAGAGGGAGGTCCGTCCGACCAGCACAACAACTGTCGGACTCGGCTCACAGTGCAGCGACGACAGCGCAACAATCGTGGAAATTCACATTTCCTGTTTCCTTCACTGGAAGCATTGTTTTATGTTTGCTGGAAATAGCAACACTTAGAAAATCATCATGTGAACGGCTGGTGAACACCGCCACAGCCTACACGTTATCTCTGCGACATGAATTAGATCTCGTGTTCTTTCTGAAGAGGGAAATTGGTCCTTTCTGCCAATCACATCTCAGAACCGACTGAAGTCAGGACACTCAAAATGTATCATACTGTTAACCTATGAAGCGAAACCCTTTTCGCTCACATTTGGGAAATCTCAGCTATGAGCACTTGAATATTAACACACAAGT
Organism: Enoplosus armatus; assembly: GCF_043641665.1. Lineage (NCBI taxonomy): Eukaryota > Metazoa > Chordata > Actinopteri > Centrarchiformes > Enoplosidae > Enoplosus > Enoplosus armatus. The sequence continues at coordinate 22,989,604 of NC_092183.1, read as the reverse complement.
CACACTTTACACACACTTTTTGTAGTAAAAAAAAAACGTGTTTTTGCATTTATAATCCTATAATCCATGCACCAACAGAACATTTGAAAATGAAAGACCACGTTCATTTGATATAAAAAAGATTTTTATTGCCATTATAGGTCATAAAATTTGTTATGTGCATATCAGTAAGTATATGTAAGTAACTATAAAGTATTATTCAATTATAATCAATTATTAAAGGCTAAAGGGCATCATTATTAATATTATTACCACTACCATTACTTTATATCTCTGTGGAACTTGCATTGTGCTATTGTATGTTCTCTCTGTGTGTGTCTCTCTCAATCCAACGAGGCAGATGACCGCCCACCTAGAGTCCAGTTCTGTTCAAGGTTTCTGCCTGTTAAAGGTAGTTTTTTAAGTGCTTGCTCATGGTGGGAACTGTTGGGTCTCTGTAAATAATATAGAGTACGGTCTAGACCTGCTCTATATGAAATAGAGATGACAAAGCACAAGGAAACTCCAGGGAAGATATGAAGTTAGTAACAGGCATTGGAGGGCCATGAATGTGTAAAGATGGAGAGGGAAAGGAGGAAAGCTCAGTGCATCATGGGAAGTCCCCCAGCAGTCTAGGTCTATAGCAGCATAACTAGGGGCTGGTCCAGGCAGGCCTGAGCCAGTAGAGATAATTTATGTTATGATTAGACACTGTATAAATAAAACTGAATCATAGCCACCAATATAAAATATATGGTTTGTGATCGTAACGTAGCCCTGTCTGTTTATATTTCGTTTATATACATTATTTATTATGTATTTTTGTATTGACACTGCACTGTCTCAAGGTGAAGAGGTAGAACCTTTATTCTGAGCAAAGCGCAAACATAATTGATGGAGCATACTAGCCATTAAGAAGCAAGGGAGCGCTGAAGGCCCACCCATCAATAAAAATGAAACATTGAGTGGTGAATTTGTTTTGTCAGTAAGAACAGAAAACAAGAAACTGAGCTGACTTTGTTTTTTGCTTTGTGTCTAAAATGTAAGACTGTCAATTGCATCGAAAAAACAAAAAGTCAAAGCGTACCTTGGTCAATTAGGTTTACCTACATTTCTTTTTAGCTTTATTTTTTTTTTTTTTAAGCTTGTGTTGTGTAGACCTGGTCTGATGAGGAGAGACGGCATTCATCCCACTTTGGATGGAGCGGCTCTCATATCTATAAATCTGACCGACTTTACTAGTGGACAAAAACCGTGACAACCCAGAGTCCAGACCAGGAGGCAGAATCGCAGTCCTACACGCTTCTCTGCCCTTCCATTAGAGCAGTTACCCACCCAAAACCCCATAATGACTGTATCTGCCCCCCGACCACTTAAATTAATTCAATCAAAAATAAACAGGAGAGGAGTCATTAATAAAAACTTAATAAAAATTAGGTGTAGGCCAAAACAATAGGAAAATTAAGTGTGGACTGTTAATCCACTCCGCCCTGTCATACTAATACTCACATCCCTCGAGGCACCGGCCGAGGAGGTGGAGTTGCAGCCATTTTTGACTCAAGCCTGTTGATGAACTCTAGACCTAAACTGGATTATAACTCATTCGAAAGCCTTGTTCTTATTCTTTCACTCCCAACCTGGAAAACACTGAAGCCAGTCTTATTCGTTATAGTCTATCGCGCTCCAGGTCCATACATTTTATCTGAATTCTCAGAGTTTTTTTTATCAGGTTTTGTCCATAAAACAGACAAAGTAATTATTGCAGGTGATTTTAATATTCATGTGGACGTTGATAAGCCTTGGTACTGCGTTTATCTCATTATTGGATTTGATCGGCTTCTGTCAGAGGGTACAGAAACCCACTCACTGTTTTAATCACACCCTCGACCTGGTTCTTTCATATGGACTTGTTGAGCATCTAATTGTCTTTCCACACAATCCTTTGTTATCGGACCATTATTTAATAACTTTTGAATTCCTATTACTGGACTACACGCCATTAGGCAAAAAAGCCTACACCAGATATCTATCTGATAGTGCTGTAGCTAAATTTAAGGAAGTGATTCCATCGGCATTTAATTCAATGCCATGTCTCAATGCAACTGAGGACTCCTATGCTAGCCTTAGTCCCTCTCAAATGGACGATCTTGTTGACAGTGCTGCAGGCTCAATGCAACTGACACCTGACTCTATTGCCCCTCTTAAAAAGAAGGTAATAAAACAAAGAAAGTCAGCTCGATGGTATAACACCCAAACCCGCAAATTAAAGCAAACAGCGCAGAAACTTAGAAGGAAATGGCGCTCCACCTAACTGGAGGAATCACGTTTAATTTGGCAAGATAGTCTTAAAACTTATAGGAAGGTCCTCTGTAAAGCCAGAGCAGCCTATTACTCATCATTAATAGAAGAGAACAAGAACAACCGCAGGTTTCTCTTCAGCACTGTAGCCAGGCTGACAGAGTCACAGCTCTATTGAGCCATGTATTCCTATAACCCTCAGCACTAATGACTTCATGAGCTTCTTTAATGATAAAATTCGAACTATTAGATACAGAATTGATCACCTCCTGTCTTCAGGTGGTACCTTACCTTCAAACACTGGAATCTCAGAAACAGCTGTAAAACCTGATGTATATTTAGATTGCTTTTCTCCCATTGACCTTCACCAAATTACTAAAACCATGTCTTCATCTAAGCCATCAACTTGTCTCTTAGACCCTATCCCAACTTGGCTGCTTAAAGAGGTTTTATCTTTAGTCAGCACTTCTTTACTAGACATGATTGATCTGTCTTTATTAACAGGTTACGTACCACAGTCCTTTAAAGTAGCTGTAATTAAATCTCTTCTTAAAAAGCCCACTCTTGACCCAGAGGTTTTAGCCAACTATAGACCTAACCTTCCCTTTCTCTCCAAGATTCTTGAGAAAGCAGTCGCCAACCAGCGATGTGACTTTCTACATGACAATAAGTTGCTTGAGGACTTTCAGTCAGGTTTCAGAGCTCATCATAGCACAGAGACAGCACTGGTGAAAGTTACAAATGACCTTCTAATTGCATCAGACAAAGGACTTGTCTCTGTACTTGTTTTGTTAGACCTTAGTGCTGCATTCAACACCATTGACCATCATATCCTATTACAGAGACTGGAACCTTTAATTGGCATCAAAGGAACCGCACTAAGCTGGTTTAAGTCGTATTTATCAGATCGATCACAGTGTGTACATGTTAATGATGAATCCTCCATGTATGCCAAAGTCAGTCATGGAGTTCCACAAGGTTCTGTGCTTGGACCAATACTATTCACCTTATATATGCTTCCTTTAGGAGATATTATTAGAAAACACTCCATATACACTACCGGTCAAAAGTTTTAGAACACCCCAATTTTTCCAGTTTTTTATTGAAAATCATGCCGTTTAATGTCTCATTGTACTCTGAAATGAAAGCATAGAACAAATAAACAATTGAAGTTAAAAAAGAAATCATGGAATCAATTTATAAACCAAAATGTATTCTAAACTTTTGACTCATCAAAGTCGCCACCTTTGGCAGATATAACAGCTGAACACACTTGTGGCATTCTTTCTACAATGGAAATCAAATATTCATCAGAAAGTTCTTCCCAACTCTGTTGCAGAAGTTCCCATAAATGTGTGGCACTTGTAGGTTGCTTTGCTTTCACTCTTCTGTCCAGTTCATCCCAAACCAGCACGATGGGGTTTAAGTCTGGAGACTGTGCTGGCCAATCCATATTTTCAAGCTTACCATCTTGTTCTTTTTTCTTAAGGTAGTTCTGGCATAGCTTGGACTTATGTTTTGGGTCATTATCTTGCTGTAAGATGAACCCCTGACCAACTAGGCGCATACCAGAGGGTACTGCATGGCGCTGCAGAATGCTGTGGTAGCCGTTTTGGTTCAGGGTGCCTCTGACTCTGTACAAGTCACCGAGCCTGGATCCAACAAAACAACCCTAGACCATCACGCTTCCTCCTCCATGTTTGACAGTTGATGTCACACACTGAGGAACCATCCTTTCGCCTACTCGACGGCGTACAAAAATCCTGCGTGATGAAGATTTCAAATTTTGATTCATCAGTCCATAACCTTCCTTCCTACCATCCTTCTTCCAGTCTTCAGTAGTCCATTGGTGGTGTTTCATGGCCCGGGCAAGCCTCTTTTTCGTATTCTGACATCTAAGCAATGGCTTTTCTTGCTGCAACTCGACCTGCAACTCGAAGTCTTCTCTTCACAGTTGAAACTGAGACTTGCTTACTACGACCACTATTAAGCTGTGCTTGAAGCTGTTGTCCTGTGAGCCGCCGATCATGCAAGCTGTTGACTCTCAGAAACTTGTCTTCTGATTCTGTTGTGGCTTTGGGTCTGCCAGATCTCCTCCTGTCAGAGTTTCCCCCAGTTTCTGAATGCCTTTTGATGGTGAAGGAAACTGTCCTCTCTGACACCTTGACTTTCTTCGTAATTTCTCTGTCCTACAGACCTACATTTTTAAGTGTTATGATGGTCTGTCTCTCTTCCATTGTTAATTGCCTTTTCCTCGCCATTTTTATAGCAACACACTACTTTCTGCAGTACAATACTGCTCAAATAATGCTCACGAGGGTATGGTACCACAGTGTGTTCCAACACTACTTTTATGCAGACAGAGGGGGTTGTAAATAATCAAGAAAAGTTGGGACACCTGTAGGAATTGGTAGCACCAACTGTCAAGGCTTGATCAACCTCCATTGCTGCAGAACAGCTTTAAGTTGTTTACCCATTTCTTGTTCCCTGAAAAGGGCCTTTTTGTATAATTCTGAAATGTACATTATTTTTCAGTTTTGGGTAACCTTACTTTGATTTTAACCTCTGGCAGTTCACCACTTACCTTTGTACCATTTCAAGCTATTCATTGGACTTGAACCGCTTGAATTTCAATAAAAAAACTGGAAAAATTGGGGTGTTCTAAAACTTTTGACCGGTAGTGTATTTTCATTGCTATGTGGACGATACCCAGCTATATTTATCGATCAATCCAGAAGAACCTCATCAGTTAGACAAGCTCCAAGCATGCCTTAAGGACATAAAGACCTGGATGACCTGCAATCATCTGATGTTGAACTCAGACAAGACAGAAGTTATTGTTCTTGGCCCTGAACACCTCAGAAACACAGTATCTAAGGATATTGTTACCCTAGATGGCATTGCCCTGGCCTCCAGCGCCACCGTGAGGAATCTCTGAGTTATCAGGACATGTCCTTTAACTCTCATATAAAACAAACTTCAAAGACTGCCTTCTTTCACCTCCGTAACGTTGCAAAAATCAGGAAGATCCTGTCTCAAACAGATGCAGAAAAATTAGTCCATGCATTTGTCACGTCTAGGCTGGATTATTGCAATTCCTTATTATCAGGCTGTCCCAATAAGTCCCTGAAGACTCTTCAGCTGATCCGGAATGGTGCGGCATGTGTACTGACAGGAACCAGGAAAAGAGATCACATTTCTCCTGTATTAGCTTCGCTGCACTGGCTCCCTGTAAAATCTAGAATAGAGTTTAAAATCCTTCTCCTGACCTACAAAGCTCTTACTGGTCAGGCACCATCATATCTTAAAGAGCTCATAGTACCCTATTACCCCACTAGAGAACTGCGCTCCCAGAATTCAGGGTTGCTTGTGGTTCCTAGAGTCTCCAAAAGCAGAACGGGAGCCAGAGCCTTCAGCTATCAAGCTGCTCTCCTGTGGAATCAGCTCCCAGTTTGGGTCCGGGAGGCAGACACACTCTCTACTTTTAAGAGTAGGCTTAAAACTTTGCTTTTTGATAACGCTTATAGTTAGGGCTGGCTCAGGCCTGTCTGGACCAGTTATATCATTTGATTTGGATTGTGTACAAATTATCTGATGGTCAAGTTGCCCCCACGAGATCTGTAAGATATTTTTCACTCAATATGAAGACAGCTGGGAAGCCTCTGTTAGACAGAGACAACTCAAAGACTGATTAGTTTGAGACAGTCCTCTCTCCATGTACAAGAATGTAAGCAACTTCACTTGATTTAATCTTTTATTAAGAACCTACAGAATACAGAATTTCTCTATTAATCTCAGTTCAATTCCATTTTATTTATATAGCGCCAATTCATAACAGAAGTTATCTCAGGGCACTTTTTATAGAGCAGGTCTAGATATACACTATTTTGAAAAAACGTATTCACTCACCCATCCAAATAATTGAAATCAGGTGTTCCAATCACTTCCATGGCCACAGGTGTATAAAATCATGCACCAAGGCATGCAGACTGTTTCTACAAACATTTGTGAAAGAATGGGTCGCTCTCAGGAGCTCAGTGAATTCCAGCGTGGTACTGTGATAGGATGCCACCTGTGCAACAAGTCCAGTCGTGAAATTTCCTCTCTCCTATATATTCCACAGTCAACTGTCAGTGGTATTATAACAAAGTGGAAGCGATTGGGAACGACAGCAACTCAGCCACGAAGTGGTAGGCCATGTAAAATGACGGAGCGGGGTCAGCGGACGCTGAGGCGCATAGTGCGCAGAGGTCGCCAACTTTCTGCAGAGTCAATCGCTACAGACCTCCAAACTTCATGTGGCCTTCAGATTAGCTCAAGAACAGTGCGTAGAGAGCTTCATGGAATGGGTTTCCATGGCCGAGCAGCTGCATCCAAGCCATACATCACCAAGTGCAATGCAAAGCGTCGGATGCAGTGGTGTAAAGCACATCGCCACTGGACTCTAGAGCAGTGGAGACGCGTTCTCTGGTGTGACGAATCGTGCTTCACCATCTGGCGATCTGATGGACGAGTCTGGGTTTGGCGGTTGCCAGGAGAACGGTACTTGTCTGACTGCATTGTGCCAGGTGTTAAGTTTGGTGGAGGGGGGATTATGGTGTGGGGTTGTTTTTCAGGAGCTGGGCTTGGCCCCTTAGTTCCAGTGAAAGGAACTATACCAAGATATTTTGGACAATTCCATGCTCCCAACTTTGTGGGAACAGTTTGGGGATGGCCCCTTCCTGTTCCAACATGACTGTGCACCAGTGCACAAAGCAAGGTCCATAAAGACATGGATGAGAGAGTTTGGTGTGGATGAACTTGACTGGCCTGCACAGAGTCCTGACCTCAACCCAATAGAACACCTTTGGGATGAATTAGAGCGGAGACTGAGAGCCAGGCCTTCTCGTCCAACATCAGTGTGTGACCTCACAAATGCGCTTCTGGAAGAATGGTCAAAAATTCCCATAAACACACTCCTAAACCTTGTGGAAAGCCTTCCCAGAAGAGTTGAAGCTGTTATAGCTGCAAAGGGTGGACTGACGTCATATTAAACCCTATGGATTAAGAATGGGATGTCACTTAAATTCATATGCGAGTCAAGGCAGGTGAGCCAATACTTTTGGAAATATAGTGTATATATATAAATATATTATTTATAGAGACGAAAGCGTTCCCACCATGAGCAAGCACTTGGCGACAGTGGCAAGGAAAAAATATAGGGGCTTTCTCCAGGGGGGCTCCGTGGTTCATAGTTACCATGTACTGTCCCTTTCTAACCTGAACCTCATCAATAACCCTAACCATACCCATTTTCCTCTACAGTGCCCAACCATAACCCGATAGTACTAAAGTCATTTTTACTCAGATTTTACTTAAATCCAACCATGTCCCTGACCCTTCTGACTTCATGGGGGTCAAGGATCAACTACTATAATGTGAATATTTCACTAAAGTATCATAACCAATAAGTAGCACAGGCTATTTAGTGAACTCTTTCCACCATCTTCCCCCATTAAGTAGGATGGGACACAACCACATCTTGATTGGATTGCCATAATTACACACAAGGAGGGGTTACAAGCAAGCATGATACTGTACTGGTACTGTATAATTTCCCCCCGGGGATCAATAAAGTATTTCTGATTCTGATTCTGATAGAACATTTTTCTTTCAAGGATGATGATATGTTGATTGACAGTGAGACAGACCTATGGGTTTACAGTGCATCCGGAAAGTATTCACGGCACTTCACTTTTTCCACATTTTGTTATGTTACACCCTTATTCCAAAATGGATTAAATTAATTTTTTTCCTCAAAATTCTACACACAACACCCCATAATGACAATGTGAAAAAAGTTTTTTTGAAATTTTTGCAAATTTATTAAAAATAAAAAACTAAGAAATCACATGTACATAAGTATTCACAGCCTTTGCCATGAAGCTCAAAATTGAGCTCAGGTGCATCCTGTTTCCACTGATCATCCTTGAGATGTTTCTGCAGCTTAATTGGAGTCCACCTGTGGTAAATTCAGTTGATTGGACATGATTTGGAAAGGCACACACCTGTCTATATAAGGTCCCACAGTTGACAGTGCATGTCAGAGCACAAACCAAGCATGAAGTCAAAGGAATTGTCTGTAGACCTCCGAGACAGGATTGTCTCGAGGCACAAATCTGGGGAAGGTTACAGAAAAATTTCTGCTGCTTTGAAGGTCCCAATGAGCACAGTGGCCTCCATCATCCGTAAGTGGAAGAAGTTCGGAACCACCAGGACTCTTCCTAGAGCTGGCCGGCCATCTAAACTGAGTAATCGGGGGAGAAGGGCCTTAGTCAGGGAGGTGACCAAGAACCCGATGGTCACTCGGTCAGAGCTCCAGAGTTCCTCTGTGGAGAGAGGAGAACCTTCCAGAAGGACAACCATCTCTGCAGCAATCCACCAATCAGGCCTGTATGGTAGAGTGGCCAGACGGAAGCCACTCCTTAGTAAAAGGCACATAGCAGCCCGCCTGGAGTTTGCCAAAAGGCACCTGAAGGACTCTCAGACCATGAGAAACAAAATTCTCTGGTCTGATGAGACAAAGATTGAACTCTTTGGTGTGAATGCCAGGCGTAACGTTTGGAGGAAACCAGGCACCGCTCATCACCAGGCCAATACCATCCCTACAGTGAAGCATGGTGGTGGCAGCATCATGCTGTGGGGATGTTTTTCAGCGGCAGGAACTGGGAGACTAGTCAGGATAGAGGGAAAGATGAATGCAGCAAAGTACAGAGACATCCTGGATGAAAACCTGCTCCAGAGCGCTCTTGACCTCAGACTGGGGCGACGGTTTATCTTTCAGCAGGACAACGACCCTAAGCACACAGCCAAGATATCAAAGGAGTGGCTTCAGGACAACTCTGTGAATGTCCTTGAGTGGCCCAGCCAGAGCCCAGACTTGAATCCGATTGAACATCTCTGGAGAGATCTGAAAATGGCTGTGCACCGACGCTTCCCATCCAACCTGATGGAGCTTGAGAGGTGCTGCAAAGAGGAATGGGTGAAACTGCCCAAAGATAGGTGTGCCAAGCTTGTGGCATCATATTCAAAAAGACTTGAGGCTGTAATTGCTGCCAAAGGTGCATCAACAAAGTATTGAGCAAAGGCTGTGAATACTTATGTACATGTGATTTCTCAGGTTTTTTATTTTTAATAAATTTGCAAAAATTTGCAAAAAACTTTTTTCACATTGTCATTATGGGGTGTTGTGTGTAGAATTTTGAGGGAAAAAATGAATTTAATCCATTTTGGTATAAGGCTGCAACATAACAAAATGTGGAAAAAGTGAAGCGCTGTGAATACTTTCCGGATGCACTGTATGTGCAGCCCTCACTTAAACAGTGGGCAGGACTCCAACATTCCACTGGGACTGACAAGATTTAAATGCAATTATTTTATTTGACAAAATGTCCATGTATGTAGTATGTTATATCATCAGCTGCTAAGATGAAGGGCCAAAAATAAACAAACTCAAAATGTTACATCAGGGGACTCACCAGTGATTAATTAACTACTGTACATCAAGCTAGATTGAGTTATCTAGCATATGAATAGATGTAGGGAATTCTTACCTTCAAAATAAAAACATCAATACAGCTGTAGCGGATGATGATGAATAATTTTACATCTTTCACAAAATAACTGACTACAATTTTATCTCTTAAACCTTCCCTGAAGTGTTGTCCACATGGCCTCCGGGTCATGAAACAGGCTCTGTTATGACTCAAAGATGAACTTCCACCAAACACCCTGTCTTCAGATGACATCTGGGTCATAAAACAGACCTCAGAGTAGACGCTAATGGAAGTTAAGTGACAATTTACGACAGGACCAATCTGATAACTGCTAATATTCCCCCCTTCCAGGTCTTAAACAGACTCAGATTTGGCACTCTAAACATGCAGAATTAAATGTATATTAATTAATATGCTATGTTTAACTAACCAACTGAAAAGTAGTGAAGGTTTGTTGTAACATGTTCAGGTTTGATGCAGGGATAATAAAACTAACAAGAACTGGTTACACATATCCTCTAATCCAGATAAGATATTGATGGGATGTGTGGTCTTTTTATCTAGCTAATGAAACAGGAAATGTGAATATGCATTTACACCACAAAATAATTGATCATAGCTTGTAATAAGACAGAATGTAAACTGCAATGCCAAATCTCACATCCCCCAGTGCATGTGTGTCAATGGCCCTGCATGAGCCCTCCTCTTTTCAGAGCTGAGAACACATTCCTTTGGCAGAGACAAATGATTCAAGAAACAAACGTGTTGATTTTAGTTTACTATTTGCTATAACCATATATGGATAGACATATACATATTTGTAAAAGTTCTATATGCATGGAGTAAGTTTATGTGTCACTTATCATCATAACAAAAACTGAAGTAACCAAATTGTTTATTCACACACACACACACACACGCACACACACACACAAGAGGAAACAGAGAAGGCAAAGATACATTCCTGGGATGCAAGGAATACTGACATGTATTGATTTTATTTTACCGTTTCATTTTCTGTGGTTAAAGGTATATGTGTTCATATATATATAGTCTGACTCACCAGATGTAGGCTGTTGGGATTATCTTCTCTTTCCGCTATCTGTGTGCTACTGTTTTGCAAGGGCACCATCGCTGCATCCTGGGCATCCTGGGCCTCCCAAAACGATTGTGATAATGAATGATAATGTGTTGAGCCAGACCTTTCTCCTAAGTGTGGAGATGTGGAGGGTGTGGAGGTCTGGCTATGTGAGACTAGCATATATACAGTCATGGAAAAAATTATTAGACCACCCTTGTTTTCTTCAATTACTTGTTCATTTTAATGCCTGGTACCACTAAAGGTATATTACCTGAAGAATACAATGAACACGACAAAAAATGCAGCTGATTACATAATACTTTATGTCCTATTTGACATGCTTAAGCTTAATTGTATTCCCAGGGTATATAAGAGGCCATTTCATGTCATAAGCAGCACTGCACATGCAAAGGCCTGGAGTGGTTTCCTGCTTACATTCAAGCCTTAGCACAACTCAGAAGTTGTCAGCTCTCACATAATGCCTAAAACAAAAGAATTATGTGAAGCCACAAAGGCAGCCATCTTGGCACTGCTGGAAATTGGCATGAGTGAGAGACAGGTAGCCAAAAAACTGAAGATCTCCAAGACAGCCGTTCATTACACCAAGAAAAAACAAGCCGAACATGGTACTACCAAATTGCTAGCTGGTCGAGGCAGGAAACGTCTTTTTACCCCACGAGATGACCGTGCACTCATCCGTTCCTGTGTCAGGAATCGTCGTCAGACCTCCAAGGAGCTTAAAAATGAGTGGGCACTGTCGAGAAATGTGACTTGTTCGGCAAGGACAGTTTGAAACCGACTTCTTGAAGCTGGTCTGAAGTCACACAGGGCACGGAAGAAGCCCTTCATCAACGAAAGGCAGAGGAAGGCCCGGTTACTCTTTGCTAGGGATCACAAGGATTGGACTGTTGATGATTGGGCTAAGGTTCTCTTCAGTGATGAATCCAATTTTGAGTTGATGCCTACTCCAGCCAACTTACTGGTTAGGAGGAAGCCTGGAGAAGCCTACAAACCAGACTGTCTTGCCCCTACAGTAAAACATGGGGGTGGATCAGTGATGATCTGGGGTTGTTTCAGTATGGGTGGAACAGGGCAAATGCAATTGTGTGAAGGGCGAATGAACCAGGTCATGTACAGGGCTACTCTTGAAAACAGTCTTCTTCCATCAGCTGGAAAACTCTTTCCTGCCTCGAATGACTGGATTTTCCAACAAGACAATGCCCCTTGCCACACTGCAAGGTCAGTTAAAGCCTGGATGGAGAACCAGAACATTCCAACCATGCCTTGGCCTGCTCAATCACCAGATCTAAATCCAATGGAAAACCTGTGGAAAATCATCAAACTCAAAATGGAGAACCACAAGCCCAAAAACAAAGCAAATTTGTTTGAATTTGTGCAACAGGAATGGGCTGCTGTGACAGCAGAACAATGTCAGAAGCTGGTGGAGAGCATGCCAAGACGCATGGCTGCAGTCATCAAAAACAATGGTTATGCAATCAAGTACTAACTCCTGTGTGTATCATGTGACTAAAACAGACAGAAAAGAAAACATGGAATGCCTAAAAGCACTGTTTTTGGCAGTACAATGCCATAGCTATTGATGTAAGAACTTAAGTGATTTTGGTTATTATCAAGAAAACCATGGAAAATGGCTAGATATCAGCTCTTAACTTAAACTCTTATGAGCTATTTTTGTTGTTATCATTATATTTGTCCAAACAAATGTACCTTTAGTGGTACCAGGCATTAAAATGAACAAGAAATTGAAGAAAACAAGGGTGGTCTAATAATTTTTTCCATGACTGTATATAGATATACACTGATACATATGTATGTGCAAAGTCATGATGTTGTATAAAATTTCCATTTCTGCAGTTTAAACCTGGATTAACACTGACTATGGAAATTTATTAATTACCTAAATGAATTCTTTAGAAAAGAAATTTTAACAAAGAAAATTGTTGAGACAGAATAGATCTAGGGTGGAAGGAGTCAAATCTTGTGCTGTTTACGCCCAAAGATCATTCTCTTACTCTTATGCTGACCTCTTACTCTTATCTGCCTCATCCGTTCACCTGGAGATCTTCTCTTGGCCCTGCCTTTCGTGCCTGGCCAAAGAACTATGGGAGCGGGGGCAAAGAGTCTCAGCTGTGTCTTGAGCAGCACAAAATGTGCTGAAGGCTGACATCTTACAAACTTTGAAAGTCAGAACTTTCTGAAAGAAACCTGTTTAACGTCTGGTTCTAACTCAACAAAAGTTAGAACTGAAGAAACTTTGAATCCTGCACATACAGCCAAGTGGGTGTCTGATGATGTTATCCTACTGCCTGCTTAGAGAGAGACCTATTCCAGCCGAGTCGCCACGTGAGAACGCACCTGAGGATGCCTGAGAGCTCCAGAATGCTGGCCCACAGAGAAACGTCTCTCTGAGACTGGCTGCCTGAAACACCAGGTGACATTTCCTGTGATGATATGGAATCAAAATATTTCACTCCCCAGTAACCTCTCAGCTGCTGAACGGCGCGGTTTCATATTCAAGGCAACACTACAAGTATGTAGTATGGTTTTAAATACAAATTGGTACAAAATGAAGTGGAGGGATGACCCTCAACCTCACAATCAGAAATAATCAATATTTATATAGCCAATTAATTAATTCAGTCTCAGTCGAAAAGGTTGCAGTAAGAAAGTAAGCACTAAGTGGATAAAACCTTAAAATTGACGAGTGAAATCACTTTAATGCAACTTTCAGCAGCTGAGAGGTTACTGGGAAGCAGAGTGAAATAATTTACGATTCCATTTCATGATTGTGTTGGAGGGAGATCCTACTCCTGAGCTAATGCTAAATTAGGTTAGTAATCTATAGTATCAACCCCACTATCAGGAAAAGTAAAGTTTCACCTGGTCATTCAGATGGTCAGTGGAGAAGTTGCACTGGAAGGGAGGAGGGAGTCGCAAATTGTTTCTCTTTGGGACAGATTTCTGGAGCTCGATCGGGTATCCTCGGCTGTGCTTAACAGGCAGCTGGATGATAACATCTTCAGACTTGGTTGGATGTACAAGATTCAGTTTCTTCAGTTCTAACTTTTGTTGTGTTATAACCCAGGCGTTGAGTAGACTTCTTTCAGAAAGTTCTTATTTTCAAAGTTGGCTGGACTTCAGCATGTTCAGTGTGGTTCAGGATGCAGCTGAGATTCAGGCTACTTAAGGGCCTGCTCTCATAATTCTATGCTCAGGCATGAAAGGCAGGGCCAAGAGCGGGTCTCAGATCACAGTTTAATGAGTCAGCATAAGAGTCAAGAGTTCAGCAGAAGGGACTAGACTGTAAAAGTAATAAGCCGTGATCTTTGGGGTGTCTTCTTGCTTTGTAGTTATCTGTAAAGGGGCGGCGATGTCCGATGTGAACAGTGCAAAACCTCACTCCACCCACCTTAGATCTATTCTTTCTTAACTATTTTCTTTGTTCCAATTTATTTTCTAAAGATGAAATTTAAGTAATTAAGTTTTGTCTATTGCTTCTATTTTAAAAGGTTGGCCTACTCCGTTGTTGAAAGGCACCAAACACTTTATATAAAGACAGTCATAGACAGTGTTAATCCAGGTTAACTGCAGGCCTATAAATGGCAATTTTATAAAACATGTTATTATAAACATATTTACCAATTATGTCTATATATATTCCTATGTGTACATATCTGCACAGCACCTTAAATGAGTAAAACGCAGTAAATGAAATAGTAAAATAAAATCAATCAGCATGCCGGTGAAGTGGCCTAGCTGACCCATCTGCACTCTGGGGGGATGTGAGACTTTTTAACTTACATTTTCTTCCATTACAAACTACGATCAATTCATTGTTTATATAAATGCATATTCACATTTCCTGTGTCATTAGTTAAATAAAGAGACCACACATTTCATCTTTATCTTATCTGATTAGTGGATATGTATAACAAGTTCTTAGTTCAGTTAGTTCAATTTCTATTGTACCAGCATCAAAATCAGTATGTTGACCCAAAGCTTCACATTCTTCCTAAAGGGGCATTAAACATCACAAATCAATTAGTGTACAAGTCAGTTTCTTTGTTCTTTTATGAGTTCTTGATGAACTGAGTCTGGAATGTGGGAGTATTAGCAGTTTTCAGACTGAATTTCCATTAGTGTCCAACTCTTGGGGTCTATTTTATGACCTAGATCTCATCTAAGACAGGGTGTTTGGGAAACGTTCATCTTTGAGTCCTAACAGAACCTGTTTTCCTGACCCAGAGAGGCAACACTTCAGGGAAGTTCCATTCCTTCTCAATGAAAGATGTAGAATTATTCATCATCACCATCCTTATGATGCTACAAAAGTGATTTCACTGGTATCAAAGTTTCATCCATTGAGTGTTTTCCTGTGTTTACTTTAGTTCATTCATCTTGCCAAGATAATCATTCACTGCGTCATCCGGTATAAAATGGTCCCACATTTCCTGTCTGTCACTATCCAATAAAGGCAAAAAATATCTTAAAAAAACAGTAGCTAGATCACCACTATGTTATTTGTTCTGTCCACACAGATATTGCGTATACAATAACACTACAGATACTATGTACATTTACTCAAGTACTGTACTTACGTATACATTTGAGGTACTTGTACTTTACTTTCACATTTCCATTTAATACTCTCTACAACAATTCAGAGGTAAATATTGTACTTTTTACTTCATTTCATTTATTTAACAGCTAAAGTTACTAGTTGCTGTTTAAGATTTTACAAACAAAACATATGATGAATTTATAAAATATAATGCACTGTTATAGATTAAAATGCCATCAGTAAATTAAATAGTTAAATCATCTCTAACTTGACCAGCCACAAGAATACAATGCTACGTATTAATGCATCAGTAATATTAATCCACTAATAATATACTGTATATGATAGCATAACACTCACAAGGCACATTTTTTCTGAATTATGAGTGCTTTTACTTTTGATAGTTTAAGTGCATTTCTTTTACTTACATTTTGTAGTTCTCTTACGTACTTTTGTTGAAAAATAATTATAAATGGTTGGACAACTGAGTGACTGCGTACAGCTCACAGTTGAAATGCCTACCTGGTTACCTCTTTTTCCTCTCTCTGCCTGGCCTGTCACTCCTTGTCTCTCTGTCTGCCTCCATCAGTCTCAACAACCACTGACCATATTTGCCAAGTTTTGGTCTTACACATGGGATGAATTGTTTTTTAACAATTACATCAGATGGATGTTTTCAATGAGACATTATAGTAAACAGGTCTGTCTCTCTGTGATACCTGTAGTGACAACCACTAAGTGATACATCTTAACTTAAAAAAAGGCCACTCTGTTCATGCACTTAGAATGAGCGATGAGAAAAATTGGCTTAAAACAATGCTCAAAAGATGTGCTCTTTGAGGTAACATTACAGCTCACAGTGCCAATTCTTACAATCAAGGTGTCTTTCTGGTTCAACCTCAGCAGACTGGAGAGACCACTCGACAACTTCTCTCAGGTTCACAGCGTTTATTTCGTGACACAGCAGCTGTTAGATAAACACATAAATGTGGTTGGTGGTGGTGAAACATACAGCTTCTGCCCCGTAGTTGAAATCATCAGCAAGCAAAAGGGCTACAATACTTTTAAAATCTGATTGTATAGTTTTGTTGGAAAAAAATAAAAATTACATTCCTACTAGGAAATGGAAAACCCATTTATACAAATGTGCTTTACGCTCTTCTAATTAACATGCTATCACATAAACTGCCATGAACCCAGTTTTTTAATTTTATGTGAAAAAAATAAAATATAAAATATACAGTATAAAACAACATTTTTACAAAAGATATAACCATACCTGTTAGATAAACACATAAATGTGGTTGGTGGTGGTGAAACATACAGCTTCTGCCCCTACACATATATGTGAATATATATATGAATATAATCAACACACTGAAGCAGTCGCCAACTTACATCAGTTGCGCAATACTTCCTCGTGACACAGTTGCTTGAGCCACAGCAGCTAACAACATAAACTAGCAGCCTTAACAAGGTAACTTCACTCTACCAAACGATAGAAATACAAAATGACAACATACTGACAGTCACAAAACGTGACGAGACTACTCATGTCACTTAATATCCACTTTGATTAGGGTAAAGTTGATTTTATAACTTAGTATTTATAGTGCATCACGGAGCTGTTTCAGTACGTACTGTAGTTGATATCATCAGCAAGCAAAAGAGCGCGCTGCCGATTTCCGGTCACTAAATATACCACCACCCGCCACACGAGGGCGCTCCAGTAACTCAAATAAAGGGAGCCTTGCATAGAGAAAATAGGATATTAAACTCTTTCCCAAGGGAAATAAAAAATAAAACATATATAACAGAAAAAATATATAACAAAATAATAACACAATTCCTTGCAAAATACAAATACTGAGTGAATACAAAACTGAATTTTGGCGAACTTCAACAATCTATAACAACCCTGTTACATTGGCAGGACAGACAGATTGAGCAACATCAGATTTGCCAGCCTTTGGTGCTGCTGCCAGTGGGATGAGAAAACAACATCTCCGCCTCTACAAAGTCATATAATGCAAAAACCACTTGAGAGCAAAACTAACTGTAAAATTAAAATTAAAATGAGGTCTTTTCTGTCCGTGGCTGATACAGAGGTCATAATTCATGTCTTTGTTTGATCTTTCATTTAAGGTGCCTTTGATGACTTCATTGCTGTTCGATCTCCTTATATTCCATCCCATGCTCTCTGCTCTTAGAATACAGCTCTCCTGTCTTTTCTTGTTGTTGTTAAAAAGAAGTCAGCTGGCTGCAGGGCCTTTTCCTATCATGCCCCCTTCCTCTGGAATAGCCTCCTTGTCCCCTGTCCCTTTAAATCCAAACTTCAAACTAATATTTTCACCTTAACCTTCAGCTAGCTGCTTATTCTTGACTACCTTGTACTTTATACCTGTTACCATTACCCTTCCAGCAGGTCAGTCTCAGTCTCAATCTTTCTATTAAGCTGAGTACTTATAGTCTGTGTTTGCCCTGCCAATGAGAAGATCTGAAAACCATTGCTTCTCTGTAATCCTCTGTCTGTTTGTGTCTCACTAGTCTCACACTTCGGAGAAAGGTCTGGCTCAACCTATTATCATTCTGGAATAGGGGAAAGTATTCGCTGCCTTCTTTGTATTTCTTTAAACCAATCACAATTGTCGTGGGCAGTGCTAAGCCCAGGATGTGGCTACGGTGCAACACGCAGATAGCGGAAGGGGAGGAGAATTTCGGACTGAAATAGTTGCCCAATGGCAGACTTATACCAACATCCAGTGAGTCAGACTAGTGTCTCACAAGCACATCTCTCTCTCTCTCTCTCTCTCTCTCTCTCTCTCTGTCGTGTGTTTGTGTAGTCTGTCCTCTTCGAGGTCTCCATGGTGGAGAGGAGGTCATGTGGCTCAGGTCTGTTTGGTTACACCTGAAGTTGCTCACTGTCCTCCTGGATCCATATTCTTCATATATATTAAAATCTATCTATAATTTTGTCATCCTGACTTTAGTGGAGTTACACAACATCTATTTCCTGTCTGTCCGTCCTGGGACAGGGATCCCTCCTCTGTTGGTGTTGCTGAGCTTTCTTCCATTTTCCCTGTTACAGTTTGTTTGGGGGAGTTTCTCCTCATCTGAATCTATTTTGTGATTTGTGATATTGGGCTATATAAATAAAATTGATTTGACACTTATTGCTTCAAATGACTTGAAACTCCCTTTGCGTCATTTCTTTTTACATCAACCTGCAGCCTGAATGAAAGTTCAAGTTTTTATATTATTTCAAGTTATAATAAGCAGTATTACCAAATCCCAACATATCATTGAAAGAAATCTATGAATCTATCTTTGAAAGATCCTTTTTACAATTCCTTGTCATATTTAAAGGTTTATCCCTAAAAGTTAAGTATTTTACTGCCACGTTCTTTTTACTTTGTTTCTTTTAGAGCAGTGGTTCACAACCTGGGGGTCCCGACCCCCATCATGGGGGTTCCTGAAGCCCTCTTGATTGTAAGGGTGTGAGAATGTTTATATATATATATATAAAATATGAAATATATTATACATGCATTCCATTAATTTCTGTGAAGAAGACAACTAAATGTAAAGGTTATTTTAGAAGTTTATATCTTTATTTATTTATTTATTATAAAGCCAGGCTGCTTGGACTATTAAAACATATGTATGATAGTGAAATTAAAAGGATATCATAAAACGTCCATAGAATTGTGTTCCTAAAAATATAACGAAAAATCTAAATATACATAAAGATATTTCAAAAGAAGAGGCTACTTTCCCCCTTTTTTGTAATTGAATGTGGGTGGGGGCGATAGGGGTTGTCAGTGTACAAAATAAAATAGGGGTCCCTTAAGAAAAAGGTTGGGAACCACTGTTTTAGAGGGTCTTCAGCAATGATTAGGTAGACATAACAACAAATAGACATAAGTGGGAAAATTGACAATGTGTGTGTGTACAATGACAGTGTGTGTGTAGTTACACTACTTAATTCAGTGTGGTGAAGTGCTCACTCTGCCAGCACATCCATTACCTGCTGACCTTGAATTTGCAGGCAAAGATTTCATAGCAAACACATCAAGTGTGGGCTGTGATATAGCCCCTACCTATGAGTGTGACTCTGTGTTTGTGTGTGCTCCAACAAGTTGACTAACCATGTTTCAGACAGACCCCTCCCTACAGTCTATAGACAGTCCCTGACGAACTTACATTGACCCCCCGAAGTTATACGTTATATTAACGTACATCACCCCTGTCCCCCCTGCGTTACATTAATGCACATACCACCTACCGGACACTTTATCTGGACACTTTACTTCACTGCACTGTTTGTTATTTATCTTATCTTATTTTTATTTTTTATATATTTTATCTTATTTTACCTTTTATATTCTACATATTTGTTGTCAAAACAATAGCACCTTCAGACCACGGCAAATTCCTTGTAATGTATGTTACTTGGCAATAAACAGTTTCTGATTCTGATTCTGATTCTGATTCTGCAGCTGAAGGAGCCAGTGGTCAGACTTCAGCACTGTCACTGTCAGTCACAGAGAAGCAGCGACATCTAGAGGCTCCTGAGGGAAACACACCAAACAGCAGGACGAGAGAGAGGAGAGGAACTGCCACATGTTCAATTATTATAGAGCTCCAATATTATTATTTTAAGACTAAAGATAGTGTGATGCCCCTCCCACTGTCTTGGAGGCTGTCCTGGCCAACCTCACTAGGCAATTGGCTGAAGGGAGGGTCAGCTGATTAAGTTCACCTGGGCCCTTGGGCTATAAAATCTGGCCCTGTGTTTACTCTGTCCCTCTCTTCCTACAGCTGACATCTACCCTGCATCACACATCCATGCACCGCTTTCATTGCTGATGTTGCTGATCTACACACTCCATTGAGGGTTAGGTTTAGTTAACCTCAGTGTTAATAAATGACTATTGTTTTAAGTATAAGCTTTGCCTGGACTCCCTCGTCACATTTCTTCAGCCAGTTTCTAACACGTACTAACGATCAAAACAGTCCTTGTGCATTTTAATTGAATTTGAATAAAGAAAATCCATCCACACTAATCAGCCCTTCACCCAACACTACACACTTCAAACACTACCATACTTAATGACTCCATCAACACTCAATTTCCCACCTAACACAATGATCCACAGATAACTAACCTCCCACTGAATGTTGATAAAACAAAAGAACTGGGCCCTGATTTCCAAAAATATCTTAAGACCGATAGTAGACTTAGAAGGGGACAAAGATCATCTGAGACACTTTTGGGAAACAGGGTTCTGGTCATCAGCACACCAAACACACTCTGTACTGGACTGAACTCCACCTTCATCCACAGCAACATGGTTGAACAGGTGTGTGAACAACAAACACACACACACACAGCCAATGTCCTAGAATGAGATTATGAAATAAACCTTATGATTTATCCTCTGGGGATAATGACTATATCATTATTTAAAGAGAAATCTTTATCATAGACCTTGTCAGCGTTAGTGTTGAATGGGCAGACCAACAGTGTGAAGTGGGCAAATTCCCTGGGGCCTTTTTCCAAAATCACCATCACAGGTTAGAACTTCTCTCTCAGATCCCTTTTTTTTTTAAAAAAACATCTTAACACACATTTTAGCAGAATAAAAAAATATGTATTCTTTGTTTTTTCTTTAATTCTCTCAACATTCCTTTTATGATTATAACTTCAATGCAAATGTGACCAAGATGATTATCATCCCATATTATTGTCAATCTTGAGGATGTTATTCTACAACACACTGTAACCTGAAACCTCTCTGTGGTTACTGAGTCACCTGTTTGATTTGCATTTGGATATCTTCCTCCATACAAGTCAGAGTGGTAGCATCACACATTTTGTAGTGCATTCAGGTTAAGAATTAAATTGAGAGAAGGTTGTTGAGGTGTTCCTGTGTCATACTTGCAAATGAGGTACTTTTATGTTTAAAGAGTCACTGCAATGCAGAATATGAATCAATCCTAGGACTAATCCCCTAAATGGAATCATAATGCAGCTGGAGGGACAAACTAGCAACACATCGATCTGCTTTCATATTCTGTCTGTGTCATTTAGCTATTTTTAATCAGTGTGAGTGTTCTTTAAATAAAATCCCAGACATCCTCCCTCAATTATCATAACTTCCCCAACTGTATGATTTCATATAGGAGGAAACAGGCCTCTGAGGATAAGACAGAAAAGAGAAGATGAATGGCTCAGGCCTGCCTGGACCAGCCCCTAGTTAAGCTGCTATAGGCCTAGACTGCTGGGGACTTCCCATGATGCACTGAGCTTTCCTCCTCTCCCTCTCTATCTTTACACATTCATGTCCCTCCAATGCATGTTACTAACTTTAACTTTCTTCGCCGGAGTGGGCCTGCTTGACTCTGTTCATTACAGTTATTATTTTTAGTTGTAGTTCTGTGACTATTAAATCTGTTATTGCTATTATTAATCATATTTCAGTTATTATTGCAGCTGTAACTACTATTATCAGTCATATTTCCATCATTGCATTAATTATAGCTGTTATGGCTACTGCTAGTGCTGCCATACATCTCTGTCTGTCTGTCTCTCTACCCCTCCCTCTCTACCCCTCCCTCTCCCACCCTCTCGATGTCTCTCTCTCTCTCTCTCTCTCTCTCTCTCTCTCTCTCTCTCTCTCTCTCTAACCCAACCAGTCAAAGCAGATGACCGCCCACCTAGAGTCTGGTTCTGCTTGAGGTTTCTGCCTCTTAAAAGGAAGTTTTTCTTTGCCACTGTCACCAAAGTGCTTGCTCATGGTGGGAACTGTTGGGTCTCTGTAATAACATTATACAGAGTCAGTCTAGACCTGCTCTATTTGTAAAGTGTCATGAGATTACTTTTTGTTGTAATTTAGTGCTATATAAATAAAATTGAATTGAATTGAATTGAATTCAAAAACACAGTATAAGTCATCTAATTTCATTCTCCGATTTGAACTTGCCCTCAAGGCTTGGCATTGGCAGCGGGGTGAAAGGGGAGTTTGTTATGCAAGTGCTGAGCTCAGACATCTTTTAAAGCATTATTACTGCAATGATTTATTGGCCACTTCGGGGCAGTATAACATCAACACATCGTCACCGTATAAAGTTGTTATAGTGAACGTGTTAGCAAACAGTTTTCTTTTTCCACATCTAGCAGTTACAGAGCAGCATGATCCTTCATGCGGAGTTGTGTTTGTGTTTTTTAATGAATGAATGTAAATCCAATATTCTCTCTTTTAGCTCTTTTTTTTTTCTCCAACAGCTCCTGAGGGAAACATCTGGCTCTTTAGCTGCTAAATGCTCCACCATGTTCACCAGCTAGTCTCTAACTGTGTCTGTCTGCTGATTGGTGCTGAGCAGGGAGTGTACTGTTGCTTTTTATAGCTTTTTCTCTGAAAACAACTGCTGCTGGAAACCAGGTTGATGAGAGCAATGAGACTAAACCAAAACAGCAAAGTTGTTGTCCATAAAACAGAAACAATGAGCTGAAAGAGGCTAAAACACTCAGTACAACTGAGAGGAACTGTAGAGTTGGTGATAATTATTTGACAGTTCACTACAAGGTGACATTTTCACATTACACATAGTCATGTGATCCATATGATAACAAAAGAAATGTTAACCACTGGACATTTGGATTTTTTTTTTTGCCAAGTGGTGTGGTAGTAGTCAACACATTACATTGTTTCCCATGGCTGTAGCACCAAGTTGCTCCATCCTAAACAATTTAATAGGTTGTTTGTCATTGCCTTCAAAAACTGTTACAGATTATTGAGAGTGTTTTCTGATCTGCCACCTCTGGTTAAGGTTAAGGTTATGGTTATACTACTAGCAGCTAACATAGACTGGAGCCTGGAGCAGAGATGTGCAGTGAACTACAAAGGCCTGGTAAGCTCACTTCTTTCTAACTCCACACCACCAGAGTTTTTTTCATTTTTAAGTTTTAAGTCGTCAGACTGATGCTGACTCAAGTGATCACTTGAGGACATTTATCAGACTTTCTTCACATGTTCAGTAGCACTCCCCAACACCTGGAAACACACTTTGTGTCACAGCTGTTGAGGGTAACAGGGTAGCAAGGTGCATGGGGAATAGGACACAAATGCAGACCACTGAGGATGAAACCAGGCGGACAAAGACTTACAGATAAGCAGCCAAGGGTCAAAACCAGGAACCAAGATGTGTAATACACAGCAACATAACATACCACAAACTGGCAAAGGAACAAAGAACGTGGGCCGGTATATGTAGTGATGGGTGATTGGGGAGTGAGGTGCAGGTGAGCAGGTGACTGCAGGGCTGATGAGGGAAATGGGAAGAGGTGTGTGGGCAAATGAGGAAGTATAGTGGAAAAGTCTGAGGGCATCTGGTGGACGGCTTGAGGATGGCAGGTCTGGAGAGTTGAAGTAAAGTACATGGCCTGGGAAAAATGAGCAGGGGCTGAAGACAGGGACCGATAGAGAGGGTGTGGCTGCAGGAAGGGACTTGGAAGCAAACTGTGACACTTTGATGTAATCAGTAGGAAACTAAATGTACTTGGTGAAGGTTAGGGAAAGATCATGGCCAAGGTTAACAGAAGCGAGTGTTGAGTGATGGTAGGAGACAAGATATGAATAGTCTATAGTGTTAAAAAATATTTCGCAACACTATAAAAACTACTTCTGCCTTTGCTTCAGACAGTCAGCAGTCATGGCCACAAAGGGCCACTTGTCAGGAAAATATAACCATAGTTTAACTGCTACATTTCTGTAGTTACTGTCAAAGATAATCAAAAGTACAGTAGGAGCTGTAATACAAATCTAGCTTTCTTGAGTTTGTTAGAGTGCTGCTGACCATGCAAAGTCAATTTCCCTTCCTGCTGTATTGAAGCATGAAGTAGGTTAGTTTTGATTTTGGATAAACAGCAGGATTGAGGTGGATAAATAAGGACAGGAAAGAGAGGAGAAAGACGAGCATCAGGAGGAGGAAGAGGACAATCAATGTTTGCAGGAAGGTGAAACCTGTCCATGTGTAGTCTGGCTGTGACCCCAGCACACTGACACAGCAGGTCTGTATCGACCTGCAGGAGCTCTGTCATGTCTGAGAAAACAACCCCGAAGATGTCAGCTTGAGCTTGGAGACTAACAAAGCCTTATAGAAGTCGAGGTCGGCCAATTTAAAAATGAAATCAGTTACTCAAATTAAACATTGATTTATGATCTATGTGCACATAATATATGACACATTATGAATTAAAAAACATTCTTTTTTTATACTTACTGCCAAAAGGAAAATTAAATTGGAAACTGAATTGGCAAACAGCTTCGCTTCGACCACTCCCTGTAAAACACATTGGTTCCTACGCAGCTATGATGTGAGTTTAGTACAAAAAATGCCTCACTTGATGAACAGTAAAGACTTGGGGCTCTGCTAAAAACATTCAGGCCTTAAGCCTGTAATCCTGAATTCACATTGATTCTGACAAACAGTAGACAGCAAAGCAAGCATAAACAATGGATACACGTGTGCAAGTGCAGTTCCCCTTTAACTGTCCATGTTGGAAATCAATGAATGACCTTACATCTTGGAGGGAATTTAACATTCATTTTAAGTTTGCAATAGAATATTAAGAGAAAGCTGCATTTTATAGCTACATGCATTACTAGTATAATTACATAAGATGATAGACACAAAATGATTTGATTTAATATATTTTATTCCAGTCTTTGAAAACAATACGACATCACCATAGCAACATATCGTGAGTGTTTCGTATTGACATCCTGCCATTCCATCGTACTGTTTGTTTTTCCTGACAGACGGTGTTGTCCGTCTGCCGTCTGCCTGAATCCATGTGAATGCAGCATAAGCCTGCCCCTGGCGCTGCCTGTGTTCTAGCCACTCCTTAATGACGATGAACTTGTCGTAATAAATACAAAACATTAAATCCCAGTCTTCCTGATACATCCCTTTTTACTTGTAAGTACACAGGTGCATGCTGTGACAGCAGCTATTTTCTCCTCTCCTGAAGTCAAACAGGCCACAATTAATCAAAGAGATGCAACAACATCAGGAGAGGAAAGAAAAGGTCTATGTGTAGCTGAACGTCTCGTGTCTTACAGCTTCAGTTTATATGGAGGCTGAGGGAAAACAGAAAATTCACTAATGCATTCACAAATAAAAGATGCGGCTCATTCCATTCACCTCCCGTGTATCAGAAATCTAAGATATAATTTGGGTAAAATGACCCTTTCAGTAACAGGATATTAAAAAACCAAAGCAGGTAATATCGGATAGGGGGAAAAAATGTGATGCAGAAGCTGAACAGAAGATCAAGTAATCTCAACTATGCAGTGTAATAGCATGACAGAAATAAATGTAATGAAAACTTGGGTGTCATGGAAACAGAATGGATAAATCAACAGCAATTCAAGGCTCTGAGATATGCAGTGTCAGTGTGTGCATTTTAAAGGTAAATGTGATTTTTGTGTGAGTAAATATATTAAAGCCAGAGAAAGAGCTTGTGAAAAGATTGAAGTTACAAATAAACCAGGTTAGCTGAATCACCTGCTTTGAATTTTTAGTGGGAATCTGACTGACCTATAGTAGTGTACAGTATATTCACGACATTAGAAGCAGTTGAGTGTGTTGGTGGAATACCTGGTGATGACAGGGAGTCACACACACACATAGGGTGTGAGGTTGCTGGGGGTGCAGGCAGTGTGTGTTTAAGCCATCCAAGTGCCTCAGCACATACACCTCTGAGCTGTACCAATCCCTACAAGGAAACACCAGGGTCAGCACTCTCTCTGTCTCAATGCTGCACGCACACACATGCGCGCACACACACACACACACACACACACACACACACACACACACACACACACAAGCATATTGGGACAAAGACACACAGATGGACAGATTTACACACATAGAAGCATAGAAGCAGCTACATTAAAGGAAGAGTACATCAATAAATCCATAAACACAAAATCATGAAACAGACACAAAGTAAGTCAGACAGCATTGGAGTTGTTGGAAGGCGCATATTTTAGTGAAGGAGGGTAGCAGCTTTAACCTGCTAAATTAGAAATAAATAAGAAATAAATCTGTGTTCACTGATATGAAATTAAACTAGTCAGAAAAAGTTAATGCTTTAAAATTGACAAATTATTATTATTTACACTGTTCTCTGTTCCATGTTAAATATAAATTGAAGCTCGACATGCCACTATCTGTTTGGAAATTCACTGAATAAAGTTTTGATAAAATCTTGAGATTGAAAGTTAATTTTTGATATTGGAAAGAACAGCTGACAAATCGGTCAGTCCATTTAGTAGCTGTTTTGAAACTTGACCAAATCACAGTCATAGGTTGTTTTTGATTGGTTGCCAATCTAAGGGCAGGTCTTACCTAATATGAGCCTGCCAGATGGCAAATGTCAGAGATGCAAGAGTAGAGGAAGAAGAGAGGAGAGTGGCGTGCTGCAGAGAGCCCAACTCTTTTCAGAAATCAGAAATACTTAATTGATCCCCGGGGGGAAATTATACAGTACTGGTGCTCCCATTCAAGAGTAGAAAGTAGCATAAATTTAGAAATAAGAGTATGTACAAAAATATAAAAAATAAGAAATGGAAAATAAAAAATATACACATTTACAATATTTAAGTGAAATACAAAAGTAAAAAATATATACAATAACAATGTATATGTATGTATATACATGTATGTATTGCTCTGTTGCATATGTATATATATGTATTGCACTCGTGACATTTAAAGAACAAATAATGAGGTAGTGATTGCTGACAGAGGTGAAATAAGTCCAGAATCAGTCTGTTTATTTAGGGTCTGACACTCAGAGGGAGGAGTTGAAAAGTTTGATGGCCACAGGCAGGAATGATTTCCTGTGGTGCTCTGTTGTACATTTAGGAGGAATGAGTTTCCCACTGAAGGTGCTCTTGTGCCTCCATAATGTACTGGCATTATGGAGAGGATGTGAGACATTGTCCACGATGACCCGCAGCTTGGACAGCATCTTCCTCTCTGCCACCACCGTCCAGCTCCACCCCAAAAACATCACTGGCCTTGTGGATCAGTTTATTGAGTCTGTTGGAGTCCGCCACCCTCAGCCTGCTGCCCCAGCATGCAACAGCATAGATGATAGCACTGGCCACCACAGACTCATAAAACATCCTCAGCATAGTCCGGCAGATGTTGAAGGACCTCAGACACCTGAGAAAATAGAGACGGCTCTGGCCCTTCTTGTAGTGTTGAACGCACTGGAGAAGTCAGAAACATGACTCTCACAGTGCTCGCCGGCTTATCCAGGTGGGCATAGACGCGGTTGAGCAGGTAGATGATGGCATCCTTAACTCCAAGTCAGGGCTGATAGGCGAACTGAAGGGGGTCCAAGTGTGGCTTGACCATGGCCTGGAGCTGCTCCAGGATGAGTCTCTCCAGGGTCTTCATGATGTGGGAGGTCAGTGCCACGGGTCTGTAGTCCTTGGAGCCACTGGGACGCGGCATCTTCGCTACAGGAACGAGGCAGGACGTCTTCCACAGCGCGGGGACCCTCTGAAGACTCAGACTTATGTTGAAGACATGGTAAAGTACTCCACATAGTTGGAGGGCACAGGCTTTAAGCACCCTGGGGCTGATACCATCAGGGCCTGCAGCCTTGCTTGAGTGGAGTCTCATCAGCTGTCTCCTAACATGGTCACCAGCGAAGCATACTGTAGAGGTGACCGGTGTGGGAGGGGTGGAGTCGTCAGGTTGGAGAGTGCCGTCAGCCTGGGGACTGGGGAACGAGGTGTGAGGAGAGCTCTCACAGGGGGGTGGGGGGCTGTGAGGAAGAGGAGGGAGGAGTGGAATAGGTGAAGGTTAGAGGCAGACAGCAGTAGAGTTGCAAGGGGGGGATGAGCAGGGACCACAGTATCAAATCTGTTGAAAAACAGATTTAGTTCGTTGGCCCAGTCCACACTGCCTTCAACTCCTCTGTTGTTGGTTGGCCTGAAACAGACTGTTGATACCTTGATGGACAATGGATTATCCTCATCCTTGAAGTATTTTGATTTAGTCACTGACCCCCAGTGAACAGTTGTGGATGTGGGCCAGCCCAACCACACAGTCGTGTTTGCGACACTGACAGCGGAAAGCGAGCTGACCTCACCTGGGTTTCAGGTAAGATCTGCATCCTGTCTTGTGTTGGCAGTCAAGCACTTTAATAATTTCATTTCAATGTTGGTTAGGGTTAAGTATGTAAATAAATTAACTTTCATTCTCAACTTTTAGGAGCAACTGGTACTGTGTCAACTGAAAATGACTACGACGGGGCAACTGCTGATTGGTTAGGTCACAATAACCCCCCTACCAAACAGAAAACAATAATTATAAACACAATAAGTGTGTTTCCATCCATCTATTTTAATGTGCATTTTCAGTTTGCACATACAAAAACCCGAGTTGAAACACAGAAAATAAAAAATAAAAAGTCAGAAATATCGCAACAAAGTGCAATGGAAACAGACTTAGCGAATAAATCATGACATACGAAGCATGGGACTTATTTGTCACTCAAGCTTCCACTTACTGAAGAGACTGTTAGACTGTAACCTTTCTCACATTACACAATAACGTCATCTTGTTGTGTCCTCTTCTTTTGTGATGGTTTAATGGCAGTGACTGGAGAATTAGCTCCACCAGCTGTTTATCTCCATCAACCAACTCCTAACATTCATATAACGGTATAACGAAGTGAAAACAAAATGGCAAAGCAGTCTGATCAGGCTAACTTGTACACCACTGGTCTACCATGCTCATGGTCAATACCCATGTTTGATTGAAAGCTGTATACTCCTTGAATTGAAAACCACATTAATAAAGGTAACTGGATAAACAAGTACAATTTGATTGAAGTAGCAGTAAGTCAAAGCACAAATTCTATCTCATTCTACCTTTGCCTCTCACTCATAGCTGTATACACATCCACTTACAGCCCCAAGCACACATAAATGCATTTGCATCTCAATAATTCTCACACACACACACACACGGGCAGAGGCAAATCTGTCCTGTATCTCTGTTGTGTCTGTCACTTTGTATCAGACCATACCACTATATCCTATCCCCTGTCCTCTGTGTGTGTGATGGAGAAAGATAGTTTTAATTCAAAGGGCTGGAAAATATGTACAATGAATGAACTGTTATGTGTGTATGAAAGACAAACAGACAGAGAGAGCAGTGGCCATCACATTCTACATACAGTAGCTTCGTCACTGACTCTGAAAACTGACAGATCCCTTCTGTCATGCCTATACAAAAAAAGACAGAGGGAGACAGGAAGTAAGAAGAAGAAGAATAAAAGAAGTATCAATAGAGAGAATAAAGATTAGAGAAGATTCCAGAAACAGAAGGGAGGACAATGTGTCCTAAAGAAAGAACAAAACGAGTAAGAACGCCCAGAGAAACATAGTCACACAACTTGTTAGTGTATGTGATCCGACAGCCAACTCAACCATAAGTAAAGCTAGGCTGAGGCTAACCAGGACTAACAAAAGGCACAGGACAAGTATGAGACAGAATAATGGAAACACCAGGTGGAAAGGGACTTTAATTTTGATCCTGAACTAAATCACAGTTAGAATAGAAATATAATGGTAAGCATAAGAGAGCTGTGATAGGTCTGACAAACACTTTCATGTATGAGAAAAAGGATATCTAGGATGCATACTAAACCTGTCAGTGTGCTGTTGATAGACATTATAGTCCTGCAATGCAATGGAAACATGGAAATGGAGGAGCTGCTTACAAATAGACACAAATAAAACTGAAGGCCAATGAACTGCCTGATTTGAACCTCTGCATATTTTCATATTTGACTTCTGTGCAAGTCATGCACTCTCCATATCGAACACCATGTTCAAGCATATCAGATCAGATCAGATCTGAGCTCATACAGTATATCTTGGATACTCAGGTGATGAGAGCAACAAATCTGTCAATTGAGTTTGTTGGACCAGGTGGCAGGGAAAGCCACTGGGCAGATCAGGTGAACCCAAACATGTAGTGTGCATGAACTGGGAATATTTGGTTGAGACTCTACGAGCCTGTCCATTCCAAGGTTGGACACATAGAATCCAAGGGAGACATAGTCAAAGTCTTCACCGTGGCGGTGGCAACTCTGACATGAGGCAAGAAGGTCATCTGTGTGTGTTGTGGCGGCAATCAAAGACATTGGTATACACCAATGGTGAAGAAACCCTTCTAGCTAAAGAAGGAAGCTTTTCAGGCTTTGTTGGCTGCTCATTCACATTGAAAAGCATTTCAAATAGTTCATGCATCAGACCAGGAGGGACACCTTCATGTGGCAGTATTTTCGGGCAGAACATGCCGGAGGAATTATATGTTCGACCTGGGAAAACTTCCCAGAAATCCCCTAGAAAGATCAGAGGTCATGGCACCTGGAAGACACCTGAACTACCTTACTTTTAATGTGAGCCCAACTTGGAGCTGGATGGATGGATGGATGGATGGATGGATGGATGGATGAATAGACGAACAGATGGATATATGGATGAATGGATGGAGGGATGGATTGATAGATTTTAAATGTCAGTGCAATACATATATAGTCATACACCATAGTGCAATACATATATATATAGACATATATATACATTGCTGTTGTATATATTTTTTACAATTATTTTTCACTTAAATATTGTAAATGTGTATATTTTTATTTTCTATTTCTCATTTTTATATTTTGTACATACTTTTATTTCAAAATGTATGCTGCTTTCTACTCTTGAATGGGAGCACCTGTACTGTACAATTTCCCCCTGGGAATCAATAAAGTATTTCTGATTCTGATTCTGATTCTGATAGATGGATGGACAGATGGATGATCAAGCGATATATGGATGGATCCACAGAAGGACAGATGAATGAGTTCAAAATCAGTGAAAGTATTATTATATGGACATATCTCGTGTCAAGAGTGGTGATGGAAATTTCATGATATTTGGATAACATTTTGATGGTGACAGAATTAATTTTTTTCTTTCTCTTTTAAATCTGTATTACAAATATGATATTTTGATATTGAACCCCATATTGGTACAATCTCTATTAATATTTAACCCCAACTACCAAGATAAAACAGTCCCTTGAAGGACAAGGAGCTTCTAATGTGGTTGATTTTTGGTAACACACCACATTTCTTTTGCAGGATTAGCTTCTGAAATGATTAATCTTAAGACTCTATGAGGACATTCTCTCAATGTCACACCTTTAGGCAGAGCTGGGCTTTATAGTGTACACACTTACACACACACATACACACACACACACACACACACAAGCATGCAGATACCTCAGGGTTAGAGTGGCATTTTATGGAGCAGATGCAGTGTCAGGGGCAGAGAGCTAATTCACCACTGTGTTGATAGACAGATAAACAGAGAAAAGGCTGATAACACTATGGACAGATTGTTACTCATTTGAATATTAATACATTCAATATGAAATAAATAGATATGCCACATCAGCATCAGGTTGTAGCATCACATTCTGTTGTGTCATGGCAAGAAAGTAGTTGTTTAAATTGAGAATTGTATTGCATTAGACACACCCTCTGCTGTGCTGTGTCCTGTAAAAGCAACAGTCAGCAGATCTCAGTTTGAACCTGCCCTCTACATTCGTTAAACCTCATATCCATTCATGAGGCTTTTGACATCTAGGCTCTGCCAGCATCTGCAGAAAAGTCATTCAAACTGGTTCCATAATGCAACACATAAACATAGGAACAGAGATAGAGGAGCTAAACTGGTACAGCTCCATAATAGCAATTAGCAGATCCAGCAACAGTACAGAAAGATGAGCATATAAATTCCAACTAATACATTTTTTAATTGCTATTTGTAGCATTGTCCTATTTGAAATGTGTGTAGTGTTCTGAAGTTGCATGTTAATTGCCTTGGTCAGCGCCAATCTTTCATTAATGTCTTCAATACAAAATAGTACATCAATGTATCCTAACAGCCAAAACATTATTGCTATATTGACTTATTGTCATTAAAACCTTCCTGATTACCTGATCTGGAGATACTGTCAATCAAATGCAGACCGCACTTTCTACCAAGGGAAAGAATTTATTTGGTTACTATCACAGCGGTCTACAACCCATCACACGCAAATACAGAAGCTGCTCTATCAGATCTTTAAAAGGACTTGAACTGGTCACAGACTGGTAATCCTGATGCTGCACTCATTGTTGCTGGAGACCTCAATCAGGCTAACCTTAAGAAGGTTATGATTGACGTCCATCAACATATTGACTGCGCAACAAGGGGATAAAACATTAAAATCTGCTACACACACTATTGAAAAACAGCTACAGAGTGGAATCGTTGCCCCTATTCAGGAAGAGCGATCATGCAGCCATCTTGCTGATGTCAAAAGTATGTAAATAAACTACAATGCATACCCCCTATGGCCACTTTTCAGTCTCTATGACGCAGTCTGGAGCACGTTCCACGACCCCACCGTCGACGTCACAGATGACATCAATGGATTCACATCACGTCTGTGGTGGACTTAATTTGTAAAACAACAGAAGCAACTGTACCCAAAACTACAGTTAAATCATTCCACAACCAGAAACCATGGATTGCCAGAACCATCCGAGATGCCATCAACACTCACTGCAGCCTATAACTTGGGGCTGCAGTCTGGCAACATGGACAATTACAAAGCAGTAGCCTAAAATGTAAGAAGTAAAAGAGGCAATAAGGGACCACTGGAATAAAGTGTAACTCCAATCCCAGAAGCATGTGGGTCTAAGAACTATGACAGAAAGCAGAAGGACCAGACAGTTCCAGTGGGTGGGTCGCCAAACTATATGCTGACCAACTAGCGCCAGTGTTCACAATGATATTCAACCTGTCCCTGGTTCAGTCTGTGATACCCACATGCCACAAGTCCACCATCATTCCTGTGCCCATGAAAACAAGACCAGGATGCCTGAATGATGCTTTGAACAGCAGGTCAAGGATTACATCTGCTCCTCACTACCCAGCTCACTGGACTCACAACAGTTTCAACGGATCATGTCATCAACGGAAGACGCCATAGCACACATACCTCACACCATTCTATCCCACATAGACAAGAAAGGGGGCTGTGTGAGATTGCTGTTCATTGACTATGGTTCAGCACCTGGGATTAAACACCACACTGTGCCTGTGGATCCTTGACTTCCTGATGGGCAGATCCCAGGTGGTGAGGGTGGGAGAGGTGTGTCCACCGACCCTCACCACCTGGGATCTGCCCATCTTTAACACCGGAGCACCCCAGGGCTGCGTTTTGAGCCCCCTGCTGTACTCCCTGCACACACACAACTAATCAAGTTTGCTGGTGACACAGCTGTGGTTGGTCTGATCACAGATAACAATGAAAAGGCCTACTTGAAGGAAGTAGAGAACCTGACCCCTGTGTCAGGACAACAACCTACTCTTGAACATCAGCAAGACTAAGGAGCTGATAGTGGACTGGGCAGAAGCAGGGAACTATGGCTCCTTAATATCAATGGGTCTTCAGTGGAGAGGGTGGACAGCTTCAAGTACTTTGGTGTCACATCACTGAGGGCCTGACCTGTGCGCTGCATATTGACACAGTGGTGAGAAAGGCAAGGCTAAGACTGGTTCACCTCAGACGCTTGAGGATGTTACTTAAATACTGAGGAATTTTAACTGCCTTCCAGTCTGGTTTTGTCTCATGCTGCTAATCGACACATTCAGATGATTCCGTCATAAATGTCATGTTTGAAGTGTTTCCACAGACAGACCCGACTGCATTGAGTTTGACACTAATTGTTGTTCATTTTCGCTGTAACTAACGGGGAAACCGTAATGCTCTCCTACAGTGGATC
Organism: Enoplosus armatus; assembly: GCF_043641665.1. Taxonomy (NCBI): domain Eukaryota; kingdom Metazoa; phylum Chordata; class Actinopteri; order Centrarchiformes; family Enoplosidae; genus Enoplosus; species Enoplosus armatus. Next base: position 22,955,189 of record NC_092183.1, on the reverse strand, counting down.
TAAATGTCACAGGATGTAGTGTCGCTGCCATTCAGAGGCACATGAGCTTGACTAACCTGGCTAAGCCGACTAGCATGCTACAGCTGATGGATAGACAGCAACTGGTGAACTATCAAAACTTTCAGGGTAAAACTCATGCTCTAGAATTTCTCTTCCACGTGTTAGAGTAGTCAAGATAAATGAACAGTTTTAACAGTAATTGTTCGGTTTGGTACAAATACACATACCGTTACACCCCTAGCATCTAACGCGAGATCAGGCGAGAATCCAGTCCCGAATATATCCCGAAGTCCCGAAGCAGCTCCCGTGGTGGAAACGGTATTGCCAAATCAGTGGACACATTTCTATTTTTCTTACTGAACACAACTGTCACTGGCCACCTGAGAAAACCATGCCACCTTCACTCCACCTTATGGCTCATTCTCATATGAAACTGGTTAATACGACATGAAAACATCTTACAGCTTCTTCTTTTGGTTTTGTGCAAGCTCAAATTCAAACAGCATTAAGGCTGCTATGCTATCCATGACACCACTCTGTCTCACTCACTTCCTATTAGGATCATTTACTAAGAGACATGACAAAAGCTGGGTCACTGTGCACATGTAATATCTACAAAATGTGCTGCAGAGGTTCTGAGACAAACAGTGTAACAATACACTACACTGCTTCAGATCTGACCTTGTAATTATACTGCTTATTATGAATACTGCTTGTTCTGATCCTGAATCAGTAATTAACAGTCAAAGAGCAACTTCTGCCTCCAGCCTGTGCTGCTGCTGTCTGTCAAGGTCACTGTGTGAGTGTGAGGGTGTGTGTGTGTGTGTGTGTGTGTGTGTGTGTGTGTGTGTGTGTGAGATTATGCTTATGGGATAGTGGCAACCTGCTGAGGAAGCCAAACAGAGGAGTGGAGAGGAAGAAAGAGAGAAGGAGAGAGAGACTACTGCAGTGCGTCTAAGCAGAGAGAGTAACATCATGAATATTGAAACCTGACTTTACCTCTGTCTCCACCTTTCTCGCTCTCTCTCTCTCTAAAACAGTTTCTTCATTGGCTGCTGCCCACATTATTTTTGGAAAGGTGTGAAAATGGCTGTCTTATAACTCTGTCACCCTTTGAGTTTCCTCCAAAAATACATTGTTCCAAGATACCAGAAATAGCAATAGGAGTAAAAGAAAGGAAGGAAATTGAGTTGAAAAGTCAAAGATTTCAAATGACAGCAGCTGTGCAGTCTAATCATCTGCAGATAGTGCGCATTTCACTTTTACCCCAAAATAGATATAACTGTAAATAAGGGCTCATCTGCACTGCACTGTGTTTGGGTTATGTAAGCCTGTCTGTGTGTGTGTGTGTGTGTGTGTGTGTGTGTGTACTGGATAACATTGGGAGTGGCGTTGCAGAGGGTACAGTAACACGCCATCACCTCATCCATCTGGCCTCTGCTAATTAACACTGCTGCAGGAGATGTGCACACACACACACACACACACACATCTCTGACTCTGAGAGCATGTGTGCAGGACAAGAAGCTGAGAGGAGGAAGAGAAAAGGACAAAAGATAAAGGAAGACACCATTGAAACCTGGAAAACATGAGAATAGAGGGAGGAAAGGAAGAAGGTGAAGAACAGCGAACTAGTAACTCGTACATACATGTACATCAATTACCTAAAAGACAGACAGGAAGCCTAGTTTGAGGTTATTTCGTCTTTGTTTCTGATAATGTGTATTTATTGCGTTTCAGGTTGTAGATGGTAACCCTTACCCTGAGGATGGAAAACACCAGCTCTGGGAATCAAAATTCTTATTGCCAGATGCTCCAGCTGTTCCAAGTTGCCACACAAACTGTTTCTTATGAAGAACCTGGTTATTAAAGGGTCCCTTCACCTGAATTACAATAGCACATTTTCTCACGTCCCTCTAGTGGTATTTCTCCATACAGATGGTTTTGGTCAAAAGATCAGTCCAGCTTTTGAGATATCTGTCTCTGAGACTGATGATGATATTTCTGCCTCCACCCCAATACACTGGAAGTGAAAGGAATTTAGTTTGGGGTGCTCATTGGACTGATCAAATAAATAAATGAAAAATAAATAAAACATTCAGCAGCAATATCCATTGAGAGATGACAGGGACACTTTGTTTCTGCAAAGAGGAGTTGATGCATATGGTTAACACTGGTTAAAAGTACTTACAAATGCAGGCTCAACTGTATGTAGGGCTTTGACAACAGATAATCATCACACTTCCAAAACATAAAGCAATAAGATAGATAACTAGATCTAGTAAGATCCAACAGATTTACAAAACACTGTGCCCATACAGTACGGGCCACATTGTGACCTCAGGAAGATCCACTGTAACAACAGTCAACATGGAGTTACAGAAGAGCACAGATCCAACAAGTAGCTCTGGTAAAGAGGTGTTACAGTATACTAAATTCTGGAATGATACTGCTTTTGCAATATGGCTTTAAGTCTTTGTAACTGAACAGTAAGGAGTTGTTGGTCACCTTGAAACCTTGAAAGATAATAATTAACTACCTTAAACAACCCATCATTATTTGCCACTGTGTAGTAAATGTGTTGGGCTACACTGCACTACACCATTTTACTCTAATACTCCTCCACTTAAATTACTCTTAAGGCTAAAATACACCACCACCGAACAGTGCTCAACAGAACTATTATGTTCTATGCTACAACCCCACAGCGGCACCAGCCAGCACTTGTTGATGCACCACCCTGCAACACTGTCCTATTTTCAGCCTCGCTGCCCCTGTAAAAACATTTTCTTCCCAGAGAAAAGGCTGTTTGTTGTTAATTTTTCACTTAAACTATTTCACTTGTGCCTGTATCTATAAAGCAAAATAAATAAATATAATAAACTCCTCTCGTTCCCAGCTCTCCTTCTCCTCTGCTCCCATGGCATATCGACTTCTTCTCCTCACATCTTGCTATTGCTGTCTATAGAACACCGGTTGTGTGTGGTTGCCGTGCTGCAGCGCGACATTTCCTGTGGGTGCTTGGTGCGGCACTTTTTGCCCTTATACTCTTACTTACTGTACAGTCTGCAATGTCACTTTATATTTTTGTCTAGTTGTTGTGCAGTACACACTGTGCATGCTTTTGTGTGTTAGAACAACATACCAAGTCAAACCATGTGTCATAAGAGACAGTATAAATGAGAGACGTAGTTAGGCCTGGGCATCCGGGGCTATAGTCCTGAATGTTTTATGAATAGTCCAGGAACCTAGATCTTTTTACAAAAAAAAGAATAATAACAAAATAGCCATGAGCATTGGTGTCGTCAACATCGGGTTTCTGGGGCTTGAGCTGGGAATGTTTTTTGACTAGCCCCGAATCTTTCTGACAGAGGAGAAAATCTATAATCCTCACAAAATGTGAATAATTGAATTACCGACCATTCCCAACCCTTGCTGCTGTCTGTGTGTGGATGAAGAGAAACTGAAGGAGTGGTCGGGGCTGGGTAACGTCCTCTTGTATACAAGCTCAGTAAGTCCATCTGCAGCCCTCTTTTGGCACCGACACACGGCGCGCAATGCTGCATCTGCTTGGTTGTCAGGCTCACACAGCAGCAGTAACAACACTACATCAAAAAGGTGAGGTATAAAAAAAAGTCCCACTAGCGAGTGTACTGCTCTTAGATTTGGGAACCACTGGTTTATTGACTAATGCTACTAAGCAAACCCTAACTACATATCTGTGATATCTGCTGCTGGTGCATTCTGACATTTTTGCGTGGCTAAGCGAGATGGTCAGAACACCTCAATCTACTGACATCAGGCTGCTGGTTTATTTTATTTGTACAACACAAAGTGCCAAATATTGAAATGTAATGTTTGCAGTAGTCATACAATGCAGTAAAATTAAATGAAATTTAGGCAGAACTGCAGGGACCACCCAAAAAAGATTCAGCCCTGACCTCAGCCCCAGATGGTCTAGGCTTAGCCCCAGACCTTGTCAACTCCCAGAAATGCCCCTGGTGTAAATCATCCTTATTGCCCTTTTGATTCTTTGTGAGCTTAATGACCACTTGCAGCACAATGTGTTATGGTGTCTGTCTGTCATGATAAAGGCTGCCGAGTTGTTGAATGAGACAGCAGGAGGCAGAGAGGAGCAGTAGAATGCAGGATTGTGAGGGTTGTGAAGACAAAGACGAGGTGACCCCCTGAACACTGGGTCAGCTGTGTTGCCTTTTCACCTTGGTCTGTGTTTACGTCAGCGTGGCTGTTGAAAATGTGTCAAGATGGCAAAAAAATGTGCTTGTGTGCGTGCTTCCATGTACATATAAAAAGTGTTCTGTGGCATTAGCTGTGTGTTTGTGTGCATGCATATCTTTCTGGTGCAAAAACATGTCAAAATGAGACATAATGGCACAACGAGTGCATGTGTGTGTGTGTGTGTTTTCTGCCAGCACACTGTGGCAACAGGTAAGGCTCTATAAGGTGGTACGAGATGCTTCTGCAGGATTCTCTACCGTTATGCCTTTTTAATGAAATGGAGGAAGTGAGACAGGTCAATACACTTTTAATCCAAACTGCAGACAAGACTGGAACAGAACAGAATTTGTAAATAGAAAGTCTGGCAGAAAAGAGTGCGAGTGTGTTTATAAATGTGTGTGTGGAGGGGGCTGGGTAGTCTGAGTGAAACAGGTAAAAACTGCAGTCTCCTGTACTTGGCTATGTGCAGGCCAATTGTAAGACAAAACAGCTGAGCGTTAGATATCCGCTAAATGAAAAGTATTAATGTTTGAATAAATTCAGACCGGTCACAAAACATGTATAGGTGTAATTAAATAAACACGTAAGTGGTTTTAATTTGGTTACAAATGTCAATGCAAATTGTCATTCTGGCCAGTATTGAGATGTGTGCTCAGATAGACCAACCAGCATTACCAAACAACTAATAGGAACAGAGCGGTAAAAAGACATCAACCTGTGGGCAGTGTCTATGCTCGCCTCTTATTTTGTTAATCCATGCTGCCTCCCCCACAGTTTACAACTATTCATCCACCATTTACACACCTTCAGGAACAGCCAGGGTCAGCCTGATGTCAACAAGCACCCACCCTGCTCAAGTGTCCTTGATCTAAAAGGACAGAATCCCCGCCAGCTGTTGGAACTGAAGTAGGAGCACATTTCCTATCATCTGAAGGCAATAACAAGAGTTACCATAAGGGGTCTCAATATTAGCATACACCTCTTCTAATTTGTTAATAACCATTATTCCATTGGGAGATATTAAGACATTAAGAGATAGGAGATACCAAGTCTTACACCATGTCCACACAGTCTGTGTAGTGAAAGTAGCGGCACAGTACAGCTGTGTAGGTCACATGCTCAGAGCCCAATACACAATCACTGCACTGTAGTTACTATAGTTAAACAGATAGAATTGAAGCTGAAAAGAGTCACATTTACGAAACACAATCTTAAGCAGCCTGTGTGGACAGATTAAAATAGAAGCATATCATAGCACGAGAAAACAACACAGCTGGAACCCCTTGTGTGTAAACAGTACGCATGATCAGTGGACGTATTGCGTTGCACTGGTGTGAGCCATTGTTTTCTGATGGAGAGAGGCAAGACGGCAATGCCTTAAACTAGTTTCACTTTGACCATGTTAATAGTGAAATAACAGCTGCCCCCAATATAACCTGAAAGTGATTGCCGAAAAAGGTTTCATGCACCCAAACCCTTCCTGATACCTGATCTTTTTCTCATAGGAAGGATAATTCCAGTGCCTCTTTTGTTTTAAAGTGTCATAACCCATTAATACACTGCCTCACACACAGGTATACCTCATAGGGTATTATTGCATTATTGTAGTGTGTTCCAGTGTGCAGCAGTGTGTAAACGGAGCGATAGTGGATACTGCAGCCTGCGGGTCACTTTAGGGTGCCATCTATCTACACAGGCAAATGGATCAATCGATAGCGGAACATTCATCTGTAGAAACGCCCCGACAGGACAGCACTGCTTAGAATAAAAAATATGGGCCCACCCACCCCTGGCTAATACTTGCACTCTGCCACAAGCACACACACACAAAGTAAAAACGACACCCCCCCTCCTCCCAACTCCAGTCTAGAGTGACACTGTGCTGACACAAACAGCCTTCACTGCACAGAGAGCAGCAGAGAAACACTTTTGCTGTCTCTCCACTATGACCTATGGTCTACAACAAGGTGTGAACACATTAATCGAGGTAAGACGGGCCAGAAGCAGGCTGAATGTTGTGTAGGAACACTCAAATTCATCTACATGCACAGCAAGTTCATGTTTTTAGGGTATTTTCTGACATAAAACTGCAGGGAGGCTTAAACTCCTAGGCCACCAGGACAAAACTCACACATCATCATTACTAAAAGCACGGCATCAGTGTGTTAGTATGCCTTTGCTCCTTAATTACAATTAATTGAATACAGAATTGAAAAACCACGCTATAGAAAACTTGAGAGTTGGATAACAGAGGGCAGTGTGTTGATGAGCTATGTTGTCTTAAAATCAAGACAGAAAGGAAAACAACATGGACGTTGTGTAACGTATAAAAGGAATATGGAAACTTCTTGCATTAAAAGATTGTGAAAATTAGTGTGACCAGCAGAGTAGTTGCTTTTCTAATATAATATAATTATGATAGTGCAGGAACACACTTCACGCTACAGTGTAGGTAAATGTTTTCAACCTGTGGGGAACATTGTGGTGGTACGCGCCAGGTGTTGCTGGAACATGACACATGAAGAGATGTGCTCCTAATGGCTGGAGAACCAACAGTTATCTCAACTTTGGATCTTAATGACTTAGCAACCTTGGTGTTACCCTGTGTTCGTAGTAAATGCATTTTTAAGTTCAATTTAAAGTGAAGTTGTTTTTAAATAAATTTGCTGTATTGATGATGTGTTGTCTTATTTCCTATTAAGGGTTAGGGTATTTATCTATTTCTCTGTCAGTAAATCCCATATGCAGACCCAAATATATAGATATATCTTCTTCGTCTATGGCATAAAAAGCTATTAAAAACATATCAATGAGCCACACTGCTGCACTGGGTGACATGTTCCTTCATTACCATGAACACACACACTGTATTTTGACTCAATCCCACATACACTGTCCTGCTGCCCCAAATACTCACTAGAGCACCAAATGTGGATTAATCCACTGCTGAAAGTAGTACCCAACAAATGCTCTATTTCCTCCTGCGACGTTTGATAAAAACTACAGTGACCAGCTGTTTTAGGAAACTACATTTGTGGGGCATCTTTAAAGATTTACATCTTCAGTAGGAACCAATGGGCTTGGAGCTTAGAGACAGGGTAGGGAAGAATTATGGTCAAAATAAGTAAGATGCAGGTGTACACACTGTTGCCTTTGCTATCTGTATGTTGGCACTGTTTACTGTCAGGTGACCTTGCCACGCCTTAGCTTTAGCTGAATCGATGCCTCTGGGCTGTCTTACAGTAATGACTACCAGATAAATAGTGCAGGATTGACTATGTGTTTCTCCAGCTGTGTGTGGACAGAGAGGCTGCTGTAGTGTTTGATTGGTTTATCAGCGACAGATCTACAGCTGCCTCTGCACTCCCCCGCCGACACCCAGCACTGAATCTAATACTGCTCCAGTCCTGGGACAAATCCATCAATCTAACACACACACACACACACACACACACACACACACACACACACCATAAGCTCCATCCGAGTAACATTTCAAGCAGCAGTGTCACTGTTTCATTATATCAAAAAAAGTCTCTATATATTTCTGTCTCTCTATATATATATGTCTGTTCCTGATTCTCACACACACACACAATATTAATAAAGTATCTTCTTGTCATTATGATCTCATACATACACACACACCCACACACACTGCATCTGTAGTGATACACTACAATACTGCTGACATGAGTATGGAATTATAAATAGACTTGTTAAGCAGCTGAGCCAAACACAGGTAAATATGTATTTTAAAACCAAACATCGTATAACATCCCTTAACTGCATGCAAAAATGAACTGACATGGGCGCAACTCCAGGTGGCATTAATTATTTAAAGCCAAATGAGAAATTCACCTGACACAGTGAAAGCCAATCAACGTTAATAGAAAACGTATCCACCTACAGTATACATTTCTGGCCCAGAAAGTACCGGTAACCAGTAAATCTGACCAATGTCCTATGTCTGACCAATGTTTGAGCTAAATGCTAACATCAGCATGCTAATATGGGTACAATAAAAATGTAAATATGCTGGTGTTCAGCAGGACATTTTAACCAGTTTAGTGTGTTAGCATGCTAACATTTGCTATTTAGCACTAAACACAAAGTACAACTGAGGTTGATGAGAATGTCATTAGTTTTGCAAGTATTTGGTCATAAAGCAAAGAGGTTGGACAAATTGTCACCTGATGGAGGTACTAGATGAAAAGTCAGAGGATCACTAAAGTTATTATTCATCCTGAGGGGGCCATTCATTTTTGTAGCAAATTTCATAGCAATTCACAAAATAGTCATTGAGATATTTCAGTCCGACATTGCCATCACTCAAAAAATATTTTGGTTTTAGAAGCAGACCCACCCCAGGACCTGAATCAGGCCAGGTCCAAATTACTGTTATATTTCAGTGAGTCATGCTTCTGTGAGTCAGTATGGTAATATATGATAATTGGTGATTAGCTTGCTAGCTAAGAAGATACAGAGGGTTTATGGGACAGCAGTTTCTCCCTGCTTCCAGTCTTGGTTAGCTAAGCTAGGCTAAATACATCGCAGATCTCTTGATTGATTGATTTCACTTTATTGTCCACATATTTTTCTGAAATGTATCTTGCGTTCTAAGACATACACTATGTCACATACATGACAAAACACAACATTTAACCAAACAACTAAACAAATATGAACATATATTACAGCAGACATCAGGCATAATTAGCTGCAGTGCAATCAATGTATTTCAAAGGATAGAACTTCAAATTCAAAATATACAACACTCTCACATGGGGATGCTGGATCTTTTGGCTAATATAAGAACACTCAAAACCACAGTAGCATCTATGAACCAAATACACACCATATACAGTTCCTCTTTCAACATATAAATGCATAAACTTTATATTATATATTGTAATATCAACTCAACCAATCCAATAGTAAGCAGCTGAGCAAGCCAAACTTTGACATAGATGACAAATTCCTGCACGCAAACACACACACACAAACACACACACACACACACACACACACACACGAAACTCAAACTCTTAACACACACCCCACAGTGTATCCACAGCAGCCCACTGGACCATCATGTAATCAAATAAGAGAGTGTGTGTCCACAGCAGCACCCAGAGGCCCTGAGCCCTGCTGCTGCCCCTGCTGCTGCCTTGCTCCAGAGCACAGCAGCTGGGTGGTGGAGGTGGAGGAGGTTTGACTCTACCTTGCCCTCGGTCCAGCAGAAACAGATGTTACTGGAGGTGCTCAGGATATCCGAAATGAAGGAGGAGATGCCGAGACGCATGGTGATAGATGACAACAATGCCGAAGAGATACACAAATAAAAAAAGAGGAAAGATACAGAGAGATGCAGGAGCTGTTGACAGAGCGGAGACCGAGCAAGACTGAGGAGAAGGAGAGAGAGGGAGAGAGGGAGAGAGAGAGCAAGGGAGGGAGGGAGGAGGAGAGAAGGAGAGAGGGGAGAGATGGAGGGAGGAGGATGGCTGCGCTGCTACTGCTGCATGCAAGACTGTGTGTGTGTGTGTGTATGTGTGTGTGTGGTGTGTGTGTGTGTGTGTGTGTGTGTGTGTATAGGTGTGTGTGCGAAAATGTTTGTGTGCATCACATGCTCAGCTTTAGGATGACAAAGCCAACAGGTACACATTACAGTTTTTTTTACAATTGGTAACACTCAGCATTTCTCAATACTGGGTTCACTTTTTCAAAACTCTTCACAGTCAGCACAACAGAAGCCAGTGTGCCTGGACTGTGGATCACTGTTCATTGCTTTGACACAAAATGCATTCAAAATGCAACCTCATCTTTCAAATTTCATGAACTGATTTCTACCATCACCAAAACGCTTGTTAAACCATAACACTGGCAATAGCTCTCACTCAGAAAGTATCCACTGTCATTCATTACACACTGACCTAACAAAAACTAACAGGGAGCGTTACATCAATGATAAACTGTTATCTTTGAAGTTTGAATGATTTTTCACATAAATCAGTAATACCTTTTCACTTTATTGACTGTACAAAAGTATATGTAACAAAATGTAATCAGAAATTCAGCAATTTGCTTCAATATCCTTTATCATCTGTTTGCATAGTCATTTAGTTGTGAAAAACAAAAAAACTAATTTGTACTATTGATGCAACTGTTGAACACTGCAGATTTGGTTGCAGCCACTCTCAAAGAGAAAGCATGGTTTGCAACATGGTCAATAATTGTGGCCCTGATCTCATCAGAGAACACTGCTCTTGGTCTTCCTCTCCTTTGTCCTCCATGCATTCTCTCTCTCTCTGCCCTCCACTCTTCTGTCCCCACCAACCGTTCTCCTTGATCCATGTTTCCAAAGAAAATCATTCTGAAGCCGCCCCCTGAGAATTCTCAAACCTATGGCACCAGTGTTTACACTGCAAAAACAGCCCTACTAGAAAGAAGACAAATATTCTTACATATAATCAAATTGCCTTGTATAAAGCAAAAAAATCTGCCAATGGGGTGAACCAATTTTGCTTGGCTAAAATTCTCAAAACTAGAATAAAAGTCTAGCCATTGAAAGACCACAATGGGTAATAAAACTAGACAAAATGCCTAAATTTAAGTTGAGCTTATTACAAGCAATGAAAACTCAGTTATTTAAGATAGACTTACTTAAAATTAGCATTTTGGTCTCTTGATTGAGCTGACTTTAAAACTTAATTTAACATTAACAATTAGTCAGCTTAGGGTTCAGTGTCATGCTCAAGGACACTCCAACAAGTGGACAGGGGGAGCCGGAACTCCCAAGTCACAACAGTGCTATCCACTGCACCACCATGCCACCCAAGACTTTGTCTTAAATTAAGGCACCAGAGACATTCTTATTTTTAGCATTCTTTTTATTAAAACGTGAAAAACTGCAACAACTGCTTAATTGAAAAGTATTTGACAACATGAGTCCATCATTGAAAAGTATGTTTTATGTTTAATAACACACTGTCAAATAATGAACATTCCAGTAGCATAACATAATAAATGAACATAACATTCCAGCTGCTCGTTTGCATAATATCCCAGAGGAACACGTTTGAAATGACACCAACAAATGTGGCTAACTTTCTCAGAGCGAGAGAGAGAGAGGCAATGAATGTGTGAGCAACAGGGTGAGAGAGAGAGCTAACTCTGACTCAAACTGGAACTTGGTGCCATATTTAGACAAATTGTTTACTGGAAGTTTTGCTACAGCACTGAACCACATGCATTGCTGCACTGTGACTCAGTCAATGCAGTCTAATTTCTGTTCATTTTCAGTTGTATTTACAACTGAAAATATCCACAGAAATTACTATGAGCTCTCCTATCTACTGTCTGTGTATACATTTCTCAAATGGGTCAAGAGTCATGTTTAACTGTATTTTCAATATTTGTCATGTGTTTGTGAGCCATGCAGTTTTTGTTCAGCACCGTCATTCATATTTTGCTCAGTGTGTGTGTTGTAATAGTAATAATATGAAATGTTAAGCAGCAGCTCTTGTTGACAATGAATAAAAATAGATGAACAAACTGTAATTGGTGTCATTTCATAAGATTCTTAAATTCATACGAGTACTTGATATCTCAAAGTGTTTGCACATACCAGAATAAGATGGATAGGTCAAGCATATCACTCATCTTTCTCAACTAAAGCACAGGGTGTAGCTCTACTATTCAAGTAAAGTACTCTTTAAACATACAGACAATCAGGGTAGGTTTATCATCTTTACAGGTGAAGTGTACTCCACTCCAGTAATTATGTTGAATGTTTACGGCCCTAACTTTGATGACCCTTGTTTTTACAATAAAATGTACCCGCCTCCATGCCACAAGCAAATTTAGTAATAGGCAGGGATTTTAACTGCTCCCTAGATCTCTATCTGGACAAATCCTCACAGCTAAATCTTAGAAGGTCCAACACAGCAGAACTGCTTAAAACCGTTGCCACTAATACAAATCTGGTGGATATTTGGAGAGTACTGAAGAGATGGCAAAATAGATGACAAAATACTGGCAAATGTACAGAGTGTGAAATATCATGGCATAGTAATCTCAAATCATAATGCCCTGTCTTTCAGTTAACCTGGAAGATATCACTTCAAAGCATAATAGATGGCAGCTAAACCGCCTCACAAAGACCCCATATTCTGCACTGATTTAGAAAACCAAATCAAATGTTTTATGAGACTAATCAGTCCAGAAACATCTCCCTCATTATTATGGGATACACTTAAAGCAGTTCTGAGAGTGCACATCATTCCTGTTTAAGCTATCAGGAACAAAGCAAATAAAAATAGATAAACTGAGTTAGAAGAACGGATTGGGATATTTGACATGGATAACAAACATGCAGAATCCCTCCAGAGAGCTACTTCAGGAGATACTACTATTAAAATATGAGTAGGGTAGGGTAAATAAATACCTTGTAAATATGAAGCAGGATTTTTTGAACATGGCGAGATGCCGCATAGACTGCTTGCCAAACAATTAAGAAAAATGGAGAATGGTCGTGCAATACATAATTCTAAAGAATCTCGAATCTAATTCTAAAGAAATCAGTTTTTTCAGTTTTATGAAGAGCTGTATCGCTCCAGAGCAGACAATGACACCACCACGCAACAAGATATAGACCTCTTAAATGAGGACATTTCGAAGAAGACACGAAAATAGCAATTAATGGCTTAAAGAGTGGTAAAACTCCTGGAACAGATGGATATACAGCAGAGTACTATAAAAACTGTCAGCAGCTGGTCCATAGAGTCTATTTTTGAGAGGTAAGAGGGAGATTAAAATATGAAAAAAAATAATTAGTTGAAATAAACCCTAACCCAAGTCTCAGTATCATTTATAAAATATTTTTTTTAATGCTTCAGCAGTGACACCTGCAGGCAAGAGGGGGAAAGGACAGTCTGTGTGAAGTGGTGGTGGGGGTCAGAGGGGGACAAGCTCCTGCTGTCCTCTTTAGGGTGGGATCTCTTATATCAATTTAATATACATTTTTTTTCATGCTAATCTAATAGCCAAAACACATAAAATGATGCTCCAATGGAGGACGTCCTCCCTAACCAATCAACAACCAGAATACAATATTGACATAGTGTCAATATCAATTCTCTACCACTCTATCGTATGTGAGTGTGACAAATGGTGGTAAAGAAATTGATAGATTCATTTCAGACAGTGGCATATTAGAAAATAAATGATAACATGCAATTTGCAAACTACTTTTAAACACATCACTAAAAATGTTTTTATTTAGGTCCAGATTTCCTTTTTTCAGAGTTACGTTTCACCTTTTTTATGTAGCTAGCTACTTGCGTTAGCCAACACACCCAACAGTTAGCTTGTTGTAGCAGCCCAGGAGGACTGTTAAGCTAACAGAGAGAATGGATGTGGCGGAAGGAGAGCTTCGCTCGGCTGGGCAGCCTCAGGCCTCGCTGTCCGGGCAGGACCCACAGCGGGACTACAGTGGTGTGTGGCAGCCCAATGCGCTGCTGCACTCCACTCACACAGGACTGGATCCAGGTGTTGCACTAAATTCTGTGACCCATCAGATTCTGTGACCTAAATGGGAAGTTAAGCTATGCTGCCAGCTCTTTATTGCCTTCAGGGTTTTCTGGCAGAAAGCCTTTAAACGACATCTCAAACTACTTAGGCATGAAATATTATTTTCTAGTTCCATTTATTAAGTTATATTAAGGGTTATGGGATAATTTTGCTAAAGGTAAAACTACATAATGCTTCTACACTGTAAAAACGAAAACTTGAAATTGCAGACCTTAATGTGATTTTTGAGTAAGCTGAACAAAATAAATTAGAGATGCCACCATCTCTCAGACGGGCACTAATCACTCTGCTGCTAAAACCAGGAAAGGCTCCGACTGACTCTGCATCCTATAGACCTATCTCACTGCAATAATCAACACAGAAAGCAAACTCTTATGCAAGACTTTGGTGAGACACCTTGTAGAGTTACTGCCAGCGATGATCAAAGATGACCAAAATGGCTTCATCCAGGGGAGGCAGGGTTTTCATAATGTTAGAAGGGTACTAAATATCCTTTATGAAAAAAAGAGGGTCACCGAACACAGATGTCATGAGTTAGCATCTTCTTAGCATCCTCCGTCAATGTCCTTTGGTCTTTTCGCCTCTGCCATGATGTCCGTACTGAGGATAGTGCCATAAAGCATTCCGCATTTCTTGCGGGAGATCGTACCCATTTAACCAAGGCACCATTATGCCTATTATCAAACAATAAAACATGTTTTTTTCGCAGCTGTACAGATCATAGACCTAAATGAGGTGATGTAAGAACTTGAACATCAGAGCCTCTGAGTGATTGATATAGGCTGATTGGTTTATATGCTCTCCCTCCTGCCTGTCGGCACATGGCTGCCTTTTTTCCCTCTGCTCCTCGCTGGACTGTTATTGTGGTCCCAGCCTTCATCCCCTCACAGAGAATACCAGGTATTGTGCTGTGCGGTGCCACTGGGGTGACTATAGGGGCCCAGTGGCTGGGCATGGAGCCCTTATTGTTTCATCTGATGAAGTGGGTGTGTTTGTGCTTGTGGTATTGGACGGACCAAGCAAGAGTATATATAGACTATATCCTGCTTCACTCTTTTCCCGCCCACCCCCAACATAAAAAAAAATCTGATTTAACCCCTGGTAACATGCAGAGTGTATGCATGTTGTCTAGACGCATCTTACTATTTGAATAATACTTCCTTTAAATAGCAAAAATACTGCACCAGACTTTAGACCAGGCTTTTGTTTGTCAATGGCGCTATCACTTTCTGCTGCCTCAAGATATAGAGATATGCAAGATATGCAAGCTACTTACACAACGTGGGTGCTGGGCGTGAAAATGGCAACTGCGTCGGTTGGAAATTAGCAATGACACTTGTGCTGCGCTGTGCGCCGGGTGTAATATAGGGCCATCTGTCTTTCTCTCTGTCTCTCTCTCTGTCTCTCTCTCTCAACCCAACCGGTCAAAGCAGATGACCGCCCACCTAGAGATTGGTTCTGCTTGAGGTTTCTGCCTCTCAAAAGGAAGTTGCCACTGTGTCTGTAATACTATTAAAAAGAGTACGGTCTAGACCTGCGTTGTATGTAAAGTGTCACAAGATTACTTTTTTTGTGATGTGGCGCTTTATAAATAAAATTGAACTGAATTGATTGTGACCATAGACTGTATATAAAGATGGACGACACGTCTCCACTTACTCCCACTGTACAAAAATGAAGTCAAAGTATCCCAGATGTGGGCACTGCCATCTTGCGCTGGTGACATAAATTGGAGCCAGAGTCTGCACAGTGGTGATCGGCGAGTGGAGCCGCGGTGCGAAGTCCCGCCCATACACCTGTCTGACCCAATCGCAAGCACACCACAGTCAGTTTGGCCCATGTCCCATCAGCTAACATGGAGGAGGCGGGGTTTATGACCTATACTGCAGCCAGCCACCAGGGGGCAAGTGAGATGTTTTGGCTTCACTTTTGGGGAGCTGTCATGCTGTCCATCTTGATATACATTTTATGATTGTGACACATCACGTTAATAAATCACTCACTTCACTCAGCAATCAATTAACTGTTCCTGCTGCTGCTTAGCTTGGCGTCAGTCCACATCGCCAAGTGACGCTAAGCCCAAAGTAGCTAAATTGAGAAAATATGACAACAGTTATATTGAGTTTGGTTTCATTGAGAAAAGTGACGGGAGACCAAAATGCACCATGTCTCTTCACGTGCTAGTGAACAAAACCATGACGCCAGCCAAGCTAAAGTGACATCGGATTACATACAAAGCACCCGGAATATAATGGCAAAACAAAATAATTTTTCAGTTGAAAGAGCGAAGAAGAATATACCCGCCAGAAAACACGGATGGTAAACCCGGCTACAACTTCAGAGAAAGCACATAAGGCTTCTTATTTGGTAGCTCAATGGATTGATAAAAGAAAGAAGCACACACAATTGCACAAGAACTCTTATATAAATCCTATACTTCCAGCGGCGGATGAAATGTGTGAAGTTATGCTTAGGACAGAGGCAAATAATAAACTGAAAGCTGTACTGTATTGATGTGAGGGCCTGCAGGGAGCTGGGAAATAATTACCATAAATAGATTCTCTTTGATTTTACATTGATTTCTTGACCACCCCACTCTGTTCGGTTACCCATGCATCCACACATACTTGGAAATCCATGGAAATATACCCACACGCAACACATATGCACACACACATTGCAACTCACCGTGGAGGCTTCCAGAGTTTGCGTGGCGGTGGGATTAGCTCTCTCTTGTTGAGGGGGGCGACTCCGAGAGCTGCCTGCATGATGGTAATGAACTTCTTATACTTCATGTTATTGCTCATCAATGCTCTAGCACCTGTCAGTCACTCTGCTGCCATGACAACATCTCTGCTCGCCTACAGTTGGTCCCCCTGTCCTGTCTGTGCATGTTTCTGGTTGCAGTGCTGAGGAGTCAAGCACATTGTCATGAAGCTGAATGCTGAACAGAGGAGATAGAGGAGCAGCAGCAGACAAAACAGCCATGTACCGATTTGTGTTGAAGCATTACTGTTACATAATTCATGCAGAAAATCCCACCACAGGAGGATAATAGTGGCATTAAGCCTCTGGGTGCTTAGATTGGTAATCCGCCACATCCACCCTCTTTTTTTCTTCTACTTTTTTTTTGGTGAAAACCTTGGTCAGCTTTTGCACTGTGATGTAAAATTCTATTTGTTTTATATCAGTTTTCACAATTAACATCAAAACAAAAGAACAAAAATTTGGTTCAGATGTCTAGACAACTACTGGCCAGACTGACATGACATTTGCTGTGAATATTCAGAGGATGAATCCCACTGAAGACATTGTTACAGCACAGCAAAAGCCAATTGGTGGTGAGATTGCATATAAAGTTAATGCAAAGATTCAAATGGATGATAACAGTGGTTAGTTTCCCAGGGGAAACACACATTTTCATGAAGAAAAGAAAATTACAGAAGGAACTGGAGTGCCTGGTCTGACATCAATCGGACATCGAGTCTGGGCTGTCACACACACACAGTTTGCACATAATGTTGCTAGCGAGCTATAGCTAACATGTGTACATTAGCTGTTTGGGGCAAAGTGGAAAAAAGCACTGTTCAAATTTGCTTGAATAAAGCAAGGCATGCTGCCATGAATGAATGGTCATCTGTGAATATTCATTGTCCTCATTGAAAAAGTATCCTAGATGTTTGTGCTAATAATTATTTGAGACTATAACTCTTGCAGGAATTTAGGCTGTGTTGTTACCCTCAATAATCCACAGAACTCACGGTCTACATTTTTTCTTTAGGTCTGTGGATAATTTATTTGTTCACTTATTTTCTTCCTTTTGATGTTTATTGATATTGTATAATTGACTGAGGGATGGACCATTTAAATTACATAACATGAAACAAATAAATTTGTAAAATCTTCATTCGTTTAGACAGACACACTCAAACATCATCAGTGAGCATGTTATCTTAGGCATGATCCTAATCATGGACTCTGCAGTAAGGATGATGTGGACTGGTGTTGTATGATTGGACTGTGTAGGATTGTGTCATGGTTGCGTCATAAGCTTCTGTGACCTGGTTCATCTGTCACCATAAAATCACCACAGTTTGGATCCACTTCAGACTGCATCAGTGATCCCTGTGAAGTACATAATATCAAGAGAAACCTGCTGATAAAAATGTGCAACGCACAGTGTGTTACCAGTGTGTTTACCAGAATAAAGGAAAATGGCACTTATAAATCTAATCATTTTAGGTCAGTCTGTTTTATCACAGAAAGAACAATTACACCATTGTTTCAGTGCACTTGGTGCATATTGGTTCCATTCATTAAAAATGTAATAATTGGTCTTTTGTCTTAGTTAAAATGAAGACGTGTTCAAACTTTACTTGTCAATGGACAACCATTTAGTGCTTAGATATGGGCAGACAACTTCAGTACTGAGTTTCAGCCTTTGACAATGCAAGAAAAATGTATATAAGAAATTCCCTTGAACAGTAAAAGTTAGTGGAACAGAGGAGAACTGGAACAACTAAGATGTAGGAGGGCCTTTAAATACTAGTGGTGTTCAAAAACATTTCTTTCAATGTTTGTTGAGGAATAGAAAAACTATTTCCGTGTGGCTCTAAAAGTCTCATTATTGGGATACTGATACATTAAAGACAATGGGCCATATTCACTACATGTTTTTGTCTTTTTCAATTCATCTCAGGATGTTCCAGGAAATCATTAAGGAAAGAAATAATAATAATATTTTATCAGGACAGAAATCCTTAAACATTGCTATATAAATGGAGCTGGTCAACTGCCGTTCATTATGGACATAACTTTACTGTTTTTTCTGTCTTGACTTACATATTATAAAGGAGGCATGGTGGCGCAGTGACCATGAGACACCGAACCCTAAGTTGCTCCCGATGGAGACCAGCACCTTGCATGGCAGCTCGGTCGCCATCGGTGTGTGAATGTGTGAGTGAATGGGTGAATGAGACTTAGCTGTAAAGCGCTTTGGGAACCGTGAAGGTTGAAAAGCGCTATATAAGTGAGATCATTTACCATTTGAGATCATTATACATCAACGATCTACAGGTGCCACAAAAGTGTGATTTTAAAGGTCTAATGGAATAAGGTAGTATAGGATACTGAGGATGGGTGAAGGGATGTGAGGAAGGGGATGAACCTTGGGGGAGGAAGTTGTCCATTTAGGCCTGTCTGGATCTTCTTTGCACAAGATGGGAGAGATCTGTCTCTGGAGTAGAGTCACCCGAGCCAATTACGGGCCCCAGACAGTACATGGAAAAGGAGTAATGGGAGAGGTATGCACAAGATCAAATAAGAAGGGAGCCACGAAGGAAAGAGAGGGTCAATGGGTCGATGCGTATAGGGATGGGCAGAGGAAGGGAAAGGGTTGGGAGGTAAATGGATGAGGGGGAGGGAAAGGGAGGGTGGGTCGAGAAAATTATGACTAACTGGACAGGATGGGTTGACTAAGGTATATGTAGGCTTTACAGGTGATTAGAGGTGTGGTTAAGGTGAACAAGCAGGTAGCTATAATGGTTTGCTAAGGGGCCTAGGGGACGGCAACCCAATAGAAAGGTTGCAAAGGAGCCTACAGGACGGTGACCTCTGGCCTGAATCTGAGATAGCGCTGTGGTCGGGCAGAAGAGATAACGTTACTTACAGGGCTGGCGGTGTAAACACCAACTCTGCTCAGACCTAACTGAGCTAATGGCAGCTACAGTTAGCAGGGGTTAGCAGTTACTTTCTAAAGCTTTCTGTCCATCAGAGAGTTGAGGCAGAGCAGCCGGACGACATCAGAGGGAAAACCAGAAAACATTTTCTCTATAAAATGATCGAGTTTCACCAAAATCATTGAATAAAGTTGTGTGTTTTTGTAAAGTAATCAGTGAGGCCCAGTCGCCAGAAACACTCAGCTCCGGGAGCATCTATCATTTTTCCAACCTACTTCTTGTCTCATTTGTGGTCTGATAAACAGTAAATTCATCAAATTCAGTGCCGCATAGCTCTCTATATATTTTCCAAGCTAAGTTACTGTTGCTGTCATGCAGTCGACCACAGCGGCTCGAGTATGAAGCGATGTCGCCGTGCTCAGGGCTCAGAGGCGTCTCCCTGCCGCTCGTGGGCTGCACGGAGCTGGCCAATCAGAAGAAAGTGGGCTTTTAGGGAGGCGGGCCTTGAAGAAACAGGAGCTCAAACGGCTTATGTCAGACACAGGGTGAACTGAGGGGCTACATGAAGGGCCAGAATAAGATGACTTATTTGATCATGCAAAGCTACTCTAGTGGTGTCCCAGAATAAAGATATAGAGCTGGAAATTAGCATAATACCTCCTCTTTAATGAATAATTGGAAGAATGAATGATAGCTAGATAGCCAATAGCTTGTAAACTAATAGCTTGTTTGTCAAATCACGTATGAATTTTCAGATGAGTCTAAAAGACTGGATGTTCATGTCAATGTCCTGTTCATTTGTAGATGGAAAGTTTTTTCATCCGTTTTCCGCAGGTTCTTTTCTCCCATCTGGTGTGTGTGCCACATCACGGTTGCTCATGTTTGTGCAGGACCACTGCTGACTTTCATGTCTCTTCTCCAGACTTTTTCTCCAGCTTCAGTTGTTTTGTTTGCCTGTCATAATAGAGGTTTTGTTTCTCATGCTTTCTCTCAACATACCTGGACCGTTCCCTCTGGAATAAGCAGTGCTGCTGATGATTCTACACATTATTACGCCACATTCCAGCAGTATATTGTAATACTCTGCAACAGTGCAATGCAGGGGTCGTCATTATGACACTCATTTTTTAAGGAGATTTTTAATAGTCTATACAGTTCTTTCTGCTTGGTCATTTTCTTGGGTGTTAACCCACTCTGTTGGCTCACTCTGCTTGGCTATTACTCCCATTTTTTGAGTGCTACTGTGATCCTCCTGGGAGCATGCACAATGGGTGTAACAGTTTGGTCAATCTGCATATGGTGCCAACCAGGTAAGTTTGGGTTATTGATACTCTGGCGTATTGATATTGGGGTTGTTGAGGCTCAGATCACAGCTCCAATTCTGTGTGAGTCAAATGTAATTGGTAGAGAGACTGTAAATCCTCTTGTTACGAGCAGCCTTAGCCTTAACTCATCCTCCAGTCAGTGTGTCAAGCTGGTTTGATCCAGGAGCACCAGACAGGATCAGGCTGTTTTCCAGAGGATCAGCAGCTCACATTGCTCTGCAGGGGGAGACTGCTGTCTAGTGGCCAGTAATTGATCAAGCAGAATGATCGTAACAGAGACACTGGATTCATAATCGTAACGAACACAAAGTATAATGAAAAAGTAACATTTTTGACCCATCTGCTCCTAAAATCATTTTAGGGAATATTTGACATTCCTGACAGTGATTTTATATGCATATACCCATTATGGAGAATTGTCCATTTCAGGATGTTAAATTACTGAATTTATCTTACAGCTGTAGAATGAGCTGATACATCAATAAAGTACAATATCTCCCTTTGCAATGTGGTGGAGTGTATTTAAAGGTTCCATATTGTAGAAAATGAGGTTTCCATGTCTTTTTTGATTATAAAGCAGGTCTAGGTGTACACCCCCGTATTCAGAAATTTAAAAGGAGCTATACAGTCACCACTCTACCAGGTGAGCTACTGGTGCACACAATCGTTTTCCTGTGTCCACAGGAGGAGTTATTTTTGTTAATAAATACACAAATTCACACTTATATCTGCTCACAACTACATTATAGTCTGTTTTAAAGCATTTACTAGATCTTTATATACAGATTACACATGATCAATCGGGGAGTTAAAGTAAAGTGTACAGTAAAGTGCTGTATTTCTACTGTCACCTGACACATCTGAACTTCTCCCAAGGTGGCAGTGATGTCTTGTTTGCTCAAAGTGATGGTATATCTGTTCTAAACTTTGTCCAGCTCATTAGTCTCTCCATACCAGGTATATATGGTGTTTGGAACCTCAAACATGTCACGTTTTCCTCTCTGTATGCTCAGGAATGTGACCATTGGTGAAGTTAAGCAGAGACAAAATGAGACAAAGTCAGCTGATTGACTTTGCAGTGGAAATAAGAAAGCAAGCATATGAAAACAAGCATATGAAAAGCAGTCTTACTGTCACCTTTCCGAACAACAGCAAAGGTAATGCTAGCTGAGCCAGCGCTGTAATATAAAGTTCCACAAAAAGCAACATGAAAAAAGAAAAAAGAGAGAACACATCATTCCAGTTTTAGCTATACTGCACTGGCTACCTGTATCTTTTAGAATTGATTTTAAAGTTCTACTTTCTCAATAGCTTAGGACCGGCCTACATCACAGATTCCCTGTTTTTGTTTTTGTATGTCCTTTCACAAGCCTGTAGATCCTCTACGACTAGTTTCCTAGTTCCTCACAACCCCACAAAGAGAAAATTGGAGATGCAGCTTTTTTCAGCTATGCTCCCAGACTGTGTAACAGCCTACCCAAAGACATTAGAGAGGCAAGCACTGTTGAACATGTTAAACACCCCTTAGAAACATATCTCTAACCTAGCCTTTCTCTAGCACTAATTCTTACAATGTGCGTGTTTTTTAATGACCCTTTTATGCCTTTGAATGTCTTTTTGTCTTTTGTTCCTTCAAATGAAAAGCACTTTGAGCTGCATGTTTTGTATGAAAGGTGCTATACAAAACTGGCATCCAACCTACTATTCAAATGAGGCTAAATGTTCACACCATTTCTCTTGACTGCCCCTCAATACTACAACATAAGTCAAATATTGCTCCAGCCTGTGGGAGTACCACCCCAGCCTACAGCTATTACTTTGTTGGCAAAAACAAACAAAAATACTCACTCTTGGCCCTGCTGGTCTTGGTAGTCTTTTCCAGTTTATCTTTGGGATCCTGAAGAAAGTCTGAAGCACACCTCTGTCCAAGTGAGTAAAACTTTCATGCATAGTAACGCACACAGGCTCTCTCGGTTGGCATCTGTGACAGCATCCAACAACTGCCCACGCTGCTGAATGATTCAGTTTCTGTTGCCATTGGAGGGCAATTTGAGCAAAGGCACCACCAGTCGCTGTTTGCTCTCGGCCGCTCAAGTTGGTCCCCACCGGCCATATCCTCTTGCACGACTTAAACCTTGTTTTTGAGATTGCATGGGGGTGTTTATGCTTAACGGGCTATCCGTTGCAGTATTCTCCAAAACACCTGGGAGCATAAAAAAGAGAACAAGTTTTGTTTTTGAGCGGCAGCAAGCACCAGGCTACCCACAGACGAAGACTAGAAATCCAAGTTGCAATAATTTGTGTCATAGTCCCGCCTGAGATCCAGTTTTCCCTTTTTATTTCCACATTTTCCCCTATTGGCCTTTCATTACCAATATTAATGCCCTATATTATCTAATATTAGATTTAATTCAAAGAGTCAACATGAGCAAGAGGAGAGGAGATATCAGGCAGTGATGGGAAGACCGGTTCTTTGAAGTAACCCGGTTCGTGTCACTTACCCGCCACTAGCGAACAGACTCATGAACGACTCATTAAGTTCTTTATTTTATTTTCTAATCCAAGCGCTAAAAAAGAGTATTTTGAAACTTGTAAGAATTAGGACTTGAAGATGATAATGTAGCCTGTATTTTCTGTGGTTGTCATGCAGGCTTAATAGTAAGCAGAATAGTATGGGTCATGGTGAGTTTTACATTTAGGAAGCAGAGGGAGGCCAGAATGACAGGCAGGGTCCTGTCTCCTAACCCTAGGAGACAGGAAGTGTATACCATTTCATACCATTGATGCAGCTTGTAATGCGCCATCTTCTGACCAAAGCGTATCTTTGGTCTAAGTTATTCAACCAATCTGCTCAGGACTACTCTTCAGTTTTCTGAGGTTGTTCAGTTAGTCTAAAATTACTTGTTTCAGACAGAGGGTGAACTAAGGGGTTGCATGAAGGGCCAGTAGAAGATAAACTGTGAATCATGTAAAGCTATTCTAGTGGAGTCCCAGAATAAAAATATAGAGCTGAAATGAGCATAATATGGGACCTTTTAAAATGTTAAAACGTTTACTTTCCCAAAGTAAAATGCATTCACTGCTTAGCTCACCGATTGGAGTTAGCTGCTCTTGAGTCATTGAAATGTGTGTCCGGCTGCAATCATTTTGAAATGATCATCTCAAAGCTATACAGCTTGTTTACGGTTGCTACAAGAAGCAGCAAATGATCTAAACATTCAAACAGATTGGCCAGGTCTTCACCGTAAGATGGGTTGGCAGTGGCTTTACCACAAAGCAGGGAAACTGCTTTGGCAAAACATTTTAAAACTGAAAGTGAGGACAAATCTCATTCTTACAGTGTACAAGAACTGTCCAAGTTTTTTGTGTGATATGGCCTACATAAAAGATGTTTTATAGGAAGGATTTGAATAAGATCTGGAATGATAAGCCCTACTCAGTGGGCGATAGTGAAGTAAGAAGCATGTGATTTAATCATCAAAACAAAAAGGCGACACTAACATAACTCAAGGGCAACGAACTTCTCTAAAGTGGATTTCTTTTATCAACTCTTATCACAGTAAGGCAGGTTAGGTATAGGATACACTTCCTTGATACCCTCATTCCAAAGGGGATGAATGAGAATCAATCAGAATCAGAATCTGATGAGATTGCATTTGCTTATTTGTTATGGAGTAAAGACAATTTGGGTTGTGTTTCTTTGGTTTTTCATGTTTCAGTATCTTACATCATGAGACTCTGTGCCTGGAAAGGTTGTGGCTCCCCCTGTTGGGATGTACTTGTTGTGCTGGTGTGCGGTCACCTATAATTAACCCCACCTGTGTATATTGATTATGAAATTGCCAGAATACACGCTGAAGAAGGGCGTCTTGCCCGAAATGTCCGTTTGGCATTATTATAGTAGTTAAATTGGAGTGCTGTCATAGTTTATCTTCATCCTGAAGCATGTGGGTATGACAGACTGAGCCAAGGACAGGTTAATATCATTGTGAACTAGCGCTAGTTGGTCAGCCCATAGTTTAAAGACCCGCCCACTGTTACTATTTGGTCCTGCTGCTTTCTTGGTGTTCACACATTTTAAGGCCCTCCTGACGTCGTGTTCAGAAATAGATAATGTGAAAGGTGCACCCACCCATCCATTAATTATTGCTTCATCTGTTTATGCTTGTTGGCTGCCGATGGCCTCAAAGCAAGTTTAAGTTGTAGTAAATTGTTTAGCTCACCTGCTAGAGATGCAGCTGGGCTTGTTGTCGGTCACAGTTCTTAGACCTTGCCACATGCTTCGTGGATTGCCCTTTTGGAATTGTAGTTCCACTTTCTTCCCGTAATCTCTTTTTGCCTCCTTTGCTGCTCTTCTTTCATTGTAGGCTGCTGCTTTGTCCATGTTGCCAGACTGCAGCCCAAAGTTTTAGAGTTTTAATTCTATCAGTAAAAAGCCTGAACTGAAAGTCTGCTTAACTCTGTAATCACTGGATCTGTGTTGTTGGTTTTACTTTATATACAGATATCCTCGCTTTGAATTTGTCTAACATACACACGTTGCTGACATGGTGTGTGTGATTTATTTATGATGTGCCAGGTTTGTTTAGTGTGGTTCTGTTACTGTATGCATATCTTAATTGTGATCTGCAGAGGGACTGCAGATAAAAACCAGCTACAAACTAACTCAACAGATGAAATGGTAACATTTGTTAAATATTGCATGGGACCATGTACAATATTAATAATGCCAGCACTATAAAACATTCGAATATTCCTTTTCTCAGGAACTTAAGTGTGGAAGTAAGGTGTTATTAAGAACAAATTAGATGTTGACAACAGTGTCACTAGCATGTGAAAATGTGGACTACAATGGAAATCATTGATTAGACAGTGTGGGACAATGAGGACACAGAGTTTATATGGTAAATGATCTCACTTATATAGCGCCTTTCAACCTTCACGGTTCCCAAAGCGCTTTACAGCTAAGTCTCATTCACCCATTCACTCACACATTCACACACCAATGGTGGCCGAGCTGCCTGATGCTGCCATCAGGAGCAACTTAGGGTTCAGTGTCTTGCTCAAGGACACTTCGACATGACGGGGGCAGCTGGGGATCGAACCCCCAACCCGCTCTAACCAGCTTTACCTCCCGTGCGACAGTGCTAACCACTGCGCCACCATATGGAGACTAAATGTGGCTAAATGTAGGTTTTTTCAGATATTTAATAGGTATGTGTCGTTTATCACCAAATACAAATGTACATATATTATACATTGTTTGAGAACACAAAGAACAACAGAACAGCTCACACATATAGATTATTGTCATTATATTCAACTACTTTCCTAAGGGCTTATGTCGATAAGATATTTTGGAATTGTACATATTGCTCTGTGTCTTTGGCTACCATATGATCTAATAATTGTTTCATGTGTCACAGTAGTTCTACTGTAGGCAGGTCATTAGCAGGTGTGGGGTCTCAGGAATAGGGCAGGTCAGAGAGGTCCATGTTTTTATTGAAGATGATGGAAAACTCTTTAGAAAGCAGCTGGTGGAGGTTCATACCATCATGAGTGTACACCCAGCATTCACCAGTCCAGTCGTAGCGTTTCGGTCCACTGCAAAAAGAGAAGCAAGGAAATTAGCTGAGATGTTGTCATTTCAGATTTTGCAGGAAAAAAACAGACCAAAAAGCATTTTGTATTTTATTTTTTATCTCAAAAGTTTATTTTAATGCACTTCTCCTGTTTATGGATTAAGTGAGAGTTTTACTCCTGTTACTGTTTTTCCATTATAGTGGTCAAGTCTAAAATGTCCATCTGTATGGACACAGAAGTACCTCTGCTCTGCAGCAGACTGGATAGCTCTGTGTGTACAGACAGCAGAGCAGAGCAGCTGCAATGCAGAGGAGAAAACACCTGCAGACAAATAGACCAGTCTTACCTGGTGGGTGAAGAAAGCCAGATCTGTTTGTTTGGAGTCTGTTTGTTGATGACGTAGGTGCCGTGGTCCCCACCTACCTTCACCGTCAACACACCACTCTGTACATGAACCAAAAACAGAACAGGTACACATTAACACATTTCTTGTGACTCCTGAACTGTAATAAACCATTTCAACCACAAACCTAAATGGAACCAAAATAAACACAAAATAGACATCTCTGAAACCAAAATAGACAGCATCTCCTAGATGTTGTATCTAGATTTTGATTTTGAATTTTGAAACATATCTAGTTCATTGAAGCCACTAAAAGTGATGGTGCTCTTGAAGATAGAGGATTGCTCTTTAGGTTTGAAACAAAAAGCTTAAGGAAGTGAAGAGTTGACTGCTTTTTTATTCTTCCATGAAGATTTACTCCAGCACCTCTCTGGGAACCTCTGCAGTGTGCAGTACTGCTACTGGCTCTTAATTAGCCAGCCAAGTCTATTCATTCTGCCGTGTGTGTGTGTGTGTGTGTGTGTGCGTGTGCGTGTGCGTGTGCGTGTTGCTGTTGTTGTTTATGGCCCCATATGTCACTGCAGCCAGCTGAAAAGGGGGGTAGGCTGCCAAGGCTGGAACACTGGCCAATCAGTCAAAGCCAGTAGATACAGCTGCTGTCTAACCAACACGATTAAACACACACACACACACACACAGCTACTTTATTAATCACCCTCTCATGGACCACTGACAGCGTAGAAGAACATGTTACAGGAGAGAAGACGAAGAGACGGATGAAAAAAGAAAGGGACACGGTCTTGAGACGGCCACATGGATCTGTGGAGTGGACGTCCCAGAGGAAATCTAACAGGACAAACACACAACAGACAGACAGGAGGACTGTACAGTGTGACGATAATAGTGGGAAACAGGAAACAAAGTGAACCGCACCGCACCGGTGCCAGAGTAAAAGTCGGAGGATTACCAAAGTCAGTAGGAGTCATCCTCTGGGCACCAGTGCCGTACAAAATTTTATGGCAGTCTATCTAACATTGTTATCCCTAGAGCCATGACCCTAGCATGGCTAAAAGTGGAATGATTTATTCTTGATGGATACAAATGAAATGTCGCTAAAAAAAAATGTAAATACATCCTTGTTTCATAAGACAGTGATGACAAGAACATGAATCCTACAGAGTAACACCTCTTCACGGGAAGGCCATGAGGTGGCAGTAATGCCAGCAAGGACACTAAGTGTCCTGAAACAGTGCTACTTTAGATTGTGATCAGAACTTGCTTCATACAAACAATGATTTTTAAAAAGGTTTGACTGGTCAACATTCAGGTTCAACTTACATTCCTAGGTCTTGTTATGATAGTTTTGGCTATCACTGATTCTAGTAATCATTTACTTGTATATTCCATTGATGGGAACTGTCCAAAAGGACAAGCAACTCAAGTGGTTAGACAACCAGTATCAGAATCATCAGAATTAAACAGTTGTCCACTTTTATTTTCAGTTTCTCTGCAAGTATGCACCTTGTAGATATAGTTTTAAACTTCAATATATCTTTATTATATATTTCCATGAAAGTTCACTCAGCTTCTTCCACCTAAAAAGCACACACAATTCAAATTTTCCTTCATACACTTTTGGTGTAAACGCTATATGTGGCGGAATTTGGGAGAAGCCCCTGAAAAATGTTTCTAAAAAGTTATCTTCTTTGTCGGTACGTTAAGAAAGACACCCTTAAACGGTAAAACTTCTGAATGTTTGGAGGTAGGCAGATGGGCTGCAGCGCGTGTTTAGTAAGCGGACCAACCCCCGTAAGGCGAGACACGCTCCTGAGCTGGAATATCAAATGACCAGACATCCAACCATCTCAACCACTTATTTTAGAAGTCAAGCCAACAGTGAATTTGATTTACAATTATAATCATAATTGTTGAGTGTGTCGTAAAACTGCCAGCACACATACAACAAGGTCAATATAGTAGGTTAAATCTGAAAAATCAACAACAAAATAAGCCCCATTCTGGCAACAGAGCGGAGTTTAAGGAAGCAAAGTACAAGTTTAGCAAGGCGGTGAGGGAAGCTAAACGACTGTACTCAGAGAGACTACAAAACCAGTTCTCCTCCAACGACTCTGCTTCTGTGTGGAGGGGGCTCAGGCAGATCACCAACTACAAGCCAAGAGCCCCCAACTCTGCTAATGACCGACGCCTCGCCAACAGCCTCAACGACTTCTACTGTCGCTTTGAAAGACAATGGGACAGTCCTGACACCATCCCCCACACCATCACCCACCAGCTCCAGCCCAACAGCCCCAACCCCCTCATCACACCTGGGGCTGAACTCTCACACCTCTTACCACCACAGCTGCCCCCCACAGCGCCCCCCACTCCTCCAGCATCGACACCTCTGTCTGTCCTTAAAAGAGATGTGAACAGACTCTTCAAGAGACAAAACCCGCAAAAAGCTGCTGGACCAGACTCCATCTCCCCATCCTGCCTGAGGCGCTGTGCCGATCAGCTGTCTCCGGTGTTCACGGACATCTTCAACACCTCACTGGAGACATGCCACATGCCAGCCTGCTTCAAGGTCTCCACCATCATCCCCGTCCCCAAAAAAACAGGGCCCACAGGATTAAATGACTACAGGCCCGTCGCCCTGACCTCTGTGGTCATGAAATCATTTGAACGCCTGGTCCTGTCCCACCTCAAATCCATCACAGACCCTGGTGCAACAACAACAACCTGGAGCTTAACGCTTCAAAGACTGTGGAGATGGTTGTAGACTTCAGGAAGAGTGCAGCCCCACCCGCCCCCCATCACCCTGTGTGACTCTCCAGTGGACACTGTGGAGTCCTTCCGTTTCCTGGGCTCCATCATCAGCCAGGACCTCCGGTGGGAGCTGAACATCAGCTTCCTCATCAAGAAAGCCCAACAGAGGATGTACTTCCTGAGGCAGCTAAGGAAGTTTAACCTGCCACAAACAATGCTGGTTCACTTCTACACTGCCATCATACAGTCCATCCTCACCTCCTCCATCACCGTCTGGTACGCTGCTGCCTCCACCAAGGACAGACGCAGACTGCAGCGTATCATCCGCTCTGCAGAGAGGGTGATCGGCTGCAACCTCCCATCTCTTCAGGACCTGTACTCCTCCAGGACACTGAGGAGAGCAGGGAAGATCGCTGCCGACCCCTCCCACCCCGGACACCATCTGTTCGACCCTCTCCCCTCTGGCAGGAGGCTGCAGTCCATCAGGACCAAAACCTCCCGCCACAAAAACAGTTTCTTCCCCTCTGCAGTCAACATGACGAACTTACATTGACCCCCCCCCCCCCCCGAACACAAACACTACTTATACGTTATATTAACGTACATCACCCCTGTCCCCCCTTGCGTTACATTAACGCACCCACCCCCTACTGGACACTTTACTTTATTCTGGTCACTGCACTGTTACTTATCTTATCTATTTATATTTTTATTCTTATTCTTATTTTAGCTTTTATATTCTACTTATTTGTTATCAAAACAATAGCACCTTCAGACCACAGCAAATTCCTTGTAATGTATGTTACTTGGCAATAAACAGTTTCTGATTCTGATTCTGAGAAAACTGAAGCTGCTCTGACATCTGGAGGGCCTCCAGCTCCCAGGTCTTCTGTCTCTCTGTCCTGAAAATGTATCCTCCTCTCTGATAGGTCAGGGAAGGTATCTCACGGTTTCTGTGTAACTCCAAGATTTACAGTTTTTAAGCTTTTAAGAAATCAATAAGGATACAGACATGCAATCCAGCAGCCAAATTGGCCATGACTGAAACTACTACTATGAATTACGGAGCACAGAGGGGTAACAGGCTGACACAGCCCACACCAACAGTCTCTGCTGTAGTCTCTCCATGAAACAATGACAGCATAGATTGGGGGGATCACACTTTCCTCTGGCTTGTGTAAATGTATTGCAGTCAGAGATATTCCAAAGTGGCAGTGAACAGGAAACAGACTAACTGAGGCGGCATGGTGGTGCAGTGGTTAGCACTGTCGCACGGGAGGTAGACATTGAACTCTAAGTTGTTCCTGATGGAGGCCAGCACCTTGCATGGCAGCAGTGTTTACTGTCTTTGGGAACCATTAAGTTAAGTCAATTTACTTACAGAGAAGACAACATCATAGTGAGCTCCAGTGAAAGCTTCATCTGTCAGATCTTCAAAATAATCTGCCAGAGCATCCAACGTCTCATCTGCCAGCTTCTCATACGCTGCTTCTGACAGCTCACTTTTAGACAGAGACACATGTTACATGTTAGTTTAACCATTCAACGCTAGCTAGTGCTTGCAAAAGAAAATAACCATGGGTTACCTTATCTGCACAGGGGTGGGTTTCTTCAGCCATGGCGATGTCATATGGATATTTTTCCTCCAAATACTCTCTCCATCAACTCTGCTCTCAAACCACTGACACAGAAAAACAGAGGTCATATACTAAACAAGAACTCATTAGTTAATGATCATCAGAATTAAACAGTTGTCCACTTTTATTTTCAGTTTCTCCGCAAGTATGCACCTTGTAGATATAGTTTTGAACTTCAATATATTTTTATTATATATTTCCATGAAAGTTCACTCAGCTTCTTCCCCTAAAAAAGCACACACAATTCAAATTTTCCTTCATACACTTTTGGTGTAAACGCTAGAAGCCCCTGAAAAATGTTTCTAAAAAGTTATCTTCTTTGTCGGTACGTTAAGAAAGACACCCTTAAACGGTAAAACTTCTGAATGGAGTCTGGAATCAGAACTTACTTTGTTTGGAGGTAGGCAGATGGGCTGCAGCGCGTGTTTAGTAAGCGGACCAACCCCCGTAAGGCGAGACACGCTCCTGAGCTGGAATATCAAATGACGTTAATGTGAAAGTTAACTCAGTGTCCGTGGGCTACGCCACACAGTATGATGTAACAACTAACTAGCGTTAAGTGTCACTGTTAGCTACGTTAGCTGCATAACATCAGTTCAGCCCGTCGCTACCTGGTTAGAGAGGCTCCTGATTCTCTGTGCTGTCACCATGTTGAGCTGTGTGTTCGCGAGGTGACACATCTGCGAAGAGATATAATGTGTTTTAGTAAAGAAAAGCATGGTCTACTAATAGGTTCAGCTGTGTCCCGTGTGTTCTTCTTTTTCCGGCTCTTCTTCTTCGTGTTCATAGGTTAACCGCAAACTAACGGTCAATGTCCATACTGCCACCTACTGGAAGGATGCGACTGTGCTCTCAAGGCAATGAAAACTACTCAATTTTGAGCAATCTTTTTCATTCGTTCTAGGCTGACGTCCACATCAGGAAACATGTCAGACCACCAAGAAACATATTTCGTCGGCTCGGGCATGTATGCCTTTTTAAGATATCAATGAATGTCAGATGTCATAATTGGTTTTGTTTCATCTCATTACATGGCGTGAAATGAGTCAATTACTTTAATATAAAATTCTGTCATGGGAAAAAAGTATATATAATCCGCTCATATTTCATATTCACTCCACCACGTGACCTCCGATTGGCGTAATCGGGAGTCATTACCGCCGACGTGAATAACAATCTTACTGTATTTACGCTTATCCTTAGCCAGCAGTTTCAAATTTGATTCAATGTCGCCCGCTGGTTTCGCTAACCTCACGTTTCTGACTATGGAGCTGCCAATTACCAGAATCTGCTTCTCAGCGGGTGTGTCGCTGAGTGGGGAGAATCTGTTAGAAACATGAAGTGGTTGGTGGTGAACTGTGGGCTTCTGCTGAGGGCTATGCTTCCTTTGGACAGTCACCCAGCCTCCCTGGCTTCCCGGCTGCTCGGGACGGCTAGCAAGAGCTACACTGAGTCGGTCCGCACCGGCTGCCGGGGGCTGGCTGACTACAGCCGTCTCCATGGTGCGGAACCGCGCCTCAAACTCGCTGAGCCTCGCCTCCAGCACGCTAAATAAACTACATTTATTACATTTACCATTATCGCTAAAGGAGGCGGGGGAATAACTAAACATCTGACACACCGAGTAGGACAGAGCAGGAGAGTGAGAAGGAGAGAGAGAAGCCATCGCTAGCTGCTAAGCTAATGTAACAGACAGAATAGTATGTAAACAACTGTGAGATTATCGAAAAAGTCGCTAAAAGAAGGAGAGAACTATCAGTGTTAAGCAGAACTAGTGTACGTTTAAGTGGTTAGCGGCTGGTTAGCCGCTGTAATGAAATATATAACAAATATAACTTGTTTGAGTTTAGAGCAGCCAGACACACACGCTACCAATGACACAGAAACCGGAAGTGAAGCAATACGCTTACCGCAGTACGGTAAATAGAAACTAGCATGACAGAGATGAAGGGATAAATAGACAATCTGACTACAATGACTCTACTACTGTGGAGTGGCCGGAGCCTGGGAGGGCACAAGTTTAACTGGTTGTGATTGGCCAGTGAGCCCAGTCCCACACAGCAAGCTCTCACGATGACAAGCACACAGAGCGGGGCCGCCGCCCACCGGTAAAGAGACAGACAGTGCCAGACAGATAGCCGGTAAAAAACCGGCCCAACGATGCGGCGACCCACCGGGATTTGTCCCGGTATGCCAGATGGCCAGTAAACCACTGCATGTACCTAAAGTGTTAAAGAGGAGAGTGAAGATGTGTCTGTTTCCCCCTGCCTGTTGTGTTACGTACTGTGCATCCAAATTTCAGACCAGCTCAATCTTTCAAATCTTTATTGTGAAGCATGTGTACAGCAGTAATACAAATTCAGTGGAGAGGATATCATGCCTCATTTCAGATGTTTAACAACCAAAGACAAAGAATACAAGGGAATACAAAAGCAAACAAAACAAGCCATGAGCACACAAACGAAATATTAAAAAAAGAAAAAAACACTAACAAAAATAGATAAATAAAAATAAATACAACACAATGGAGCACACAGATCAGGTAATTTAACTACTATGTGCTAATAATATACAACCCCCAAACCTTCCCATCTTGAGCAGTGCTACCTAACAGACTGTCTCTTCCATACAGAAGGTCATCCGTCTCCAAATCCTTTCAAATTCCTCCAGTCTGTCATAAAGGATGTGTCTGATTCTTCAGACCAGCTCACGCCTATATTATTCATGAATCTGACCCGCAGCCGTCCTACCAGGGTTTGGCCAATCAGTGTACTCACAGCTGGTGAGATGGGTCGGGCCCTCTTCTGATTGGCCGGCAGCTTCTCTGGTGAGGGCCATGCACTGAGAGATCCGTGGTGGATTTATGACTGAGACCTCTGCTGAGGAGATGCATTGGACAGGAAGCAGGGTATACAGAAGAAAGTTAAAGCCTGTAATCCCATTAGAAGTGAAACTTTCATTAACATACTAATTAATATACATTACATAACATAGCCTACTAATGTAATCAATTGATCAGATTAAATGTGTTCCTCAGTTCAATGGCGGACCGGAGATTCACATGATGCACTGAGCTCCTCTCTCTCTTCATCTGTACGCATTCATGTCCCATTAATGCATGTTATTAACTTTGTATGGTGCAGATGGTCAGTGCAGATAACTTTTGTTGTGAGTTCATGGTATATAAATGAAAAGAGAATTGAAATGGAATGGAGACTGACTGTTTAAGTCATTACCACACAATTACTCATTTGTAGTAAATTAGTTATAACACTAATTCAAAAATAAAACTGAACATAACAAATGGAAATTAAACTATAAAATCAAAGTATGTAGTTTAAACTATAAATAGGAACAGGAAGAAATGAACATATTAACTGCTGAGCAGGGCCAGATTAACCATGACAGGGGCCAAAAATAAACTGTGGGCCCCTATAGACCCGCCCCACTTTATGGCCCTGTCTTACATTTGTTTTAAGTCACGGAACACAATATCCCAGTTACAATTGCTCCCGTCCACTCCAAGACACATATATGTCACCATTAACATAGGTTTAATTTGACCCTGCGAGGACGGTTAGGCATATGGAATAAATGTGGCACAGTTCACCTGTTTCACCAAATTCACTTCTGTCATGTCATGTGTTCCATTACACCACACACACCCATTTTGAGTTTTGGCTCATTCTATTGCAAGATGCTCTCTAGTTCATGTTAATTTGACTATGCAAAGTAATTTTCAGTGGTAATCAATAATCTACGAACCCTGAAACAAAACTGTGCCACATGAAGCTGCTGCATGCCGTCAAGGTCAACATTGCGTTTACTCGTTAATAAAAATTCCACATCCCAGCTCGTGCAATTCATGACAAAGCATTAAACAACACAGTACAATCTGTCATTGTAAAGTCCTTTTGTATTTATTACAAAATATATCCAAAATATTTGTCATCGGCTAGAACAGGAAGACTAAGTTCATTTTATTCACACTGCATCTGCAGTACATTACATTTTTCAGCATCAACGGCACATGCTAATGCAGTCAGAGTCTGTCACTGCATCACCACACGCTGATAACATAACTTTGTCTTGATTAAAAGCAGCCACAATGTGATGGATTATAGTGCCTGATGCATGCAAATAAATAATAAGTCTCTGCAGTTTGTTTCCACACATTCAGCACACAATGGGCTACAACACTGTTCTTTAACGTAATTTCCCTTGGTACTAGAAATGTCAAACAGGGGTCAGGTGAGCCATTAGTTTTGTTCCTTCATGGTAACTATACCGTATAAACATCATGAATGGGGAATGACTTGTTGCATAGTCTCGTCAGCAGTATAGGTACCTGAAGCCTTTTTTATGTATCCTCCCTCCTTTTTTGAAGGACACAATCATGATTTTGTCCTCACTTGTTCTGTTCTGTACATACAGGAGATCAACTTAGCCTTTAACTGAGGCTTGCAGTCTTAGTTTTGAAGTGCCTCTTGGTCCCAAATAATCATTATTTCATATATTTCAGTCAGGGTTAATCTTTCTGTCTTGTTGTGGTGAAACCAGGACTCGAGTCTGCTTCGCAGTACTGCTGTGGGCCGCTTCTGAACTATGACACTACGTGTCCTTGTTAGCTTCAAAAAGCACCCTGATGTAGAAATCAAATGATAGAGAATCTGTAGTAGACACACATTCAACAATCATGAACATTCACCTTTTAGGTATCATTGTTTCTGTGTTCACAATGCTCCATTTGGCAACAGGTTCAGCAGAAATATTTCATTTGAACCCCAACTGTCTGTTTCACAAAAAACATTCACAAGCATTCTCATGTGGAAATAAAATAAGTCAGCAATTAACTGTTTCTAGCCAGCTCCATAAAATAAAACAGATACAGAAAGTGAATATACTCCCACAGAAGAATCTGATTAGTCAGAAGACACTCCTGTGTCTCTTTGAGAGCACTTGAAAGACATCTGAGGTCTGTTTTCATTGATGAATGACTAGTCCTTTTGATTGTCCATCTTTTCCTGGGCTCACTGAATTAGGCAGAGCTGCTCTCAGGTGCACGCTCCTGGAGTCTCCTGTAGGTTCACCTTGGATCTGCGCACAGAATAGTTACATCAGATTGCACGCTTTAACCCATGTTAGTTTGTATGCTTGGGCAGTACACACTGCCAATATCCGACCAGCAACACTAGAAAAGGGAGGGGTTGAAAGTTCACTTTATGCAAATATGTGCAAAATTCTCCCATGGCACGGAGCTGTGCTGAAAAGCTGGCAAACAAAACATGTTTCAGTGCTGAGACAGGAAGTCTAGTCTGGAGGAGAAGCTCATTATTGTAGTTTCTTTGGGTTTCCATTCTATGTTTCTATCTTTGTATGTCTTTACTGACACAAACACATTCAGATCTGTTTTCACTGAATATTATTGATAAATTAATGTGCAGGTTGCTTACCTACACAATGCCTGCTGACAAGCTAGCTAGTGTGTAAATAAGCTACAGGTGTATTCTGCTAGCTATGCTAGCTCGTAAGCACTGACATGTCCACAGCGACAAACAAAAAGTGTTGGGATAAGGTGAGAATAGCTCACAGAAAAAAATTACTCATGTAAATCTGTAAATGAAGGTTCCTTGCTCTTACCTGTTGTGTGTCATGTGACTCTTGACCAGGTGACCAGCAGCCAGAGCAGCCATCAGTGAGAGCTCTCCAGCTAGCACAGTGGCACACACAACCCTGGCCAGCTGCCGGGCATTCTCCCCTGGACAGTCCTGACTGGCTCCCTGCACGCCCAGCATCTGCACACACACACACACACACACACACACACACACACACACACAAACGAATGACTACCTGAGGAAATTAGCTAAATCTATTGTGATAAATGAGCCACCAAACTTCCAAAATAATGCAGACAAAACTGAGGAAACAATTTTCCTGTTGGTGGTGCTGTGCATTTTAAACATACATTTTTTAAAAATTATGTACCACATTTTTTCCTTCATACCTACATTGCAAGACATGAACCAGATCAACATATTGCCGCTTACAGTTTTTACAAATACATTTATACATTTCTATCCATATTTTCAGTTTTAAATATTAATTCTAACAGGATTTATGTTTCATTTAGCTGCAGTTGCCTGAAATGTGTGTGTGTGTTTGTACCTGGAGGCAGGCTTGCTGGGGGGGCAGATTGGTGCCTCCTCCTACAGTGCCCAGCTCTATAGAGGGCATGGTGCAGCTGATGTACAGGTCCTCCCCTGTTGGTCCTGACGACTCCATCAGGGTGATGCAATTACTGCTGCCCACTGACTGGGCTGGATCCTGGAGGAGACACATACACACACAGCTACAAACATTAACACAGGAA
This sequence comes from Enoplosus armatus, assembly GCF_043641665.1. Lineage (NCBI taxonomy): Eukaryota > Metazoa > Chordata > Actinopteri > Centrarchiformes > Enoplosidae > Enoplosus > Enoplosus armatus. The sequence goes on along the minus strand of NC_092183.1, from coordinate 22,917,654 downwards.
ACACAAGAATACACTGAAAATATAGGCACAAGCAGTAATGATCGGGTTCCCAGCAGATTGCGAGCATTCGGATGCTAGTTTCTTATTTAATTGACAAGAAGCAAAACTCTTAATTCTCTTTTAAGTAATTCACTGAGGTCATCATTATAAGCCGACGCTCTGTTGAGGTTTATAAATCTACTTTCAGAAACATTTGATGTAGCTTATGACCTTCAGTGAGGACGTGTTCCATATGATTACATTAGTTGCCGTTTTGACAAAAAATGGATTGGCTTATATAATTGAAACAGATTGACATATTAAGATCAGTGAAGTCTATAGATGATCCTGAGATGCACTGGGATCCGTTTTGGGACAATTGGCCCAGCGGTTTCTGACAAGAGGCCGAAAATAGGATTTTGAGAAAATCAAGAAAAAATTTTTAGAGCCGAACACCAGATGCAGATGACTTGAGAGATTAAAATGATGAATGATGATGATGAAACGTACACTTGATTGTGAAAGCACCACCCTAAGGTCAATGAGTGTCATTACATGTGCCTGAGTAGTGGGTGGAATTTGCAACCCACCTGCCAATTTTGGGTTTTAATTCTTACAGTTTTTGCTGCACAAACACTTTTAGCAGAGAAAAATAATTTCACAAATCACAATATGAAACCTTCGACTTAATATGACCTCAATAAGGACGTGAAAACATACCACATGCAAGAATTGCTACATTGTTGTCAAGCAGGACTTGGCCACCTAGAGATTTGAACACTGGACCCCTGTATCCCAGGTACCGATGTCATCAACAATGACTTTCTGAAAACTCAATATAGAACCTTTAAAACTCAGCTTTGTCCCGTTTTCTTCTGCTTTTGATAAGAGCTAGATCATGCATTAAATGTTGTATACATGACGTAATAATATATTTATCGTCTGCAGAGAGAGATTGTGACTTGGTGTATTCTGTTGAGAGTAACTTCTGTTACATCCAGGTTACTCTTTTGACATGTCTATCATATATCAATTTGTTCATTGAAATGTGAAGAATGTAGGACCATTGAACCTTTGCCACCTCAGATGGTACCGATATGTGAAATTTAGTTGTAAAATTAGCTAGCTGTGTGAGTTTTTGGCAGTGGCATGTGGTCCATTGAGGGCGTTGGGGTGCTGCCCCTCCTGCAATTCCAATTGTGAAATACATATTTTAATGAAAAATCGTTATTGTTGTGTGTGTGTGTGTATATACATTTAATTTGTTACTCTCACATAAATCATACATTATAACAGAAACGTGCGATGACTAATAAAAAAGCGCTGCCTACAGTCTGTCTGTGTGCCGAAGGGCTCACTTATCTCCGTCCGACGGCGGTATGTGTGTAATATGTTCGGCTTTCCCCGGTGGCCCCTGATTGGTTGACACAGCACCACAAAATAACTGGATCTGGGGAAGAAAATCTTCCGCCCAAGAAATGCTGCCAAATTGTCCGATTTCCGGCTGTAGGATGGTTTCATGTCGGTAAAAATTAGTTTGGTGGGTTGACAAAACTTTAACCTGATTTGTCATGGTGCAGATGTTTTTCTTATTTTTTTCAATACTGATATTATTTTCTGGCTAATAATTACGTTGAACCAACCTGGTAGCCCAAGTAGCAAGAAGAAGTACTGACACGGAGCAGAGGAGATCGATAGACAGTCAGACAGAACATGTCACGTAGTTTGGTTTCTCTACGGTGGCCTGCATAAACAAAGCTTTAGCTAGCCTGCTTGCTTTTCGTGGTTGTAAATTGTCTGTGTGTCAAACTCCAACACAGACAACGGAGGACAGAAACAGCACGCCCGTAAATGACACCAAAATGCGGTAGAGACTCTCAGCACAATTTTTTTACGTGACAGTATGGCGGATAACATGACAAGATTTAGTAGCCCCACCTAGTGGAAAAGTCATGCCATGCCACTGGTATTTGGTCAAATATCTAGCTTAAGCTAACGTTAGCCAACAATGCTACCAGGCTATCTAGCTATCTAGTTTCCTTTCGGCTTTAAGCAGAGAAAAATGAAATAATACAAAAACAATAGGGTTCCAGTAGTTCGTTGCTTGGACCCCAAATTAGATGCACAATATTAGTAGTTTCTTACAACTACTATACCTGTCCACAGGCTATGTAGATGGCAGCAACCAGGTTGGCTGCGTGCGCGTTAAATCCACCGATGCTACCTGCCATGGCTGAGCCCACCAGGTTCTTACTGATGTTCACCTCTACCAGAGCTTCTGTCGTTGTTTTCAAAACCTGCAGCACAGGGAAAAGGAGTGTACATGATATTCTTGATATAGAGTTAATATGAGGGTACAGCTTATACTAAAGACTAAAGGAACTCATATACAATTCAAATAAAATACAGAAGTTAATTAAGCAGATCATGAAATGAAATCTAGATTTACCATTCATTATTTCCTCTGTTATGCTTTTGTAATGTTGACATGTTAATGAGACCAATCAATTATTTCACAATCAAGTATTTAACTGAAGGACAAGAGTACATTTCTCCTGGGTTTTTTTTTATTGCTCACACAATACAAATGGAGTCATCTAAAAACATCCAGTATGAACTGTGCATAAAACATACGTTAAAGGATATGTTTACAGTTTGTCAAGTCTGCGTTTAAACAATACTTACATGCCCAGATGAACATTTAAACACTTTTTACTTGCTGTAATCATTCCTTCTGTTCATACTGACCTCGAAAAGATCCCTACATGCCAACAAGGTAGGTGATGGGGAACAAAAACCACACCCACATTCTGTGCTAGTTGAGCTTCGTCAGTCTCAAGTTGTCAAATCAAGTGAGTATCATCACAAGTCTTTTTTAGTATAGAATTCCCTCAGTCTTTCCTTACTGAGCTGCAGAGTAGGGATGGTAACCCATATAAAGAATATGGTCTAGACCTGCTCTATTTATACAGTGTCACAAGATGACTTTTGTTGTGATTTGGTGCTATATAAATAAAATTGAATTGAAAATTTGAATTCAAAGAAGGAATTTTGTACTGATGTAACTTTGGAAGACACTGTGGATTTTGTCCCCCATCACTTCTACTGAAAGTGCATTGGAAGGGATCTTCTCATGGTCAGTATGAACAGGAGGAATGATTACAGCAAGCAAAACCTGTTTCAATGTTTATATTGACACCTGACCTTTTTAGACAGACATGAATAATTTGGAACTATCCTTTAAGCATTTAATCAATGAAAGTATTTATTTATTAAAAATATCAAAAGTATGCGTTATATTTTCTTTAATTGCCTACTGCAAAATGCTTCGTTGATGTGTATTGATCTAACAGGTGGGTATAACTCAAAGCTGACTAAGCTTAAATTAACCTTTTTTCTTGTGTTTTTAAATGTCATTCTAATGTGTTTTTCCACCCTATTTAAAGCACTTTCAAATTTGAAAGGTGCTATACAAATATTGGTTACAGTTTTAACCCTACCTGCTGAGTCCTGGTATCTGAATTTTGGTCCTGTTTCCTATTTTTTGTAGGAAACCGGCATCCACTGTCACATTCATTGAAAACTGTATTACTTCCAATTACATTCCAGAATTTTGTAACATATGCGGCGTGTACTGGCCGCACCTGCAGGGTTGTGTGATTCACAGGCAAAACAAGACAGTGAGCTTTCCTTTTGGGATTGTGTGTTCAGTTTTTGGACCCAGCACAGTGCTGTGCACAACATTTTGGGCCTGTGAGCCTGTGTAATATGGGTAAGTTAACATCTACAGACAACATCTAAGGGCTACAGTTACTAAGCAACCGCCAGCTGGTACTGGCAACATAAATGCCGGCAGTGTGCTCAAGACCCCAAAGTGGAACCAATATACAGTATGGCTAATTATAAATATAGATACTTTTGCCTCGCATATATAGAGAAGACTGGCCTTTTTCTCTGCGGAGTATATGCACCACTTAAGCGCTGTTCTCAGCCTGGTGCAGCCAATTGATTATAGTGTAAACATAATGTTGCAGCAGCCAGATAGATAGCGGAACACATACGTTACGTGTTCAATGTAGCCAAAGCACAACAGTGGTATCCTTTCTCCTGTATTTACTCTGTCTGGCCTGCTTGTGTTTTCTCCTCCCCTTGCAGGAAGTGGGCTGGCAGATTGCAGATCGTTACTGAGCCGGCTACCCTGGGCTGATGAGCTGGCAAGCCTATAAAGCTGATGTAGTTCAGTCTGACTGGCTTTCTCTCTCAGCTCTCCATGGTCTCCAGGTTTGGTTGCTTTCTTTTGTCTTTTCTTTTAGCATGCAACACCCTCTCACACTATTTTCCACTCACCCAGGCACTCACTGCTGTACATGACTGATGCTTTTGTGGATTGTACACATCTCATGGATTTCTTTTGTAAAACTTGTGTCATTTTTGACCTCCAGCCTTTTATGTGCTCTCCCTCCGTGAGCCAGTTCATGACAGTACCTCATTCTAAAAAATGTGCAGCAACGCAAGCCAGCACCAGCATCTACGTTGGCTAATCCAAGGGTGTCCATTTCCAACTTTCAAGTTTCCTATGGTTTTCTGTTGAATTTCTGTTGCTGGACACAAGGTCAAAGGTTTAAAGGATGGAACAACTGATTAATACCAATAAAGACCTTACAAAGTTTTAAAAATAACTAGGTAAAAGTAACAGTAAGATGCATTCTCAGTCCTAGCTCTTCCTACCTCTCTGACCACTTTTGCAGGTATGGTGGCCTCACAGACAGCAGACTTGCCCCTGCCTTCGATCCAGTTGATGGCGGCTGGTTTCTTGTCAGTGCAGTAGTTCCCACTTACAGCCACCACCTGCAGCTCTGGGAAGTGCTGCTGCACTCTGCTCAGAGCCTGCTCTGTACCCTGCAGACAGACAATGTGTTAATAATCATATATGAGATGCACTGGGATTACATAGGTCACGCTTTTCTGCAGTTCTACAATGTGATAATATGCATTGTTCTGTCACACAACTCTTCACATATATATGTTTATCATGTTGCTTTTGTAAGCATTGGTGCACTTGTGCAATCGCCTAATAGTAAATGTATGAGAACACATGTCAAATGTCAAATGTCACAATGTCAAATATTCCTAACATAAAATACACGCACAGAAATATTTAACTTACCTTTAAGACCTTATCGGGCTGGGCGATATGGATATGGATAAAAAATCATTTCATTTTATATCAATTAAGAAATATAGTAAAGTTTTTGGAATTGTCCTTTAAACTAGGCCCTTGAGGGCATAGCTAAAATGCCCTGAAGATATGAAACTCTACCCACACACACGCAGCCATTATAAAACAGTTACCTTAGAGATCATATTCATCCCCATGGCATCTCCAGTCTTGGAATGGAAGCGGATGTAGAGATTTCTTCCAGCCAGACCAACCAGCAGCTTCTGGAGCCGAGCAAATCTGCAAACAGCGATCACACACTCTTTCACACAAAAACATGTCGACACACAATGGACACTGAGCCCATACTTTGAATTCTAGTTCTCTTCATGTCAGGTTTCATGTTTTACCTGCTGGTGTTGTCAAAGGCCTCTTTGATGGCCTGAAAACCATCTGTACTCTCCAGCCAGGCCTTGACCTCAGCAGCCTGGCAGGCAGAGGGCAGCCTCACTACAGGTCCACGAGTCATGCTGTCAGCCAAGATGCGACTGCTGGCTCCACCTCCCAGCTACAGCATGCAAGGGACAGGGCCACAAGTCAGATGCAGCACATAGTAACACATGATGTTGTTATCACAAGAGTGTGAAAATTCTGAATAAATAGAAAAGGACTAAATAGAATAACAGAAACATCACTTGAAAGCAATACTGTATGTGTCAGCTTTAAAACAGCTCCTACAATCACTTTTTGACGTGAGATTTCAAAGCAGCATGTGAAACCTACACAAAGGTCATTTACCTGTAGCTGGTGACCTAGAGCCCAGTTATGGTATGGTTCAATATTTTAGTATGAAAACTCATGACATTTTTCTCACAAACCAACAAAATGTGTCAAAGCAAAGAGTGTTTCAATTATTTTGTCCACCCTGTTACTTGTCCTCTAAGACCCTCTCAACATATTTGGAAAATAACATCTGACACTCACAGCAATTGCTCGACAACCACGGTTGGTGCTGGCAACCAAGCACCCCTCTGTGGTTGCCATGGGAACCTGGAACTGCTTCCCATCCAGATGCAGCGGTCCAGCCACGCCCACTGGTACAGGCATGTAGCCAATTACATTCTCACAGCAGGTGCCCATAACCTGGAAAACAGAAATGTTGACAACCTTGTAAAACAGGAAGTAGAGTGCTACAGTGTTTGTCTTGTGTGTGCATGTGCACACATGTCTTCACCTTGGAGTAGTCATAGTCGGTGTATGGCAGGGTGGAGAGCGCAGAAGGAGAGGGAAGCTTCGCAGATATCATCTGTCTTCGTATGCCCACTCCTCTCTCTGGTCTCTCCATCATGGCCTCCAGTTTGTATGCAGGGATGTGTTTGGAGTTGACTAGCAGCATCACCTCAACATCACTCAGAAAACGAGGCCCCAGCTGCAAGATACACAATCATGCAGTAACTTACTATCCACTGTGTGGCAAGTGGCCACAGACCAGTGACAGGTGACTCTACTTGAAAAGTAAGTAAGATTAGAAACAAAAAATCTCTTAAACTCTAAGGATACATTGTGTCTTTTACCTCAAATAATTCCTGAAAATCAGTTAAGTAGTCACACATTGGACAAAACAGATAGTGGTTGTTATTTACATTATACATTAAAGATCTAATGTAAACATCATCATTTGGAATATTCTTATCTCACATCTTTCTAGAGGGAACGTTCCAGTGCAGTGTGGGAGAAGTGTTTCCAACTTGCCCTGAAACATCAACCTACATGTGTATACCAATATATCTTGTCTGAGAAAGTGTAAAGGTGAGCTGAATGTATATGAGGCCACACAGAGCAAGTGGAATCAGTGCAAGTGTCTTTTCTATTAGCGTCATGCTCTAATTGGTGGAGTGACTAAGCTCATTACAGCGTAGTTAAATCACACAACTGCCTCAAATCCTGCAGTCTTATTGGTGGGATATGGCTCCATGACTGAAACAGACACTTTAGGGAGCTGGGAGGTGGGATGAGGTGACATAACCAGCCACCTGAGAGGAGGTAAGCTGAGTTATCAGCTGGGAAAGGGAGGTTTTATGGGTTTATGTGTCATCTCTTACATCAGGGTTGTTGAGGATGGCCACACATTCGTCCAGGCCTCTGGGATTTGGGGGGATGCTCGGCTGATCGGTCTCAGACTTGAGCTCTTCCTTCTCCTCCCCCAAGACGAAGACGCTCTTTGGCTGAGGATCTACGGCCAGTGCAGATAGGGGCCGGATAACCTCATCTAGGAAAACAAGGTGGAGTTGGATATCACAGTGCTACACAAGTCCATCTGCAACAGCACCATTACTGATCACAGACACACCTCTCTCTGTCTTGTTGGTTGGTGCTGGGGCAGCCACATTTCTGGGAGGGACAAGGGGTCGGGACGCGCACAGCTCCTTCCTGCAGCAGGTCTCAGTGGGCCGTCGTGAGGTCAGGGCAGGGGCGGACATAGCAATGGGGTTCTTCAGTGACAGTGTAGACTCCATCTCAACCTGCTCAAAGAAGATGTACTTGACAGCCAGCAGCAGGGCCAAGGCCAGACAGATCACTTGCTCTATGTCCATGGTTATCATCCTGCATAGGAAGAGAGACAATAACAAGTAGAACAAGTTTTATCATTCATTTCAGAAGTCGCCAATTGTTCTATTTTTTCTTTTTTGTTTTGGTCCCTTATCTTAAATAAACACTTTAATGTTCTCTTTATGCTGAGATATGAAGATCCAATCAAATCAGTCAATGGGACTTTTGACAATCTGGCAACTCAAAACTTCTTATTAATGCCATGCAACTAATCTATGAAGCATCATTAAATTATTTATTAACCACTAATGTGATTAGTTAAGAAATCCTTTTTAAAGGGGCCCTGATTAGACAGTGGTACAGTTTAGTAGATCTCAGCACCACAGACATATAATCATTTATTTCTTGCCAAGTTGTGATCATGTAATGTTGTGTACTGAATTCCCACACGGTGGCAGTATTAGCAAGGTAAATGAGGGAAAATGGACAGGCATTCCAGACACCATACAAACATACTGTGCATTCCTATGTACATAGGAACCTTTTACAACTGTTCCACCTGAGATTGAGTGGAATCAAGAATCTGATTCTATGTCCATCTCTCTAACTGGAGATCCACTGTAGATGAGGAGCTGGCATACAGCTATCAATGAATACTCACATTTTCAGTCCCCCCTGAACTTTACAAACAGTTCAATATCTTAAGATGACATGATAACTAATTTGAGTTTTCAAAATAATGGGGATAAAAAAAGGAATGGGCAGCCATGTCATTTCTAGGCCTCCATAAGAAGCCTCCAAGTACAATCACAGTACTCCTCTGTCAGCAACCGAACCAGTCCAATAGTGCTGTATTGCAACACTTGAGGAAATCACTGCAGAAACGGCTGAAACAACTTCAAAACATTTTCACATCCTGGAGATGTAAAGGTGGGATTTCTGGCACAACCTGACCTACTTCCATGTTAAAAGCAGTTAAAAGCAAGCATATCACTAGCCTCACCTGGAGAGGTAGAAATGCCAAAGCGGTTTCTCTGGCTCGATCCTCCTGGGTGAGAGGTGGTCCATCTCCATGCCGATGCCCATTGTGGTGTTGATGGACAAGGGCTCGGCAATCCAGCGACTGTGGGCATGAACCATCACCAGGCCCAGAGACTGCACACAGACAAGATAGGTGAAATCACACTCATGTTCAAACGAAAACAAAGAAGCAAATAAAGAAAGAGAGGTGTTACCATGATCATTTTGACTCTCTGGGTTACAGGGTTGGGTTTGTTGTCCTCCTCCTCCTCCATCACTCTGGAGAAGTGGCTCAGCTGCCAGATAGGATGGCCCTCCTGACTCTCACGGGACAACTACAGGAGCAAACACAACACAATCAATCAAACTGACATTAAGGCTACATTCACACCAAATCCTGCGCTGCGGCGGAACTGCCAGTCCTCCCATTCATTTTGAATGTGGGTAGTCAGTTTAGTCTGCAGCGGTGGTACCCACAGAGGGTGTTGAAAAAAAACATCACCTCTGCAACGAAAAGACAAATTCAACTTTTGGAGAAACGCAACCTGATGTCGGAGCTCCAGAGCTCCCACATCGCTGAACAACTGTGCTTTGATCACCCCAACGCCGTGACACACATACAATGAAACACTGCACCCTTACCTCCAGCACCAGTGAGACACATGCTGGGAAGAAAGTCATGAACACAAAGTAGTTGGCCAAGACAGACATGCAGCCAAAGCAGCACATGATTTCCAACTGTCGCACACCTGAAACATAAAAGACAGATTCTCATTCTCACATTCACAAGAACAATTCTAACTTAGAACTTTGTCTAACCTGAATGTTTGTCTCTAACCTGTCTGATCAAGCTAATTATCTTGAGCTTTTTCAATTTATATAGCTTGTCTTCACCAGTACTTGATCTCCATGAATAAGATGAAAACTGTGTGATTTCAGCTCAAGAATCTAAGTACAGTAAAATGCTTAAAGCCTTTGCAATGCTAAACATAGACCTTATTCAAGGAATACATGACTGCAAATGGCAGCAAGTACCTGACATGGTTCCCACTCCGATTACTAAGCACTCCACCAGGGCGTCCAGAGTGAAGGTAGGTCCCAGTACTGCCATGCCACGTGCAATGTTGTCCCTCACTTCTTCCTGAAAAAGTTATAGAACAATATACCAATCAGTGTAACTTGAATTTCATGTGGAATGTTGCAATATGATTAGTGAATATTTCTTCCTACCTGAGAACTAGAGCTTAAGGCAAACTTGGCGAGAGCACATGCTTTGGACAGGTCGATGAGAAGTAGGAAGAAGGGTAAAGCCTCACTGGAGGTCAGAACAGAACAATCAACTGGAGTTTTTGACAGAGATAAGAAAGGACAGTATTCAGTAACAGTAAGAGTGTGTCCTTACTTGAGGCCTGTGAGCTCTTTATCAAGAAAGTGAATCACCACTGTGCTGAATACAAAGCTGGAGAATATGGTGAAAAGACCAGCAATGCCTGCAAGAGAGTAGATTGCATTTTAGCTATATCTAGCTAGTTAGGTCAAAAGATCTACTTTCTCTACACCCATAAGACCATCGTATGTGCCATGTACCTAAAATATATTTGGATCCCAGTTGTCTCAAGTTCTGGAACTGGAAGTAAATATAGACGATGGCAATGCAACGTGTGATGGTCAGGATGATGATATCACTGCTCAGAATTTGCTGCAAAAAGAGAAAATATGATCAGATGCAAGATCAGAGAAATTATTAGAGCTGAAATGATAATCAGCTCTCCATGATGAGGGCATGAGGGAGAGCATACAGCTAAAGCACCATAACAATCACTGAAAAAACATTCAACACAGAGTTATAGAAAAAAGAGACATCCCGCAGATAGAAACAAATGAGTTCGATTTTTTATGAATAATTAGAATAAGTTCTCTTTTAAAGCAAACCTCTTAAGATATGAGTGAACCGTTACATTACGTAACCATCATGGGTATGTAAGGGCACCTTAGAGGGCGAAGCCTATACAAAATAGAACGTTAGTTACTTATTAAGCTTGGGTGGTATCTATTTTTTCATACCTTCCTGACATTTAACCGGGGGTATACAGTATATGACGGTATTTGTGTAAAAGATTTTTAAAAAATTAAAAAGGAAAAGAAAGTTAAAAGAAGAGCTGCTGGTGATATAAGCAATTGTAGCATGTATGACATTGTCTAGCCTACAATACTGTGTGTCTAATATTCAATTAGCCGACTTAGACAAGTCTTGTTGGGTTTAAAGTAATAATCTGAAGATTTTCATTTAAATAATTGTCTGTTAAGTCACTATCTACCGAATGAGGTAAATGTTGTATTAAGTTGCTGCTAATGCAAAACGAACATTTCCTACTGAGGCAGCTTCACATTAAAAACATTTAACTAGCCAGAAATGCAATGTGTTTTTCAGTGCGATTAGCACTGACTGCTATCTAATTGTAACTGATGTAAAATAAGGAGCACCTCAGGGCTCCGGTAGTGGCTCTCTGCTCTTCTCTCCTTATATTTCACTGCTTGGATAAATTATACGCAGTCATGGAATCAATTTCCACTGCTATGCTGATGAAACTCAGCTGTATGTGCCTGTAAAGGTAGATGATCATTTCCAAATTATTAAATGCCTGCTTGTCTGCTGTGAAAAATTGGATGTCACGTCATTTCCTGCTCCGAAATTCTGATAAAACTGAGATGCTGATCATTGGCCCTGCAGCTAGAATCTTAACTAAAACTAGAATATTTGACCATACCGCACCAATTTTAGCTTCCTTTCATTGGCTCCCTGTCCATGTCAGATCAGACTTTAAGGTGCTTCTGATGACTTTCAAACCTGTAAATGGGCTTGTCCCTTCATATCTGTTCAATCTCCTTGGATGCACTACTACAGATAACTGCGATGCTTTTGATCATCTTGTTCACTCACCTCCTCTGCTTTGGGGCAGTCAAAGTTCCAGCCACAGATCTGGTCATTGCCAGTGAACATGTTCATGGACATCATACAGATGGTGAGGGTGACTGTGCCAACGATCACCTCCCAGGGATGGGAGGCCACCAGAAGGCCGTGCATACGGAACAGACGGGTCAGCATGGTTCAACAGAGCTACCAAATAACACAAGTAGAGTAATGTCAGTTGGGAGAAGCTGGAAGTGACTGTACAGCTTTACATAACAAGGATGTTATTGGAGGAACAATGTGGAAAAGCATTCACAATGTGAACAGGTCATGTCAGTGATCATAGGAAACACAATGGAAATCAAAATCTATTATACTCTTAGATTTCTTTAAAGGGCATTATTCAAGTGACTGACGTGTTCAGACCATTTTTGGTCCAAGGCTTTAGCCCACACTAACACCAGACTGTCTATTTATGTTATCTTTCTTAACTTTAACTTGCTTTTACTTGATTTGTTCTATGTAATTCAGTTATTCTGCCATTAAAGTTTACTCTTTATATTCAGATATTAACGTACCTCTTGTATTTTATGGGACACCTTGTGTATATGTGCTTTCAATTTCTTCCATACAAATGGTGTTAGAGATCCGTTTTTATTCTGAAAACCAGCCAGAAACTGAATGGCAATCCAGTTCCATATTGTCTATCATTCCAACTGTCACTAAATTCAAATAGACTCAATATTGTGGTGTTGTAGGTAAAAGAGACACATGCAAGGAAGAATATGTCATTAAGCCAATAGTAGTTAGCCAAGACAGACACCTAGCCAAAGCAGGAAATTATTTTCAACTCAATTTCCAATATGAATGTGATTCAAACCTAAAACCCTTTGAGAAACTATTTTATTTTATTTAAAAATTTTAATTTAGGTAATTTTAGTCAACCAATATTTTTTGTATTATTAATATTAAATGAATTAATTACATACATACATAAGTAATATACAACTGACTACTGAATAGCACTTTGGTGGCCACTCTCAAAAGAGAAACCCCTCTTGACTATTTCTTTATTTGCAAAACAATGTATCGCCCATAAATTCTTGATTAAACCACAAATAGGCCGCCGTTGATGTAAATATTAACATATGACCTTTTTAGAGGCTGAGAAACACCAACAACTGCTGCCATTTGTTCAGGCTTTTTTGAGTTTGTCTCCTGTGCACTGCGTTTATTTGAGGCTGCGCAGCGACGGCCGGAGATGGTCGCAGGCTTACTATCGAATTTATCCATGTTCAATGGAAGGGTGAGCGGAGCGACTTTTATTTTTGACGTACCGGCGCGTGTCTTTCAAGCTGTATTCAGTCGTCAACGTAACCTAATGGGCTTACATTTATTCACAACAGACGTAACATTAATGCGATAGAGATAAGATTGATTTACCTTGGGCGAGTAAGAGGATGATAGTTGAGAGTGAGGTTTGATGGTGAGCAGACCCAGCCTCCCAGTGCGAAGCGCAGAATGTCGGTCTCACACTGAGACATATGAGCGGCTTCTCTGCAGCTCACTGAGAACCGATGGAACGATGGCACGCTACTACATCATACGACACTTCAGCCAATCACGTCGGTCACCTGCTTCACGAACGCTTTATCCACGCCCCGTTTCCTAGGCAACAGCAGTAATGGGGCATGGCCAGAGCGAGGACGCCTAATCTCACCACCACACAGAGACACAAGGTTGTACAGTTGAAAGACTATAACCTATCAGGGAGTGGGCTCGTCTGTTGCACTGTGCATCACAGATCAATAGTTAAACATTGTCTTAGAGTAGCTTTGTGATATTTCGACGTGTTTCCACTTTATTCTGTTAGTTCAGATGTTTGACTCTGTTTCTTAAAACACTACACTTTAGTAGGCTACATCAAACTTTTTCAATTTTCCACAAAAAACGTAAATTGAGGAGGACAGAGTAACCATACCTCTGTAAAGAACACGAGGAGTGTGGGTATGTAATACAGTGTAATACTGCATGCTTACTTCTCCTGTATGAACTGGAAATCTTATTCAATAAAGGAACCTCTGGTTCTTAAATGGGATCCTATTTAGTATTTCTGTCAAAGTTGCTCCATTTCGTGTTGCATGTGATCATTTCATACCTGTATTTTTCAGAGTGCACAACATTTCTTGGTTTGAAATGCAAGAATGTTGCATTTTCATGACTATGAGTAGACCAATATGCACATTTTACTGTACAAAGAAATTAGTTTTAAAAAGTGCACTTTGATATTGAATAGGATTCTCCCAGCATTTCTGGGACAGTGCCTGTCCAGACATTGTTTCATGGCGTTTCTGCTTTGTTCAATTTACAGTGCAAAGAGACTGAAAAATTTGAGTAAGTGGATAATTCAAGGTTAAGTTCAAGGCTGAACCAATTGTTCAGTAACTAGCTGACCTACCAACAAAGTCCAGAAATTGCACCTCAGAGATGTGTTGCCCTTGCCCTTCTCAAGGACTGTACACATCACAGGATAGAGCTGAAGCCTAGCACAATGGATAGACACATAAAGACTTTTATTCATTAATTGTATTAAAAATTCCAGTACAAAATAAACAGTATAGCCTGTACATATAAACTGTACTAGTGACAAAAAAAAGTTGTGTTTTCCAACTGTATGTATTTTCGGGTTTGCTGTTATATACCTCTATTAAATAATGGCTGATCAAAAAAAAAGTTTATTTTCGCTTACTTTGCACATGGATTTCCATATCAAACCACTAGTAATTCAATTCAAATTTAATCTTCAAGCGAAATCGTTTAAGGGGTAAATCACCAGTGTTTTTAGCAGTGGATGCTTGCAGAGGCTCTACTCACACTGACAAACAGTGACAGAGAATAAAATAAATATTTACTCTAATAGCTAATTTGAGCTATAAATAACACCCTTATTGAGTGTTATAACTTATAAAAGTTTCCATCCAACAGAAAGTAACTATTTTTTACACTTTGTGTGAATAAGTCAAATACTGTAGAATTAGGTCAAGACTGAATATAGCGGTGGATTGTGACTAAATTAGTTATATTTGCAGACTATCGACAGATCAAATTTGGATTTAGTTTTAGTTATTCCTGCTACTTGACTATAAATGGAGCAATGATATATGTTCTATTATTTTGCTTGTTGCCCTGCCAGCAGTGGAGCCTAGGGATGGTGCTGTCTTTCTGTCCATCACTGTGGTCCACAGAAAGATACCATTTAAACAACCACTGACACTGTAACTAGCTGTTACAGCTAACTATTTTATAGTGGCTGACAGTTAGCTAGCAGACAGGTCTAGGAGCGGTTACCTTAAATGGTGATCCCATTGTATTTAGTTAGATAGGGGTCACAATATTTGAAAGCAGTAAGCAGAAGCTGGTGGCCAGTAGTGTAGCTGACTGTACCTGTGAATATTAGCCACAGTAGTGTAGCTGTAACCTAAAGGTCTGACTGCACCTGTGAATATTAGCCATCAGTCTTTTTGCGGCTGTTTACTCAGTGTTAAATAATTTGACAGATCACAGATATCGGTGAGACACCAGTTCATTCACTGTAGTGAAACACAACTTACCACAAATGATTTAAGTATTAAGCTTTGCCAGAGTTTTGTTTGTACTGTACAAATGTGGAAGGATGAAGACTCCTGGCTGTTGAATCTTGTCCAAAGTCAAAGTTGCCACAGATTTATTTTATGAAATACTATATGATACTACAAAAAATATAATAGGAAATCATATAAAGAAAACCTCTGATGCAGGTAAGATTTTCTTAAGGCAGAGCTATTCTGCTATTCTACACTTACCATCAACATTTTCATGTTGGTTTTTAATGAAAACCTGCAGAAATAAAGCCAAATTCATCTGGGAAGCTTTAAGTTCTGTTTTACACCCAGAGGTATTATCATTAAATGTGAGCTAGCATCATAAAACTACAGCATATTTTTAGCTGCTTTTTGAAGTTTACTTCATATTATGTTTGAGACTTGATGCTCTAGCATTAGCACGGTCATTAACTTTCCTTTACTTTGTCAATGGAGATTTTAGTGTTGAATTTAAAGAAGAAAAAAAGAAAATACTGTAAATACTATAAAAAGGATTTGCTTTTCAATTATTCTTTTGATTTTAAGAAGGGATTTGTTTTGTTGGTAGTGTGAGTGTGTTTTAGGATAAAGCAATGCCACTTAATGCCAGAGTCTTGAAATGTAAAATGCAAATATTATCAAAATAGCACATTTAGACGATTTTGCAACCTTGGCAGAGTATGGGATGTTTTTTTATGTATTTAGTTGTTCTATTTTGTAAGATATTGATTAAAGATTTAACTAGTCTCTTAAGTAGTTAGGGCATCAACAGCACCAGTAGAGCTGAAACAATTAGTCAATTAATGGATTATTTCACTATGTTGATACAATTTCTGCTTTTCACCAGAAAAGGTAACCATCTCCTTCCTTCTATTTATAATACTTACTGTTCTGATTTTGTTCTCAGAATAAAGGAAAACCTTTTATTAGGTTGGTGACACACAACAAATCATGGCATTTATTAACATTACCCTGTCGAATGTACCACATACAGTACATGCTTCAAGTACCTATTTGTTTTTGTCCCACACAAGAAGCTGGAAGTAGTTTCTCCTCAGAAGATGATGGCGTGTTCAGTATTCATTTCATTAATTTTTGTTTGTACTGCCATCTAGTGGGTAGTGTTAAAATAGGCCATTTGACTCAAGTCTTCTAACATGGACACTTTGCTTGTATGAGTTGTTGTAAGTTATCCAGTAATTACAGGTTGGAGCTGAAAATTTAATTCATGAATTTTATCTTGGATAGTGTGCAGGGTCATGTGGTCTTTGTTCACTGACTGTCGAGATTATTTTTCAGCACGGTATTGGACAGCCTTTGAAAAATATGCCAAATTTGATTTTGAAAGTATCCATCAGAAAGATGCTTGACAAACTGCCCATTGAGTCCAACTCAGATTCATTCCCTGGTAAAAACTGACCAGGGAATGAATCTGACCCCCCATCCAGGGGGTCAGTGTGGACATTGTAGAGGATTACAAGTACCTAGGAGTTCACTTTGACAATAAACTGGACTGGGCGGTGAACACTAATGCACTCTACAAGAAGGGCCAGAGCCGTCTCTATTTTCTGAGGTAGCTGAGGTCCTTCAACATCTGCCGGACTATGCTGAGGATGTTTTATGAGTCTGTGGTGGCCAGTGCTATCCTCTATGCTGTTATATGCTGGGGCAGCAGGCTGAGGGTGGCGAGGGTGGTCCACAAGGCCAGTGATGTTGTTGGGGTGAAGCTGGACGGTGGTGTCAGAGAGGAGGATGCTGTCCAAGCTGCTGGTCATCTTGGACAATGTCTCACATCCTCTCAATAATGTACTGGTCAGGCAAAAGAGCACATTTAGAGGGAGACTCATTCCTCCCAAATGTACAACAGAGCGCCACAGGAAATCATTCCTGCCTGTGGCCATCAAACTGTTCAACTCCTCCCTCTGAGTGTCAGACACTCGGACTGGAAGTCTGGACCTTCTTCTACATATACTACCTCATTATTATTTATTCTTTAAAAGTCAGTGCAATACATATATATTCATACACAACAGTGCAATACATACATATATAACATACATACATATACATTGCTATTGTATATATTTTATACTTTTATTTTTCACTTAAATATTGTAAATGCGTATATTTTTTATTTTCTATTTCTTATTTTTTATATTTTTGTACATACTTTTATTTCTAAATTTATGCTACTTTCTACTCTTGAATGAGAGCACCGGTACTGTATAATTTCCCCCCGGGGATCAATAAAGCATTTCTGATTCTGATTCTGATAAGGCATCATTACCCATGATTCTTCCCATAAACTGATGGTAGCTTTGCTGTTTCTCCTTTTTCTTTACCCTCAGACATTAAATCAGATGAAGTTAGATGCCCGAGTCAGTAGTGACCTACACTGACAAGACTCTTGCTCTGCATGTTGTTAACCGATTTGGAAACAGTTTACTCCACAAGGCTGTGCTGCAGTGAGATATTCAGATGCAAATGCACAATGCAAGTAAGATGCAGCAGGTGCTCAGCTATATTTAAACTGACGTGCGTTCTTTCATCATGGTTTATTAACTATAACGTGAGTTTGTCTCATGTATTTTCCTTTCTGGATGGACCCCTCTACATGAAGCAGCACTCTGGGGTCATTATGAGGCCTCTTTAGATCTGATAAAGGCTGGAGCTCTGGTCTATGCTAAAGCACACACCACTACATGATGCCATCACAAATGGCCCTATGAAGGTTGGCAGCAGCACAATTTGCTGAAGTACTTTTCGAGCATGGTGCAGACCCAAAGACAAACGATGTGGGAAAACACCTCGAGAATTGGTGCACAACCCTTCCTACATAAAATAGTGGCAGCTAATATTCCACTTTCTTTTCTACAGCTCTGACATACCCAGATACTGTTAGCATGGAAACCCATGATGACAGTAAATAATGACATGAGATTGCAAAGTCTTCAGGTATTGAAATGGTTTATTGTTATAACATATAAGAACATTTCTAAAAGAATGGACAGTGGGAAAAGGACGCCTTTAAACCCACCATCTTCTCCCAGAAATCAGAAGTGTTGAGTAAATCTCATATTTCAAGATAAGGACCACAATGTCTTCTTAAACCCATAACAGGAGTAATGGAGAACCTGAACCAGATGACATTTGGATAGATCAAGATAGCCCACAGACTATCTTCTCAGCTGATGTTGTAATACAGATGAGCAAGATGAAAGTACATCACCTTATATTCCTGCTCCATTACTGTTGTCTGTGGAAAAGTGTTTGGGTTAGAGTTGTTAGAGTAGTTGGATTTGATGAAATTACAAGCTCTTGCAAATAATGCCTCACAAATAATGTTTGGTTGAATTTGCTTTATTATTTGATATTTGGAGCAACTGATGTGTGAAGTACTGTTTTCATCCTTGTTATAATTAACACATTCATTTAGGTGATGTGGCTGTGTTTGTATTTATATTTGCGTATAAAGGAAACTACTGAATTTATATTGATTAAGGGTCTGTAGAGTTTTATAGAGTTTAGACTGTTGCCTCATTTACTGCAAATCATACATTTTAAAGTACTACCCAAAATGTACCAAACTAGGCAGAACTTAGAAAACAGGACTAACACTAAGGACTGAATTAGGCTGAATGTGGATCTCATCTGTCCCCATTCTCCTGCGAGGGCCAACTCTCCACCTCCTCTTCTCCTTCTGCCGCCATCACCTCCACAGCCCACCACCTCCTGTGGTATTCCTGCAACAAATGAGTTTACAACACCAGTCAAGCCAGCTCAACACCAGTGTATGCCAGCTTGTTTCAGACGACTGTCACTGTTACAGTGTCCAAACTGTGGATTACCTTGCCGATAGTTCACATGACTCAGCTGTTAAAGCCATTTTGACCTTGCCGCAGGCAGCATGGAGGCACATATAGAAGATACATGTATGCATACCTTCAAGTAAACCATAAATGAAAACACTTTCAAGGTAAAAGCATTTTAGATCTTTGTTTATAAGATGTCTTTATATTTTAATTTGTGGTTTATTACATTAGCCAGGATTGATTCATTGTCTGAGTTCACTCAATTGCTTCTTTTTTTTAAGAAAATCCAATAGTTATTCATTTGATTTATTGCAGTGTTGAAGTGTTATTTTAGTGTGGTCATTTAAACACTCCATCCAGGTGCAATCCCATTGAAATTAGATAGAATTCAAAGCTTTAACTTAACTTGACTTAAGTTAACTTTAACTCAACTTAAAATCTTTGGGGGATCCTTCAATACTTTGATGTACTTTACATTTGTTTGTAAATCCTGAACTGTATATAATAGAACATGTCTATGTTCTGCAGGTGAGGATGTGATAGACGAAGAAGTGCAGTACATCCAGTGCATGAACATCACTGCTCTGTTTTTGACCACCAGGTGGGTCTGATGTTTCAGCTGTTATCGCCTGCAGCTGGTACAGATAATGGTGATGAAAGTGCATGTTGCTCAAACCTTTCAGCTTTTATGTTATATCAGTCTTTTCCTGGTAGTGGTAATTTTAGTCAGGATTAGAGGATAACTATCTGATACTATGTATCACTGATCCACTGAATAAACTGAGTGGTTTATCAAATGGTGTCAGTGCACTTCTTATATATGTATTTCTTGTCATTCAAAATTGTGAATGATAATACAGTGAATGTACTGTATCACCATTGAAATGATGGCAAAGAGTTGTCATCAGCCACGAAAAAAGGTATTATTGGAGCAAGTCGAGAGAAAGATACATACATCCATAGAATCAAACCTTCACAAGACCCACACTGACAACACATATGCAAAGTTCTGTTCGTTGTTCCCGCCTCCTTAACATGCAGAGATGTGATCGCTGGAGTGCTTTTTGAATCAGAAACGGCGCAGTGCGCTTAGTCAGAGGAAAGAGTTCGAGGCTGGAGCACGAGACCATCCAGGCTGCCGTGTCGCAGGTGCTTTGCCTTCTGCGATCATAACGTAAAGGTACCGATGTCAGATTAAACAGGTTGATTATTCAGTGATATGAAACATATAACTGTCCTGGGCTGGCTAACTCAATACAGACCAACTTAATAGTCTTGCTAAGGTTAGGATTGTTCAAACAAAAATAGTGACGTATATTAACATTATATTAGTAGCAGGTATACTTAGCTAACATTAACACATAACATAGTTAGCAAGCAAACTAAATTTTGTGTCAGGGTGTGCTACATGGTGATGCTATTACTTTTGACTTGGCTAACATTAACTTTCTTGTTCTTCTCATGTCGGCATTGTACTTGTTGGCCAAACAAGAGGAGCATTCGCAAATCCAGGATTGCTAGTTTGCTATTCTGTCTTCCCCAGTTTCAAATCCCATCTGTGTGGCTAAAGGGTTTCTGTAGTTAACATTACATGAAATTACATACAGTTCAGCAGTCTGGATTAGCATCATGGATGTCAAGAAAAAGAGACATAAGGTCTTATTTGTTGGTAAATGTAAGTAGCTATGAATGTATGTAGTAAAAGGCTGAGTTGGCTCACTTGCTCTCCAACAAATAACATTTGCAACTCAGGAGTGACATTAATTTTCGTTCAGCTTTTGTTGTTGATACAGACGTCAGAGAGAGACAGAAAAAGAAAGAGAGAAAGCCCAGGCAGGGAAAGAAAAGAGGAGTCGACAGGTAAGAATTTGCACTATGAGCTGTAATGTTCCCTCAAAGAGCACATCCTTCTGATCTGAGCATTGTTTTAAACCAATTTCACCCATGGCTCATTCTAATTGCATGAACAGAGTGGCCTTTTTTAAGTTAAAGTGTATCACGTCGTGGTTGTCAGTACAGGCATCTGAGAGAGACGGACCTCTTTGCTGTAATGTTAGGGTTAGGGTTCTGATGTAATTGTTAAAAACAATTTCTCATGTGCAAGACCAAAGCTAGACAAATATAGTCATAATATATTGTGTAGAATTCCAGGAATTGCAACAAAAATGTCTCCACCACTTTCCAAATCAAACTTACACCCTTGCATTTAACCATAACCACCATCATTTACTATCCTTAACCAAATAGGTTTTGTGCCAGACAAATCACAAGAATCCGTTTTGTAATGATCATATGTACCAGTTTTGGAAGGCATTGGCAAAAAATGTCGTCGTGTCAGTAGTGGTGTCAGATCGGAAAACATGGGTCGTTTTACAAGGCAATGCCAAATGACATTTTGATTTAGTTTGTAAGACTTGTTGGTTTCATATCTTTTTTATTGTGCAACAAATGTGTGACTGTCACCTCGGTATGTATATTTTTCTTCCAGAGACATTCTGGAGATGACTGACAGCTGTAATCAGGAGGATGGGAGGAATAGGGATGTATCCACTTCAGATGATGACTCTTTAAGCTTGTTGCGTGATCTTGATGCCTGCCAAAGCAGAGGGGCAGCTGAGGACACTGAGATAAGTGATTTAGATTCACAAGCTGGCAACAAAGAGCAGAAAAAGAAAACAAAGATAAAACCACCTGAGCCAGTGATATTTAGCTGTATCCAGTCTGCAGCAGGTCGAGCTAATTCTACATCTCAATCAGGTAATTATACTTCAGAAACCCACCATGACAGAAAAATATTTGTGCAGTTTCTTGTCATAACAAGAAACCTTTCTCATTTTTACAAGATCCTTTTCACGTTATAACAAAATGTTTTTCATGTTGTCATTATATATTTTCTTATATAAGTTATTACTACACACCAAATAATTCATTTTTTGCAAGAAACCAATCTTTTTATAACAACATATCTTATTTATCTTGTTATATCATATTTTGTTATTCAACAAAATCAACATTATTACTCATTAAAACAAACTCACAAACAAACTTTCTCATAACATGATAAGCTGATATGTTGTTACAACAAGACAACTTAAATATGAAAAAGGTCCAGCCTTGCCTGAATAGACACTGTAACCTAGAGCTGTTTTTATGTATTATACCTGTGGGCTGCTTTCATGTTGTTTGTGCACTGATACATAATCAGTTTGAAAGGAAAGTTTCTTTATTATGAGAAGAAACTGAATATTTTTCAGCAATACGCTGCCTCATCATGCATATGTTTATGACCACTGTCATTGAAAGTACTTTTCCCTCTGATTTATCATGTTTTATCTTGATTTATTTCACAAATCTTGATTTTACTCATCTTCAAAGCTGCAAATGTCTGGCAATGTGTGAAAATCCCCAACAAGATACAACTTAACAAGAGAAATGGAAAGGGAGAGACTCGTCTGCACAAAGCATGCAAGAGAGAAGATCTGGCACAAGTGCAAGCGCTCATTGAAGCTGGGATCAGCGTCAACATGGAGGATTATGCAGGTTTTTCACTGCTTTGACACTTGTTTATTTGCACTTGATCGCTTGTACATTTTGAAATATTGTACCTCCATCTGTTGCTCATGAAACTGTTTCATGCCTAATTATTACTAATTATTAACTCAAAACCCACTCTTATCAGTAAATGTTGACTTGGATTGTCAGGCTGGACAGCTCTCCATGAGGCTTCTGCTGTGGGTGATGAAGCAGTGGTGGTGGAGCTGTTGAAGGCTGGAGCTAATGTTAATGCAAGAAGTTGTGATGGAGTCACACCCCTCCATGATGCCGTTTCCTATGGACACTATCAGGTGATGGAGGAACTGTGAATTACACTTTTAAGATGTAGCAAAGTTGACCAGTTTTCAGTAACACTTTCCATGTGTTAGCAGTGCTAATAGACTAGCCTCTGTTTCACATGACTTGGTAACTCAGTGTTATCTCTCAGTATTTCTTTCATTGGTCTTTCTGAAAAACAGAAACTTGTCCCTGGGGTTTACAATGACAGGTGATTTAAATGGTAAATTATCTCATTTATATAGCACTTTTCAACCTTCACGGTTCCCAAAGCGCTTTACGGCTAAGTCTCATTCACCCATTCACACACCGATGGCGACCAAGCTGCCATGCAAGGACACTTCGACATGTGTATATAATAATATACATTACTGTGAAACTGCAAAGTGCACCTGCAAAACTGGCAACTCATTGCAGATACCAGCCTAGAGCAGATTATCTCAATGTTGGTATTGGCATACATAATGATGCATGATACATAATGATAAATGCTCAACAGCATTTAGCACTTGCTAAAAGAGTTGGATCCTATTGTAACCTTACCTTTGCCTCTTCTCTCTTCCTCTTTTTTGAGATCGACTTTAAACAGGTAAGATGTGCTATTTTTCCAGCCATGTCTGGACTAGACATACTGACATTACCACCTATGTCCAGACAAATTCAGTGAACATCCCAACATGCTGTTGAGCATCATTATGTATGCCAATACCAACATTGAGAAAATCTGCTCTAGGCTGGTATCTGTAATGAGTTGCCAGTTTTGCAGGTGCCCTCTCCAGTTTCACCGTAATGTGTATTAAACATGACATCACATGACTGCAGTGTGGTATAAATCAGGCACAGCAGCACTTTTTGCATCAGTTGGAATGGGCAAAAGGAGTTAAGATGTTGTGAAATGCATGTGTGTTGTGCAGGTAGTGAAGCTTCTCCTCCAGTATGGGTCAAACGCCAGTGACAGGAAAGTTGATGGCCTCAGTGCAGTAGACATGGCAGACGAGGAGAGTATCAAAGAGCTGCTCTTTCGAGCATCTTCTGTCATGCATGAGCAGCTGTGTCAAGCACCTGCAGAATACAGACAACTAGGTGAGCTACTTTCCACATTCCATACTGGACTCCAGCAATCAGTCTGTTCACATTTTCCCTGTAGAGCCAATGTCTAAAATAGTCTAATATTAGCTCAGCAAATGCAGTTTGTCATAGGTTTTACTGCACGGAAATGTTTTGAGTATCAAACACTCACCTCCTGTCTTCATGAAAGGTGGCTCTGAATCATTTGTAGTTTGCTTCTTCTTGGAGTACAGCAGCTATAATTAGCTGGTTTCACAACAGATACCATGAATTCAACAGTAGACCCAGTTTTACTGCAAAATTGAAACTATGTTTGCTTACATTGGTTGCAAACAACAAATACACACTGAGTTCGTGACAAATATAGTATACAATATATAATGCTTGCAGAGTAGTTAAAGACGTTTTGGATGTTTCGATTTTTTTAAAAAAAAAATTCTGCCAGACACTTTGCTACCTGTCGAGCCTAAGGAGGTGAGTGTTGGATGCTGATAACATAGATTGGATGCCTCGTGCAGACTAACCAACTTTTGCCTGTCCCAGACAAATGTCTTCGATTTCAGACCAAAACCCTTCGAGTCGCCATGAAATCCATGCTCAAGCCTGTCAGTTTACCTGAACTCGTCTTGAGTTTTCCCAGGTGCTATTACAGAAAAAGCCAAAAACAAGATGCATCTTTAGTTGGAGCACCTTGGAAACTAGTTTGAGACACAGTTTCCAATGACAGGGTATCAAAAAATGGGAGGAGGCAGGCAGCATGCACACTGACCTCTCAGGTGTTTTCACTGAATATTCATATCTATTCGCTCCAGTCTTGGATCTCTCCAGCTGGAATCATCTTGTAATCTATTGTATCGTTTGTGTACCCCATTCCATTAACATGACAACAGTCAGGGACAAAAAACATTTTCGAGTAAGCAGTGCCTTGGGGTTTGCACTAACCCTAACCCTAAGCTGCAATGTCAAGAAAAATCATGAAAGATAAAAACCAGGTTAGCCAAAAGTGTTAAGACGATGATGTAAGAAGTGTAAATGGTAGAAACATAATGTGAGAAATGATGCTAGTAGGCTGACAGTTTGTTTTTATATTCTTTTAATTCACAAGACATGAATGCATGGTTGTGATAACACTGAATGAATATGAATGAATGAAAATGAATATTCAAGTCCAAAGAGTTTAAAGTATATATTTAAAGCATTATCTTAGTCCTATTCCAACTACAGAATAGGACTTTTGGCAGTTGAGTTAAGTTGACCCTTAATACTTCAATTTGTGTCAAAATGTATGTGTAAATTGTGTTGAATCTATTGCTTATTTCAAGCTTGGAAAAGACTTTAGATTTCTTAGAGTAGTGATTCTTTCAGGTGACACATCCTCAGAGGCTCACTGCCACATGCAGCTCTCCTGCCAGAGCAGCTTCAGTCCCAGCTGCAGTGACACGGCAAATGTCCAATCCAGAGAATCAGGTGACAGAGACGGAACCAGAGAGCCTGGTGACATTCAGCTGAGAAAGAAAGACACCACCACTGATAATGTGAGAGCTTAAGACTGCATTAGTGTCAGCTGCGGCTGAATTAAATGTTTTCTTTTTAACCATTCATGGCAAAGTACAATCATCTGATGTCTTCCTTCTCTTTCGGAGACATGCAGCATCACTTTATTGAGAGCCTCACTGGTTTTACAGCTTTGATGTGATAATTCTTTCAATCATCTTTTTATAGCTGAGTCATTCAGAGGCTGCTACAGTGGTTTTGGAGGAGGTGCGGAGGAAACAAACAGAAATATCAACTTGGCCTCTGGCAGGTCTGGAGGATGCAGGTAGAGCAGCTGCAAACAGTCTAACCTGTCAAGACGTCAATTTTATTTATACAGCCCAATATCACAAATTTACCTCACAGGGCATTGTACAGCATACAACACCCTCAATTCAATTCACCCTCAAAACCTTTATATATGTGAATATATGGAAGAAACGTCACAAAGAGCAACAGAGGAGGAATCCCTCTCCCAGGACAGACAGACAGGAAATAGATGTCGTGTGAACAGAATAGACATAGTAAAACAGTATGGACAATCAGAATGACAAAATATGCATTTACATTTTAATGTTTGATGTACACAACATATCCAGCTGATAACACCAATGCAAATGAGATGATGCGCAAAACATTGTGAGCTTGGTTTCAAATAGAGGACAACCAGACAGGTACTGAATTTGTATCAATTATTTTAGTTATGCTGTTTTTTCAGGCCGATACCATGCTGCTCTGACACAGATCCAGAATGGGCTGATTGAGGTTCTCGCCAAACAGCATTTGGAGAAGGATAATCTTGCCCACAAATACCGGTCAGTTCAAGAACTTCTCTCATCCTTGACTTAAGTGAAGCTTTGTGAGCCAGTAGCAAAGGATATTATGTTACACAATGCTCTCATTTTCAAAACATGGCAAAATTACACAAGTTAAAAATAAGCACTTATATGCATGCAGTGAATAATTAGAAATAAAAGTCTTTACTTGACATATTTACAAAAATGTCTTCTCAAGTGCATAGTGATAATGGTACTAAGCTGTCTTTACAACTACCATACTGATTATATTATGATATTTGCTAGACTGTGTCCTAATGTCTCTTTAATCTGAGATGAGTGTCATATAACGTCACTGTAAACAAAAACACTTTTTGGAGGGACTAGAAGGATCTGAACCGAACTGTTTCACTCCCCCGTCATTCTCTGTCTTACCTGTTTCTCTTCATTGTTATCTGTCTAGTAGAGGTAGAAATTCAACAAAGTTAGTTTCATACTTTCATACATACAACTAAAAACATTGTGGTTGCTATTCATTGCTGTGATGCAGTCTTTATATAGTTTCTTGAAAGGATGTTATTAGCATTGTGCCAGCACACCACTTATCTAAATAACAGCAGTATTGTTTTATTCTCTGTGTAGGAGTGTGAGTGACTCCCTTCGGCAACATGTGTTGAAAAGTCAACTCGTCTTCCTCGCTTCACGTCAGAGGAACTTGGTGGAGATGCTCCAGAAGCAAATGCATTTGGTAGAGGTGTATGTAACCATTAAGGCCACACTTTCCACTCAACCTCCCAACCATCAAGGCAGTACAGAAGTGAGACAGCAGCCGGATCACTTCTCCTCTCCAGCTTCCACAACGGCCTGTTCTAAAGCTAGATCAACACACTGTAATCAAGACAGTCAAAGAAAGGAAAGCCATAGACCAGTTACACAGGCCAGTCTGTTAAGATCGGCACCTCCAAACAATGGCAAGGGCCTTACAGTGCCCAGGTATCCTGCTCCTTTACTAACCCAGGGGAAGAAGGCTCCCACTCACTCTGATGTGCTGAATAAGAAAGCTAACAGATATCAGAGCTGCGCCCCACAACCAGGAAATAATGCACTGATACAGACAAGAGCTGCAGACGACAGCAGACATCTCTCTAAACTTATACAGAGGGCAGTCATGCCATCTGGAAGTGCTCTACAGCTGTTGTTGAAGGTCAGGCAAAGCTCTTCTCATAAAACCTATTTAATCCTTATGTAACAGCTTGTTCTCTTTAGAGTTGTTAAATAAATATGTGGAGCTTTCACATTTGATTGTGGCAGGGTCACATCTGGTGCTGCAGTGAGTGCCAGTTGTGACCAGTAAGAGTTACTGGCTGCCCTTTCACAGGTATCAACAGGGCCCTGAACATTGAGTGGCTGATAAACCTCTGCACTCTACTGCAACTACTGTCATCCCACGTCGCTACAGCATATATGCTACTGCAGTACAGTGCTCTACTGGCAAAATAGTACTTGTTGCCAGTACTGCTGTCACTTAAAGAAAACCATTTTGGTGAATTAAGAAAACAACCAGTTTGTCTTGCCTCTGCAGGGTCGCTGGCACCTTGCTCATGTGCTGGGTGATGGCTCAATAAACGACAGTAAAGGCAAGTTTCACCTGGCTCCAGAACACTGGCTGGAATCTATCCTTGGAAACAACATCCCTGTCAGTTCAGCATACGCGTGGGACAAGGTTAGACACCAGGCTGCCTTAATCTTATCACCACACTCAAAACATCAGAATGGCTGCAGAAACAGGAAATATTGTCTGTTAGCTTTTCATTGTAACTCACACAAACAGCCTAAGGCCATGCTAAGGCAGACACTACAGTGGGGTTCCTGATGCAGAAAGAATCTGTTAAGGAGGACAAAATTATTGATAACTTTCCAGGTGAAGTCCTGTCTCATAGTATTATAATGAATAATAATAATACATTTTATTTATTGAGTGCTTTTCAGGGTACTCAAAGAAACTTTACATAAGTTAAAATGGTCATAAAAAACATAAACCACATAATCACACATTAAAAGCAGTTTGAGTTTTGATTAGTGATTTGAACATGGGCGGTTAGGTGCAGTCTTGGATGTGTTTGGGAAGAGAGTTCCAGAGGGAGGGGGCAGCTATGGAGAAGGCTCTGTTGGCCCTGAGTGGTGGGTTTTTGGGTTGCCTCTGTCCATCCGTCCATCCATGGCCAGAACTCAAGAATTGATGACCATATATTACAATTGGTGACACTTTTGACTCAAAGGTCTGTGAACTCAAAATGACCTTCAGAAACACGTTTAAGGCCATAACTCAAGACTTGAAGCAGTAATTATGACAAACTTACACACAGATGTTTAATGGGATACACCGATGAAGTGATGACATTTTTTACCCCGAAGGTCAACTTCACTGTGACATTATATTGTCCTTTTTTGGCCATTATTCCATACCATAACTCAGAAACAGGAGGGGAGATTGTAACCATATTTCACAGTTGGTCGAACACTGAATAGGTGACACTTTTGATTCAAAGGTCACTTTTACCTCAAAATACATTGTGGGACGACACAATAAGTAAAGAAAATTTAGCACAGTATGGGCTTTCCACCATCTCGTCCGTTCTGCCTTTCACTTCCTGCCTCATTCGAGTGTCATCAAAATCACATGACTGCAAACAACGTATTGGAGCACGCCAAGCTCATCGTGATCCTGTGAGCGAGTGAGTTTCACTGACAGTTCATAGCGTCTAAAAATGCCAGGAGAAAACAATAGCTATCCTCTATAAGAATCCATCTTTACATAGTAATCAAGTACATGTGTACCTGTTTATCTTGTTTAGAGACACAGAAACAGACAGACAGAGCAGCAACAGTAATAGCAACAACTATAATAATAATAGAAACATTACTAATAATAGTAGTTACAACTGTAGTCTTAATAACTGAATTATGACAAATAATAGCAATAACAACTTTAATGATAACAAAAATATGACTAATGAAAATTGTAGTGGTGAGAGTCAAGCAGGCCCGGCAGCCAGGCGTACTGCCACCACGATCCACAAGAACCTGCGAGACAAGAAAGCACAAGGAAACTCTGGGAAAGATACAAAGAGAGCAGCAGTCTAGGCCTATAGCAGCATAACTAGGGGCTGGTCCAAGGGTTCACGTACCAAGTTGATAACCACTCTCCTGTGACTGCTTAGCGGCATCAAGGTTGTTAGGTTTTGTGAAGCCAGATAATGAAAAGATATCCTGGGTTTGTTGAACTTGCTTTGTAGTACAGGGCTCTGGTCTAGACCGCAGTCTTTCTAATATTATCATACATCATACATATGTATCATCAATATGGTGATAACTTCCATTTAGCCAGACATGGATGTAAACAACTTCCAGCAACTTGACTGGTTGGCGAAGGCATACAACTGCAGTGTGGTAATTCTGGTGTTTTTGATTTTTTGAGTCAGATCACCTGTACCACTTTGTTTTCGATATTCATCAATCCCAGAAGATGAATGCAAACGACCTTTCCTTCTAGTCTCACCATTAGACCAAAATTTACCGTGAAATTGCCATGAGTCCATTCATGTTCCCACGAACATGGCGTGGTGTGCGTAATCATTGCTGCCTCTAAAAGTTGCTAGAGATGGAAAACCATTAATTCCCTTTTCATTTAATTTATTCATTTATAGGGACACATTAATTAACATTTCTGTACATGTGCCAGTGCTAGCCAGTGCTAATTTTTAACTGCAGTCCTTTGGCCCGATGTTTTGAAACCAACCAACCAACCAATCAAACCCAGAATCTTCTAGCTGTGAGGTGATGGTGCTAACCACTGGCCAACATTTCCTCTGTGCCATAGAGCTCTATTGTTGTCCAAAAACTATTAAAAAGTAATCAGTGAGCCACACTGTTGCACTGGGTGACATGTTCCTTCATTACCATGAACACACACACACCTGGTAATAGTTTATTTTACTCTTGTCTAGCCTCTTGCTCTGTCATTGTCTTTGTCTCTTCTTAGCTTTCTCCATCACAGTCCTCTTAGGTCTCTTCTGCCTCTTCGCCTCTGCCATGCTGTCTGCACTGAGAATACTGAGCTAATGGTTAATGACCTCATTTATATAGCACTTTTCAACCTTCACGGGTCCCAAAGCGCTTTACAGCTAAGTCTCATTCACCCATTCACTCACCAATGGCGACAAGCTTCCATTCAAGGTGCTGGTCTCCACCGGGAGCAACTTAAGGTTCAGTGTCTTGCTCAAGGACACTTCAACATGATGTGGCTCAAACCACCAACCCGCTCTAACCAGCTCTACCTCCCGTGCGACAGTGCTAACCACTGCACCACCATGCCGCCCCTTGGTGACGCATGTGTGACGTAGTGCCGTAAAAGCACTACACACTTCTCACAGGAGATCATACTTGTTCAGTGTACCATTATGCCATGAAAGGCAAAACTCTTTTGCTTCCTTATCTGTTGATGTGGAACAGGGTTCACGTCTCTGCTGTTCTCTGCCTGCCAGTAGGGGTCTGTGGAGACAGGGCAAGACACAGCATTAGGCTGTAAATTATTGAGTGTTCACAGTAGAGCTGTGCACGAGCTTACTCGTCCTCGTCCTCCACATCTTCCATCTTATTGAGATAATTAAAAACAGCGTAGAGCTACAGAGATGTTGATGGTGTAAAACGATATTTCTGATTAACTCCTCCCACTGTTTGCCCAGGTGACATACAAAGACAAGCCTTTGTCTTATTACTTATTCAACATGGAGGCTGAAGGAAACACACCACAGACACACCCTGAGGATGATGTTCAACACTGCAGGGCCGGTTCTTCTCAGGAGCCGCTGATCACAGGTGTGTTGTTCCTGTCTGCTGACATGACTAACCCCAGCCTCAGCTCCACATACATCCTGCCTTTGACATTTCCTTCAGAGCAACTCAAACAAATAAAGAGGGCAGGCAGGCAGCCACTGAAGCATGGCTTTTTCTATGTCAATAATTAATTATCTGCCTCATACGTCTCCCACCTGGACTTTCTCTGGGCACTGTTCTCAAACAGCCTCATTAAAATGAATTGTACATTTATTTTAAAAAGGGACTTCATATGTATAACATGGTTCTGAATGTGTTTGAATGCCTTTTTCTGTTTCTATAGAGGCAGTCACCCTGAACCACCTAATGAAAATCAAAATAATCCATTTGGTGGATGATGAGGAACTACTGCCAAACGCTATAATGGACTGCTACTGGGAGAAGCTCTTGAAGAAAGACTATTCAGAGTCTGAAGACTGGGGGAATGAATTATGAGAATAAGCTCTTCCCACATTTTGTCCATAACTTTGTTTGTTTTGTCTCATTCAGTAATATTATGCTCAATTTACTGTACTCTTTGTGATTGTGGTAAATGTGACTTTCCCTGACACTGATCATATCAAACTCAAAAACCACCAATAGGATTTTACAGTATTTCAGAGTATTCATTGTTCTTTGTTCTTTTCCCATATTACACAAGCTTGCTGTTCTTATGTATTTGTACTTTGGGTTTCATGCTGTAACTGTTCATATCAGATTTAAACTCGGTTTGGCAATGTGAAGGTAAGTTGTAACACATGGATGCACTATATCCCATAACACTCATTTCAGTGTTCCCCATTTACTTAAAGTTTATCTGTGCATTGTTCGGGTACCTATAGTATTTGTGTTGTTGAATGTGGTATGTTTAACTGTTGGCAGCATTAAACCAAAACAATAAAGACCATTCAGTTTATAAAGGTGTCTGGTTTGGTGAGTAGTTAAACGTTTCAACTGTCAGTTACAGTAGATACTGTACACAGACATGAGTACGTGGATAAATGGATGGGTAGTTGGGTAGATGGGTAGTCAAGCTTTGCCTTGCTTCGTCTTGGGTTTCGCTTGGTTGTGCTGAAGAGGGTTAATCATTAGTGAGTGGGTCGTAAATGTATCGGGTGGTGGTGATGTGCTGGATGTGGCCAGTCTGTGTGCGGACTACTGCCGGGACTCTCCCCTCTGCCACTCCTCTGTGAGCAATCGCTCCAGTCTGCGATGGAGCTCTGGACGTAGCAGGCGGGGCTCAATCAAAGCGCACTTTCTTTACGCATGTGGTAAGTTTTCTTGCTCCTTCACGTTCTTATGTGCTGTTCCATAAACGGGCTATCAGTTAATACAGGTAACGTTGGCGTTTGTATAGAAAGTATTTCAGGACAGACTGGTTGTAGCGCAGTGTGCCTCATCATGTGATACCTTTTGAAGCGAAGGACATTTTTCTGAAAAGCATATATTAACCACCGAGCGGTTTGATTCCCGACTGAAAGTGCTCCTCATATTTAAAGCAGAAGGTTTCCTAGTTGTATTGAATTTTTTTAATTAGTTTGGTGTTGCCATACCACAGTATTTCTTCTCTTTCTTTATGTCTGTGTTGTTTTTACCCTTACACTTACTTAAGAAATGGTTTTCATGTTAAGGTTCTTACGCGGAACTGTGGGAGAAGTGGCACGAGAGCTGCTCAAAGACAACTTCAGAGAGCAAGGTAGGCTAATTTAGACGACAAACGGGTTCGATGAATTTCATATCATTTATTTTCTACTGTCTTTATAAACACAATTATCAGACAAAAATATGCATTTCAGATGTAAAGTTGATGTGTTCATGAAGAAATTTATGTGAGGAAAGGAAAGTTGCAGTGCTGTGTCCCAAGAGACTGTTTATTTAATTTAAATGAGATTTACTTGGGCTACTAGTAAACTGTCAAATTCTTCAAAGAATTTCATGCACCTTAATCTTAAAAATGTAAAGATAACTTATACGTGTATTACAGTAATGCAGAAGTAATGATAACTGTCACTTATTTTAAATTATTTAAATATTTAACTCTTTATGCTCTTCTCACAACTACTGTACCTACATTATTTTACTACATAACATAGCCTGAATGCTCTTTTTTATCCCTTTGTTCTTAGAATGAAAATAAGATGTGCCCACTACATACATAGATTGAGACACAGGTGCTTCCTGTTTTCTCTGTCTCTGCTGGTGGTCTGTCTGCTCAAGCTGGTCTACATTAAAGTGACAGTGAGGGACAGCATCTACATTGAGCCCTATGGAATCAGTGTCAGTTTATCCAGAATCCACCACCACAGGTATGATGTCAACTGCACTGCCATCTATGAGCTTGACCCTGTGGAGATAGGCAAAGCTTTTGAGATAAAACGGAAAGACATTGTTGACGTGGATGATGATAACACTGTGAGTTTGACCTCAGACTGTCAAACATTTATCAAAACGAGGGGTTACAATGAGGTTCCAGTGTCTGATCCAGAGCGGAGCTTCCCACTGGCTTACTCCCTGGTGGTGCATAAAAATGCACCCATGGTGGAGCGTATTCTTCATGCCATCTATGCACCTCATAACATCTATTGCATTCACTATGATCAGAAGTCCTCTCCAGCATTTATAAAGGCCATTAAAAACATGGCTCAGTGTACTCCAAATGTGTTCATTGCCTCAAAATTGGAGTCTGTGGAATATGCCCACATCAGTAGGCTTAATGCCGACCTAAACTGTCTCTCTGACCTGCTAAGGTCAGAGGTCAAGTGGAAGTATGTCATCAACCTGTGTGGCCAGGACTTCCCTCTCAAATCAAACTATGAACTGGTAATGGAGCTGAAGCAGCTGAATGGCAGTAACATGCTGGAGTCAAGCCGTCCCAGTGAACTCAAGAAACAGCGCTTCAGTTTCCAGCATGAGCTGAAAAATGTGCCTTATGAGTACCGTCGTATTCCTGTCAAAACCACAGTGGCCAAAGATATTCCTCCTCACGGTATCGAGATCTTCATCGGGAGTGCATACTTTGTGCTGTCATGGGATTTTGTAAATCACATTAGCAGCAGCCAGGTGGCAAAGGACTTTCTGGCATGGTCTGCTGACACATACTCGCCAGATGAACACTTCTGGGCCACCTTTGTCAGGGTCCCTGGGGTTCCTGGACACATTCCCAGATCAGAAGCAGACATTACAGATCTGAGGAGTAAGACAAGACTAGTCAAATGGAACTATTTAGAAGGAAATCTTTACCCAGCCTGCACGGGTACACACATGCGGAGTGTTTGCATCTATGGAGCTGCTGAACTTCGCTGGCTGCTCAATTATGGCCACTGGTTTGCTAACAAATTTGACCCCAAAGTGGACCCGATCCTGATTAAGTGTTTGGAGGAGAAGCTGATTGAAAAACGTCAATACATGCAAACATGATACTGAAGGGAAGAGGAAATGTGACAAGAGGAGAACGTAGTTTCAATATTTATTAGACAAAGGTGCAAAATTACTGAAATGGAAATGAACAAAGTACATCTAGATTACTGTACTTAAGTACAACTTTGATATGCAGGCACTTTATTTGAGTATTTTCATTTTATTAAACTCTACTACCTATTTCATTGGAAAATATTTTACTTAATGTACGACATTTGTCTGATGGCTTCTAATTACTGTGCAGATTAAGATTTCTCAAGCAAACACATGAAAGCATAAAATGTGCATTGCTCTAGTTTAGACTACCTGTCAGCATATGGAGAGGCATCTGAACCACCTGCAACATTAAGTTATTTAACACTGTGAAAGCTATCGTTCTTCAAAATTAGTTATTTTACTTTTGTTCAAAAGGTAAATTATCCTAATGCTTCTAAATATTGATTTGACCTTTAATTTTAATAAATTATCTTTACAGTGTGGTATTGCTAAAGATCTTTCCACCTCTGCTAGATTATGCCATCCTGCTGCAGCAGTATACTGTACTTTCTCAGCAGAAAATTGTCTTTTCACTTTATTTTGTAACTTTCACTGACCACACAAGGTGTTTAATCATCAGTAACAAGGAAATTAAAAAGTGCCTATGTCTAAAAGAATAATGGGTTATTCAGGAAATACCATCCTAAAAACAAATTCCACTTGATATTACATCCAAATACAGTGTACATGTTGTTCTTGAGTCTGATTCCAGAAACTACTCCTACACTGAGAGTAGAAATGCCAAAGACTTCTGATATGTTCTGTATATTACTTTTTTTGTTTTGTTTTGTTTTTTTCTCATGAAGATAGCAATTGATTTGAACAAGTAGCTTAGCTTAATACGAAAGTTTGTGATCTCTGATTATTTATTTATTCCTGAATAAAAGTATGATGTTTCTTATCGGTTGTTTGGCCTGTAGTTGTGATCTCAAGTGATACACTGTCAGTAATAATCTATTGTAGTCAGTCACATCTCAGAACAAAGCCCCCAGGAAGCGCGCCGGACTTTGAAGCCAATTTGACATAGTGACCAAACTATGTAAGAACACGTGATGCACACTGGCCCAAAAATAATTTTCCCCATAGACTTACAATGTGAAAGAAACATCTGTCATCTGACATCAACTTCCCAGTACGAACACATAAATGGCCCTTATTTAAATCGTAATGTCCTAAAAGTTCACTAATAGCCGAATCCAGAGTTATTTTCCTAGGCATTGTCTCTGTCATTCATGTGAGCTAGCCCGAGACCGAGCGGTTGGGAGGTGGGGTTAAAGGAGATACTAGTGCGCTTTCTCTATGTGCCACACGATTGGGAAGCTAAGTGGAAGATCCGTTAGGGAAGACCATTAGAGCCTCATGAAGGAGGATTTACTACAAGCCTGTTGGACTGCATTAGTTTTAGTGAGGTAGAACTAATAAACTGGCAACTGTGTGTATGCATTTACATTTACTGTGATAGGGGATTTTATCCACAAACATTAAAAAGGCTTTGCAATGGTTTTATGAGGTAGGAAATGTGTTGTATTCAACACACTGTTTAGGCTTTAGAATAGGATACACAGTGCAATTTGCTGGTTATTTACAGTGAAAACTCCACAGGGTACCTTTAACTGAGTATTCATGATGTTTTTCATATTCAGATCGTATGGTTCTAACTGCATCTTGTCCTAAGTGCATCTAACGGTAGAAAGTGCTGCTTTAATTCCCTCTCTGGCTGGCTCCAGACTTGGCTCCAAATACTGATGACTTAAGGACTTAGGACTGAGATGAAGTATATCAAATGAGTGTGAGGAGGTGGGAGCTTGCGAGCCACCATAACTCAGGGTGCTTAAGCACTGAGTGTCAGACTATAATAGAGAGGAAGAACACTGGCCTTGAAAAGCTCCTACATCTCATCTGGTCAGCCTGCTGTTTTAAAATAACAAGATTGTAGAGGTCTTAAGAAATCCAAGCGCAAAAGTGGCCTTTTGTTACAATTCAATACAATTACAGAGGGGGAGAACATGATTCCAGAGGCAGCAACAAGTCTTTGTGTTCAAATTCTCAGCCAGGTGAATGGCTCCCTTGAGATTCTCCAAGTTCCTGTTATCCCAATTATTTTAAAACTTTTATATCGATTATAGCCCTACAGTTATCTTTGGCATTCAAGTGTGTTGATGAGCCAGTGCTCAGACAGGCTGAAATGGGATCAGGTCGTTGTTTATGCAAAGGTAATAGAACACAAAGGATGAGGTGCTGCAGTACAGTAGAAGCAGCAGGTGGTGGTTGCATAGCAGAAGCTCATGTTTCTGTCTGCTTGACTGGGTGGTAAACACCACCTTCTTCTTCTAGTCTTTAATCAGCTGTTATCTTGCATTGGAGGACTTAGTGGACATAGTGGAAGAGGTGTCAAATGGCTAACTTGTTAGCTGACTTTTTATGATGGAAATCTGTGTGCACTTTAACAGTGAAAAAGTAGGCTTTTAGTATTTACAATCACAGTCCTCAGCTCTTGCCATTTAGTTGTTTCTCCTCATCCCCTCCCCCTAAAGTGTTTGGATCTCAAAAATGGTAAGACCAAGAGTAAATTACTTTCTCATTTAAGTTCAAAATATTAGTAGATCTCAATAGAAATCATTTCAGCCAGATATTGGTGTTACCATCAGATTTTCTGGTGGTATTGTACCTAGTTTGGGCGAACCTGTTCTAAAACTGCAGCTTTTCAGATTGTCAAACAGTGTCTGAAACCCCCTCCCCCCAGACCTTTCAACTCCAGAATTTGGGGTCTCTTTCTAACAATTTGTATAACTTTACGAAACCAACAATCCAACAAGCATTGCACACAACGATTGGTCAGGTATGCAGAGGTGAGAAAGTAGGTGGTGTTTCAACTTCTCTCAAGCTTCTTTTTTTTAAAATTCTTCAAACAACTACTTCCATCACTTTTCACATGTGTTATTGAGAGCGGGGAGTCTGAACCAAAACAGTGAAGTTGTGGGATGCAATACCAGAACAATGAGCTGAATGAGGGTAAAATGCTCTGAGCTAAGTTGAACTGCACAGTTGGTGATAATTCTGTGTGGGTTCCTCACTGTGAGTGACCATTTTTATTACACATTTGACCCATTGTTCATAATTAGTGCAGCTTTAAATATGGTGTAGATATACAGGTAATATATTTCAGGATCTTCAATTCAATTTACTATATTTCAGCAGGATAACTCACTCAGTATCAATACTGTTTTCTAGAAATATGCGTAATATTTACTTACCCAAGCTAAAATATTGGGCAAACCACTGACTGGTGGTGTGTTCAAGTCA
Organism: Enoplosus armatus; assembly: GCF_043641665.1. Classification (NCBI taxonomy): domain Eukaryota; kingdom Metazoa; phylum Chordata; class Actinopteri; order Centrarchiformes; family Enoplosidae; genus Enoplosus; species Enoplosus armatus. The sequence goes on along the minus strand of NC_092183.1, from coordinate 22,879,765 downwards.
AGTCAAGTTTATTTGAAATGTATGAATCAATGTGCATTGATGTGGTCTTGTTCAAGTTTCAGATTGTGCAGTACAGTGAACCCTCGTTTTTCGCGGGGTTACGTTCCAAAAAGAACCCGTGATAGGCTAAATCCGTGAAGTAGAAACCTTTATTTTTTTTACAATTATTATACAATTAAATACTCTATTATACATTGAAACCAAAGAACAAACCCTTTTTACAGGCCCAAGCATTTGTTTAACAAATAAAAGTACTGTATAAACGTTTTTTTTTTTTTTTTTTTACAAATAACTACTGTACTGTCAAATAATAATTTTAATCATCAATGTGAACTGAAGGCTTCAAATTGCGGAGATCAGCACCGCCCCACCGCGACCCGAGTAATTGGATTCGAACGGGAGAAAATGAAAAATGATTATGAAAAAAAATACAAAGTACAGTCGGACAAATAGTGACTCACGTGTATTTCACTGCTCTTCTGACTGATTGTCGGTGCAGAACGTTTTGTCGACAATATGGGTTTTAGAGAAACTTGAAATTGCAAGAGAATTTGCACGTACGTAACGTAAATTTGGCAAGCTGTTTTACGTACGTGTACATATTAAACCGCAACGTTATTGACGCACAGGTAGAGAAGAAGCGGAGAGACTGTTTAGCCAATCAGAATGCAGAACACAATGCACGATGCAAATCCGTGATGTAGCGAGACCGTGAAAAGTGAACCGCGTTATAGCGAGGGTTCACTGTATTCCCTCCAGGCTCCAGTCTTGTATCCTTGTAAATGTAAATATGGTCACAGCAAAGACAGTTACAGGGGCACTCAATAAAAGTCAAACGACTTTTACACATCAAGATCAGTAGGGTACTACTCAGCCTGTGAAAACTGTTAATGTTAGGTAATGTTTTCTGAGGCTCGGGAGGAGCTTTGTCATATCTGACAACAAAAACCTGATGATGTCATCAGGGTTATCTGAGTTCGGGTGTTACAAACTGGAGCCCTAAGAGTTTGCAAGATGTGGGTGTCTACCAGTATTCATAGTCTAATGAAAATACGAAATAAAGTTGAAACATGGAAGCACTGGAGTACTCCCTTAACTCACCCCCACAAAGTGTATAGCTGTTTAGAAAACTGAACATGGACAAGAAGCCCTTAAAGTGCTCAAGAAAATCTAAATCTACAATTACATGACAACTGGGAAATCTCCATCTGCTGAGTAACATTGTATGATATGATCAAAAGCTCCAGTACAGCAACTAATGGACCTTATGATGGGATTACTGATGATGGACATATTTTCAAATGTTCCCAGTTATTTTCTGTAATGAATGTGTCACCACAAATAGGCCTGCAGACCACCACAGTAGCTACCATAGTGCCACTTGATGCTTAAATATCACAGAAGTGTTCATGGTAGTTGGAAGCAGCACAGGGCTCATGGGTGGCAGATAAAATGTCTTCTTTTTTCACATTAGGTATCATTCGAGTGGACAAGGAGTGGCTAGTCATCAGTGGCCTCACTGTTGGTCCTCCTATTCTATATTGGCCTGCTTCTCACAATAAACTCGATTCATGGCTGCTCCACGGTGCAGAGGGGTTGTAGAGGACAGGTGAAATTTGAATACGAAACCTCTGCCCCCTCCTATGTGTCTGTCTATCTGCAGGTATACAATGAACAATAAGCATCATTCTTTCTCTGTGGTCTGGTATTTTGAACAGGGTCCAAGCTGAGCTGTTTGTTTTTTTCTTTTCCCCTGGCTCATTAAGACCTCTTTCCTAAAAGAGGTACTGTGTCGTCTTCCAAGTCTGTGAATTTATGAATCAGTTTCAGCAGAAGGTTTGGCTAGCCCCTTAATACCTCCTGGATGTTCTCATTTAATCTGTGATTTGTTTTGTAGCATTTTTTGGTTTTAAAAATGCAAGACATCAAGAGCAACCTTCCCCACTTGAAGTAATTACATTATGGCTCACTGTTCCCAAGATTGTTTGTTATGCAAAGATGAAATCATTGACCAAATGCCCAGATGGCCAGCAGATTGCTTTCAACAGTATGGTCAAATAAATATCCAACAGGATATTGTATCTATGTTCCTTCACATTCCAATCTGCCATTTACCTTGTCAGTAGTGACAAGTTTTTACCATCAAAAAGTCTAAAGATGCTCTGTTATGATATCAGATTTTAATCTGACATCCACATGGTTGAATTAACTGAAATTTTAATTCTCCTCACTTCTTCTGTAAGGAAAAATAAACTATATAATTTTATATTACCCATTGTGCATAATTTTCCATTTTTCACAAGTGGATCAAACTGTTAACATTTAACCTTTGAGAGGAGCCATTATGATGTTAAGTTTCCCACTAGACACCTACTCAGTCATTGGCAGCTCCTGCACACTTAGTGTTGTGTTTGTCACACATTATAAAGGAGGGGTCTAGCAATCACTAGTTGTCTCTCTTTCAAAACTCACAGCAACGGGTTTCCCGTGACCTCAGTACTCAGGGTTAGGGAATGATCGTGGTCATGGTTAAAACAAACAAATGTCAGAAACAATGTAGTGAAAGGCAGTCTCCGACGACTGTCTGATGTGTTTTTGATCCTTCCATCCACTACGACCTCCTGACTTTGTTGCTCTGTATCAACATCATACTACTTCCCCCTTTGCTTCTGACAGACAACAGTCATAATTGCTACGACCACTAGAGGTTTTTGTAACTTGAACGTTATGAGTTATGTCTTCAAGGGGCCTCTAGGGGAGAGGCATGTAAATGTTTTAGGTTTACAGCAATTACTTAAGTAAATGAAGTAAAGAAGAACACAGATTAAATAGGTAAAGCTATTTTTCATTATTTGTCAGCATTTGGGTAGCAGTTTAGTATCTTTAGGGGATGTCACGGACATTAAGTATGTATGGCAGCCACTATAACCCTTTAACACCGAGTGTGTCGTCAGTGACACGTTTGCGCAAGCGCACTTTGGATCACCATAATTACGTCACGGTTTGCGCTATCGGAAAAATCCAACAGTTTCTGAAAGCTGAGACGTTGCGCTTTACAGCCAGGTTTAGGTTTAAAACCTAAGCCTCAAAATGTCCGCCTGGACTTTTTTGCTTATTTTGACTGAGAGGTGCGAGTGAAATTACCGTAATGACATCATATTGGCTGTAAAGCGCAACGTCTCAGTTTTTAGAAGCCGTTGGAATTTTTCCGACAGCACAAACCGTGACGTAATTATGGTAATCCAAAGTGCGCTTGCGCAAACGTGTCGCCGACGACACACTCGGTGTTAAAGGGATAACCAACATGGGCTTCAGAGTTTGCAGAGTTACAGCAAGTCCTGAGGGGAAATGTGTCACTGCTTAAAGTAAGCAACACTTACTGACTTACTGTCACACAGTACTTGAGTGAATTATAACACCATTTGAGGTTATGTTTCCAACTCATTTGTTAACGGTTAGCTTCGTAATATCCAAAAGCTAAGGAGGTGAGAGAAGGTGAGAGCTTTTGTCGGTGTCAGACCAGAGTGTGAGGCTGTGGCTATTTCATGGAGAAACTCAGGAAGTGTACTTAGCCATAAAAAATGAGTGGTTTAAGAAGTTTATATGGACATATTGATATTTTTTTCTACAGAGAAAACCACTGTGAATCCAAGCACTATCACCATAAGACAGCAACAGAGGAATGTATAAAAGTCAACTTTTCCCCTGAAAAGATTAGATTGAACATTTTGGTAAACCTGACAGCTGGACTATGGTTATTGGCATAATGACCCCTATGGGAGAACTATCAAGGAACTATAGTATGAGCCTCCAAGCAGTGAACAGGCAATGAAAAGCAAAGTCATTCTGGGTTTGTTTTTAAGTTTACACCCTTTTTTTCAAACATACAAAGTACGTGCTGGTTGAACTTATATTTTAATGGGGATGACTGATGATTTTTAATATTTGGCAGTATAAAGAGTGCATTGTTGGAGTGCACATAGCTAAACCTTCACAGTAAGGGCCTCTCAGCATGTATCCAAATAGAGATTCCACCTGCTGTCATCAGCCCTGCCCAGTTCCTGTGGTGACGACACCTTGTACCTTGATGGACCAGGAGTACCTCTGGGCGAACAACCTGTCTTTGTTCCTGTTAATTAAACCAGGACCTAACTGCACTATTAAGAATCCAGGCAAGGGTAGGAGATGGGAAGGTGGTAACTAAGTCTGTCCTTTCTACCTGGGAATGTATGGTCAGAGTTTAGAGGTATTGGACATAAGGCATGCCTCAGAAATGTGCAAACCTGAACGAGAAAGTGGCTAAATGCCTCATTGCCTGTATAACTTTTTGGGTCTTGTAATCTGTGTTCTGTCCTGCACTTTCCTCATTCTCTTTTTCTCTCTTTCTGCCTCAGGCTGCCTTACACTTCTCTCCTTCACTCTCTGTTGCCATATCACTCTCACCTCAATGCAAATATCTGCCTGAGCACACAACCTGAGCAAACAAATAATCATGCTTTTGCAAATGTAAGATACAAGGCTGGGTTTTGGACAACTGTTCAGTTTCAAAAATAAACACTGAGGGTTATCCTTTATATCCTATCCTTAAAGCCTCACTCATTTTAATTCACTGGGATAATATGGGTCTGCTACAGAAACATAATGCCCGTGTGCTGACATTGAGAGAATTTTCTCTAATTTCACACAAAATTTGTGGTAGCCTAATCTTTTCATTCACTCTCTGCAAGCCAGTCACTTGATACTCAATCGTCCTAATATATATGGACCTTATGTTTTCATTAGCATGAAAAGCCAGCTTTATAACTGATGGCCAATGAAAAAACTGCCCATGGAGCACAGTTCTCTAAGCATAATGGAGGCCTTGTCTATGCAGACAGCCACTGGTTCCAACCAACACCTCACTACATGAGGTAATTGCCTGCAATAACAGGGAGTACTGTATGTTATAACTTTTCTCCCACAATCCTTGCTTGGCTGCTGAGCAGTAGGAGACTTAAAGGAGACAAAGACATGCTTTATAAATTGATAAAACAATCAAATATTCACAACAAACACTAAGAAATGACTAATTAAATGTCAAGGTTAAATAGCTCCACTGGTTAGATCAAATTCAGTCACATGGCCATCTTCTGACACTCAATTGGTTGGTCCATCCATCCAACAATTTCAGAGCAAGGTAACTTTACAACTGCTGATTGACCCCAGATTGACATGAAATTTGCTGTGGTATTCATGGTCCACAGACGATGAAGCTTTGTATATTTGTATATTTTATTCTGCCCTTTGGTGAAATGAGTAAAGGCCGGGGTATACTTTCACCTAGATAGTTTGTACAAAGTGCCATTTGATCACGTCTAAAGGCAAAAGTGTCCTAATGACCATACTTGAAGGCGGGGCCATCATAGATAGGGGCAAGATGTGTTACAAAGGGTTAACAAAGGGTCATGTTCCCACTGGATGAGACATAGTTTCTATTGGTGTTTGTTGGCTTTGTTCCCACCTCCTTAACATGCAGAGATGTGATCGCTGGAGTGCTTTTTGAATCAGAAACAGCGCAGTGCGCTTAGTCAGAGGAAAGAGCTCGAGGCTGGAGCACGAGACCTTCCAGGCTGCCGTGTCGCAGGTGCTTTGCCTTCTGCGATCATAACGTAATGGCTCTAGTGTCAGATAAACAGGTTGATTGTTCAGTGACATGAAACATACAGCTGTCTTGGGCTGGCTAACTCAATACAGACCAACTGTAATAGTCTTGCTAAGGTTAGGATTGTTCAAACAAAAATAGTGATGTCTATTAACATTATATTAGTAGCTGGTATACTTAGCTAACATTAACACATAACATAGTTAGCAAGCAAACAAAATGTTGTGACAGGGTGTGCTGCATGGTGATGCTATTGCTTTTGACTTGGCTAACATGAACTGTTGTTGTTCTTCTCATGTCGGCATTATACTTGTTGGCCAAACAAGAGGAGCATTCGTAAATCCAGGATTGCTTGTTTGCTATTCTGTCTTCCCCAGTTTCAAATCACATCTGTGTGGCTAAAGGTTTCTTAAAATTACATTAATTTACATACAGTTCAGCAGTTTGGATTAGCATCATGGATGTCAAGAAAAAGAGACATAAGGTCTCATTTGTTGGTAAATGTAAGTAGTTATGTATATAGTAAAAGGCAGAGTCAGCTCACTTGCTTTCCAACAAATAACATTTGCCAGTAAGCACATGCTTGGTCAGTTAACTTATTATCTAGTGTTGTATTGCAAATCTGGAGTGACATTAATTTTCATTCAGCTTTTGCTGTTAATACAGATGTCAGAGAGAGACAGAAAAAGAAAGAGAGAAAGCCCAGGCAGGGAAAGAAAAGGGGAGGTAAGAAGGTAAGAATGTGCACTATGAATGTACTGTAATGTTCCCTCAAAGAGCACATCCTTCTGATTTAAGCAGTGTTTTAAACCATCATGCTCATTCTAATTGCATGAACAGAGTGGCCTTTTTTTAAGTTAAGGTGTATCATTTAGTGGTAGTCAGTACAGACATCAGAGAGAGACAGGCCTCTTCGCTGTAATGTTATCTCATTAAGCACATCCTTCTGATGTAATTGTTAAAAAACAATTTATACCATGTGCAAGACCAAAGCTAGACAAATATAGTCATAATATATTGTGTAGAATTCGAGGAAATGGAACAAAAAATCCCTACATTTTCCCAGACTTCCCTGCCAAATCTATGTCCTCTCCACTTTCCAAATCAAACCTACACTTTCAGCCAGTCTCTCCGCAAAGGGATTCATAGAGTTGCACAATTGGTATACACAAAACAGAAGTGTGAAGAATGAAAAAGAGAGCTTGAGAGACAAGTTGAAATCATGCCTACTTTCTCACCTCCTCACACCTGGCCGATCACTGAATAAAATGGGTGTGCTTGAATTGTCCATTTCTGAAAGTTACAAAAACTGTTCCCAATTCTGACTTGAACTTGCACTTTGTTTGAAAATACTAATGGCTTAAGGCTGAAGACATCTGTATTATTTTTGATTAGCCAAGAGCTCTTAAATGTACAATTTCATTCATTCATCTATTTTCTGCTGCTTACTGTATAGTCCAGGTCTTGGTGGCAATGTCATTCTTTTGGCTGACTGGCTCCTAAAAGGCAATATATTAAAGCGTTAGTCCAGCAAATTGGACTTCCATAAAGTTTGGGGAAAAGAGATAGATAAAAAAAAGGGAAAGGAACAGTAAAAATGTTGATTTCCCCCGTGTGGGAACAAAGCTGTGTAGGAGACATAGGCTGCAACCAAGTTTATGATACAAGTCACAGTCACAATGTGAGGTCTAAATTCCTGGATTATTCAAGAAAGTTATGTTATTATTAGTTGTAGTAGTAGCAGTAGTAATACATTTTTTTAAGAACTTGATATTACATTTGAAGTCAATCTATGAACCAAATGCGTACAAATTATATACAATTGAATTGAATTGAATTGAACCTGGGTAACCATTGGAAACCATTGGCTCACAAGATCAAAACCAACTATTTGTCAAATCAAATTAATAGGTCTTTTAATGCAGTGGCTAATACAGGGCGGCAACTGATAACAGATTATAACCCAGAAAACATGCTGGTTCAAGTGCTCATGTACACTCAATTGCCAGTTTATTAGGGGCACTTGGCTGTCCTTGAGGTCTCTAACTCCCATCTCCGGAAGAATTTCTTATGCATCCTAGGGAAGGTTGGGGACATGGAATCTGAGTGGGCCATGTTCAAAACCTTCATTGTGGAGGCGGCTGGATAGAGTTGTGGACAGAAGGTTGTGCCTGTTGTTTGGAAGAGGGATGTCTGGACTACGTTGCTTAGCCTGGTGCCACTGGGTTACTCTGGATAATCAACAACATATGGTTGAATGGATTGATGACTCAATTGTATGGTCATTGTGAAGGCTGCAGTTTTCACTTCAGACTCAATCCCTTTTTAAGAGCATTCCCTTCTTTGTAAACTACAAAGAAATTATATTAAATTATTATTATTAAATAAATATTCGTTTCAACTTTGTGATATAGCTAAAGTGAGTATTCATAATGATAATTACCAGGATGGACTAGTATTCCTGTATAATAATAATAATAATAATAATACATTTTATTCCTGGTTATGGAGGGCTTTATGAGTGAGGAGAAGGACTTTGAATTGGATCCGTTGTTGGACAGGGAGCCAGTGAAGGTTCTGGAGGATGTGGTCACTAGAGTGGGCTTAATTAAATTAATCAATACTAAACACCATTAAAAGTCCTGCATTGAAAATGTGAAGTGAAAATACTGAAATATTATGAGCAAAATGCACTTAGGTATCAAAAGTAAAAGTATACAATGCAGACTACTACATTGTGAGTGATGAGTGATTAAATTATTAGATGACAATTACTGATGCATTAACATATAAGCAACATTTTACAAAGTGCTTTACAAGGACAAAATAAAGAAAGAATAAACATAAAACATACATGTTACATGTAAATTTTACACATAAACCAACCTGCTTACACATATAAATAAACACATGCAGACATATTTACCTAAATTGAATAAGCTTCAATTCAATTCAATTTAATTTATATAGCGCCAAATCACAACAAAAGTCATCTCATGACACTTTAAATATAATGCAGGTCTAGACTGTACTCTTTATAATGATTTCAGAGAGACCCAACAGGTCCCACCATGAGCAAGCACTTTGGCACCAGTAGTAGCCATAACAACTATAATTATAATAACAATGGGAATATGACTCTTAATAGTAGTTACAGCTGTAATAATAACTGAGATATGATTAATATTAGCAATAACAACTTTAATAGTAACAGAACTATGACTAGAAATAATAATTATAGTGATGAGAGTCAAGTGGGCCCATGGGAGCAACAGCCAGGCATACCAGGACCACGATCCACAGGAACTTGCGAGATGATAAAGCACAAAGAAACATAAAGATATAAAATTAGTAACATGCATTGGTGGGACATGAATGTGTAAAGATGGAGAGGGAGAGGAGGAAAGCTCAGTGCATCATGGGAAGTCCCCCAGCAGTCTAGGCCTATAGCAGCATAACTAGGGGCTGGTCCAGGCAGGCCTACTATGAGCTCTTTAAGATATGATGCTGGAGAAATATGATCTCTTTTCCTGGTTCCAGTCAGTACACGTGCTGCAGCATTCTGGATCAACTGGAGAGTCTTCAGGGACTTATTGGGATAGCCTGATAATAAGGAATTGCAATAATCCAACCTAGACATAACAAATGCATGGACTATTTTTTCTGCATCTGTTTGAGACAGGATCTTGATTTTGGCAATGTTTGTTTTACATGAGAGCTAAAGGACATGTCCTGATCAAAGACAACTGAGAGATTCCTCACGGTGGCGCTGGAGGCCAGGGCAATGCCATCTAGAGTAACAATATCCTTAGATACTGTGTTTCTGAGGTGTTCAGGGCCAAGAACAATAACTTATGTCTTGTCCGAGTTCAACATCAGATAATTGCAGGTCATCCAGGTCTTTATATCCTTATGGCATGCTTAGCTAACTGTTGAGGTTCTTCTGGCTTGATCGATAGATATAACTGGGTATCGGCCACATAGCAATGAGTGTTTTCTTATAAAAGGAAGCATATATAAGGTGAATAGCATTGGTCCAAGGATTCATCATTAACATGTACAAACTGAGATCTGATCTGATAAATACGACTTAAACCAGCCTAGTGCGGTTCCTTTAATGCCAATTGAATGTTCCAGTCTCTGTAATAGGATATGATGGTCAATGATGTCGAATGCAGCACTAAGATCTAACAAAACAAGTACAGCAACAAGTCCTTTGTCTGATGCAATTAGAAGGTAATTTGTAACTTTCACCAGTGCTGTCTCTGTGCTATGATGCACTCTGAAACATGACTGAAAGTCCTCAAGTAACTTATTGTCATGTAGAAAGTCACACAGCTGGTTGGCGACTGCTTTCTCAAGAATCTTAGAGAGAAAAGGAGGGTTAGATATAGGTCTATAGTTGGCTAAAACCTCTGGATCCAGAGCGGGCTTTTTAAGAAGTGGTTTAATTACAGCTACTTTAAAGAACTGTGTATGTGTAAGAACTCTGTACATAGCCTGTTAATGAAGACAAATTGATCATATCTAGTAAGGAGTGCTGACTAAAGGTAAAACCTCTTTAAGCAGCCATGTTGGGATGGGGTTTAAGAGACAAGTTGATGGCTTAGATCAGGGGTGTCCAAACTACAGCCCGCAGGCCAACTGCGGCCCGTGGTCCATTTTTAATTGGCCCACAGCAAATTCTAAAAATATAATGGAATATAATGGAATATGGAAATGAATATATGAAACTTACACTTGACTGTATTGTACTTCTTAGTTGTAACACTAGGTGGAGCTTCTGTCTTCAACAAGGCAGCTTCTCCACAAAACAATTAGGCTAATCAAAGAAAACATTTGCCATGGATGACCAAAAATGGCAGAACCAAAGAAACGCAAGATAGCAAGTGAGTGCAGAAAATTTCAGACACAGTGGGAAAATGAATATTTCTTCATAGAAGTCAAGGGGAAGTGTGTCTGTTTGATTTGCAATGAAACTGTTGTAGTGATGAAAGAGTATAATGTACAACGACACTATGAAACCAAACATCAGACCTACACGCCCTACACTGGGGCTGAGCGAGAAGAGAAAGTTAAGCAAATGGCAGCTAGCCTGCTAGCTCAACAACAGTATTTTTTCCGTGCTAACAAAACATAAGAAAATGCCACAATAGCCAGCTACGAGGTAGCTCAACTCATAGCGCGACATGGGAAACCTTTCTCAGATGGGGACTTCATAAAACAGTGCCTCACTAAAGTTGCAGGAATAATGTGCCCAGAAAAGATGTAGGAATTCAACAACGTGAGCATGTCCAGAAACACAGTTGTGCGGCGAATCAAAGACTTGTCAGCTAACTTAAAACATCAAGTGTCACATAAAGCTTGTGCTTTTGATTTTTACTCGATTGCATGTGATGAGAGCACAGATGCCACAGACACCGCGCAGATGTTAATTTTTTTGCGGGGAGTTAACGATAACTTTTGCATTACGGAAGAGCTGCTTGATCTTACAACAACGGATAAGGACATTTTTGAAGCTGTGTCTGATGCAATTGACAAGATGGAACTCAAATGGGACAAGCTGTGTGGAGTTACAACGGATGGGGCTCCAGTTATGACAGGCGAGCGCAAAGGAATGGCCTCTATGGTGTGCGCCAAGGTGCAAGAGAGTGGAGGTGAGGCTGTTAAAATGCACTGTATCATCCACCAAGAAGCCCTCTGTGCCAAGACAGTCCAGCTTGACGATGTGATGAACACTGTTGTGAAAACTGTCAACACAATTCGAGCACAAGGGCTCTACCACAGAGAATTTCAAGCTTTCTTATCCGATGTTGATGCTGAATACGGGGACATACTCATCATCATTCTGATGTGCGCTGGCTTAGTCGCAGCTCTGTGCTGCAGCGGTTTTATTCCCTGCGATCAGAAATTGAACAGTTTTTGAAAGAGAAGGACCGACCTCTTCATGAACTGAGTGACCCACTATGGTTGGCAGACCTGGCATTTCTAGTTGATCTTACTGGTCATCTTAACACACTGAACAAGAACCTGCAAGGCAAAGACCAGCTTATACCACAACTTTATGCACACATGAAAGCATTCTGTGCAAAGCTTCGTCTCTTTGAGACACAACTACGCAACTTCAATGTTGCGCACTTCCCCATGCTGTCCGAAATCAAACATGCTTTTCCAAAGGCCAGCCTTTCTGCTAAAAAGGGGAAATATGTGTGTGTGATCACATCTCTCATGACAGAATTCAGCCAGCGCTTCCAAGATTTTTCTGTCATTGAGAAAGAAATCAAGCTGTTCTCGACTCCCTTCCTGATGGATGCAGAAGAAGTGGAAGAGAGTCTGCAATTAGAACTGATTGAAATGCAGTGCAATGATCCTCTGAAGAATCAACATCAGCTTCTCTCCCTACCCAACTTCTACCGGAGCTTGGAAAAGGCCAAGTTTCCTCTGATGCAACGCCACACAAAAAGAATGATTGAGTCTGTTCGGCTCAACATACATATCTGAGCAAACATTTTCTCTGTTAACGCTGAACAAAAGCAGATTGAGAACCAAAATGACCGACAGCCATCTCTGTGATGTCCTTCGCATCTCAACCACCAAACTTACTCCTGACCTGCCAACCATCCTTCAGTCCAAAGCGCAGCATCACTGCTCCCACTGCAGTGCAACGCTGTTCCCATTATAGGTGAGTTAAAATATATTGCACAGTATTCATGTGTTCACAAGCCCAATTACTTAATAAATTCAGTCAATTAAAGTTGATGTGTTTGCATAACTAGCTTAAATATACCCATCCCCCTGTCTGCCTTTATACAGGGCTGTGAAGGGGGATCACCATCCTGACTAAGAAGCAATCTGAGGCTGCTGTTTTGAGAATGAGCTGCCAATCCTGTTTGTAACAAAATAAATGAAAACCCATTAATGGAAAGTTGTGATGTAGGCCTAGGCTGTTTTTTTTCTTTAAGCATATTCAGTTATCAAGCATAATTTACCTACATTTGATTGATTTTGTTAACTTTAATACACTAGAGGCAATATACCTCACCTCTAGTGAGTGGCCCAGCTTTTCGTATATTTTTCTGTACGTGGCCCTCATTGAAAAAAGTTTGGACACCCCTGGCTTAGATGAAGAAATGGTTTTATCACCTTTATTTGGTGAAGGTCGATAGGAGAAAAGCAATCTAAATGTGTATCAGGTTTTACAGCTGTTTCTGAGATTCCTGTGTTTGAAGGTAAGGTACCACCTGAGGACAGGAGGTGATCAATTTTGTCTCTAATAGTTAGAATTTTATCATTAAAGAAGCTCGTGAAGTCATTACTGCTGAGGCTTATAGGAATACGTGGCTCAATAGAGCTGTGACACTCTGTCAGACTGGCTACAGTGCTGAAAATCAGAATCAGAATCAGAATCAGAAATACTTTATTGATCCCCGGAGGGAAATTACACAAAAAGAAACCTGGGGTTGTTCTTGTTCTCTATTAATGATGAGTAATAGGCTGCTCTGGCTTTACAGAGGGCCTTCCTAGAAGCGTTAAGACTATCTTGCCAAATTAAACGTGATTCTTCCAGTTTGGTGGAGCGCCATTTTCTTTCAAGTTTCTGCAACGTTTACTTTAATTTGCGGGTTTGGGTGTTATACCATGGAGCTGACTTTCTTTGTTTTATTATCTTCTTTTTTAGAGGGGCAATAGAAAGAGTTGAGTGTCAGTCACATTGAGCCTGCAGCACTATCAACAAGACCGTCAATTTGGGAGGGACTAAGGTTAGCATAGGAGTCCTCAGTTGTATTGAGACATGGCATTGAATTAAATGCCAATGGAATCACTTCCTTAAATTTAACACTATCAGATAGATATCTGGTGTATGCATTTTTGCCTAATGGCGTGTAGTCCAGTAATAGGAATTCAAAAGTTATTAAATAATGCTCCGATCACAAAGGATTCTGTGTAAAGACTATTAGATGTTCAATTTGACGTCCATATGTAAGAACCAGGTCAAGGGTGTGATCACCAGTGAGTGGGTTTCTGTACACTCTGACAGAAGCCAATTGAATCCAATAATGTACCAAGGCTATCCTTATCAACGTCCACATGAATGTTAATTAATTAATTAATCACCTACAATAATTAGTTTGTCTGTTTTAAGGACTAAACCTGATAAAAACTCTGAGAATTCAGACCTGGAGCGTGATACACTATATCAGGTGATATAGGTTGAGAGTGAGAGACTCAGAACAAGGCTTTCGAATGAGTTATAATCCAGTTTAGCTTTAGAGTTGATCAACAGGCTTACAATAAAAATAAATGTTCAGAAGCAATACAAAACAGAAAAAAGGTTATTCAAAAACCTTTCGATAAAAGTGTGTTTTTAGAAGATATTTAAAGGATGATACTAATTTTGCAGTCTGAGTGCTATACCTCGACATGGAGACCACCCAACAGGTTTATGCCATTTAGGACACCGTTATAGTAATCTAAAGAGAAATTGAAAGCATTTATGATGGATTCGGTGTCTCTGACACTTAGATATGAATGGATTACAGCAATATTCCTTAGCAAGACTGGTCAACCTTGGACAACCTTGCCAACATGATTTTCAAAATTATATTGTAATCAAATAGGACACCTAGGTTTTTGACCGAAGTCTTAGTGTTGTTGGACAGAGACCAAATGAGGATTTTAAATCTGTATACAGATTGTCAGGGCCAATGATAAGGATCTCAGTTTTATCGGAATTTATCTGAGTTTTTAATGCAGTCTTTAATGGTGGAGAAGCTAGTGGGATTTTCCGGTTTTACTGGGATTTACAGCTGTGAATTATCAGCATAAAGATTGTCGCAACCAGCTGTCAGAATAACATCAGCGCCCACCAGTCAAAACTTAATTCAGGTTTCCCACAATTAACACCCACAATCTTCCAATAATCCAGTCACAACTCTCCAAAGAAACGTGCAGCGTGAATCCAACCTGGGAAAAAAAATATTAGAGTCTCAGGGCTACCAGTGTTCTCTTGGGTCAGTGGAGGAGAGATACATCAGCTTTTTACCCTCACCTCGGGTCAGGTTGCAAAGTCTGCATCTTGGTAGCCATCTCAGGGTAAGCAGCTTGATCTCTTCCCACTCCCCACCAACCTGAAAGCCTTACAGCGGTTCCTGGGCATGGCAGGGTGGTATCATTAGTTTGTTCCCAACTTTTCTTCTCTGCTGAGCCACTCAATGCCTTAAAGAAAAAAGGAGCAAGGTTCCTCCGGTCAACTGCATGCCAAGCTGCTTTTGAAACACTTAAAAAACATCTAGTAAACCCACCTGTCCTAGGTCACCCAAGCTTCAATGCTCCTTTTGTGGTCGATACCGATGCCAGTGAGGTAGGGCTTGGGGCAGTACTGGTTCAGAAGTAAGACCTTTGCGCTGAGGAAGCCGCAACCTGAATCCAGCTGAGAGGAATTATGCTGCCACCAAGTTAGAATGTTTGGCTGTGGTGTGGGCATTGTAGAAGTATCTGGAAGGTAGCCTTTACACTGTGGAAACAGATCCTGCCTTTCTTCTGTGGGTGTTTAAAACCACCAAGCCCAGCACACATCAGGTGGGCATTCACTTTCACTGTGGAATACAGGCAAGGAAAGTAAAACCACTGTGCTAGATGCCCTCTCCAGAGCACCAACAGGAGATCAGCCCACCATACCTGTGTGTATTACCATCATGTCTGCTTCCTCAGGACCCTCAAAATAGCTTCCCATCTCCATTGGGAGCAGCTTCCAACAAGAAGACTCTGAATGCTAGGCCCTGTATCAAAAGGTTGTGGAAAATGGCAAAATCATCATTAAATCAAATACCTAAATAATGGAGGATCTCATCTACCGTGTTGTCACACTCCCATACAAGACCATAAACCAACTTTACATACCTGCCAGCTTCAGGGTGCAACTTCCGGAGTATTTCCACCAAGACCACCACTCTGGTCATCTTGGAAGGCACAAGACTGCAACACCTGGCCAAAGCTAAGTTGTGATGTAAGAGAACATGTTCAGACTTGCCAAGTGTGTCAATTATATAAACCAGAAAACATTAAACCAGCTGGAAAACTCCAGCAAACTCTGGTCCAACACCCCTGGGAAATACTTGGGATGGATGTGATGGGTCCGTTCCCTGAGAGCTCCAAAGGAAATGTCTACCTACTGGTTTTTGTGGATTATTACTCCAGGTGGGTGGAGCTGTTCCCCTTAAGGAAGGCATCTGTAGAAACCATATCTCAAGTCCTGGTGAGAGACATCTTGACCCGATGGGGCCTTGCTGATTATGTTCTTTCCGACCTTGGGTCACAGTTCGTCTCCTCAGTTCTCCAAACAGGGTGCCGAACCTGGAACGTAGGTCACAAATTAACATCTGCCTATCACCCGCAAACCAACCTCACCCTAAAAATAATGCGCATCTTATGTATTACCTTCTCTGCACTGGCTTCCTGTACCTCCTAACCCTAACCCTGCTGATGCCATGGGCCTGCTTGACTCTCACTGCTACAAGTATTATTATTAGTCATATTTCTGTTATTACATTTGTTAATACTATCATTAGTCATATTTCTATTATTATTATAGTTGTTATTGCTATTACTGTGTCTGTCTGTCTGTCTTTCTGTCTGTGTCCCTCTCTTTCGCTCTCTTTCTCTCTGTCTCCCAACCTAACCGGTCCAGGCAGATGACTGCGCACCTAGTCCAGTTCTGCTCGAGGTTTCTGCCTCTGAAAAGGAAGTTTTTCCTTCCTTCCTTCCTTCCTTGCCAAGTACTTGCTCATTGTAGGAACTGTTGTGTCTCTGTAAATAAGTCTAGACCTGTTCTATATGTAAAGTGAGATAACTTTTGTTGTGATTTGGCACTATATAAATAAAATAAAATTGAATTGAATTGATATGGCAATAAAGTATTGAATCTTGAATCTTACTTGGGCATTGTAGGAAGTCATCAGATCCTTTATTTGCGTATAGTGTACATGAATAATCTGATCCACAAGGCCAGTGACGTTGGGGTGGAGCTGGACTCTCTGACGGTGGTGTCAGAGAGGATGCTGTCCAAGCAGCGGGTCATCTTGGACAATGTCTCACATCCTCTCCATGACGTACTGGTCAGGCAAAAGAGCACCTTCAGTGGGAGACTCATTCCTCCCAAATGCACAACGGAGCGCCACAGGAAATCATTCCTGCCTGTGGCCATCAAACTGTTCAACTCCTCCCTCTGAGTGTCAGACACTCAGAAGAAACAGACTGAAAATCTGGACCTGCTCCTACACATACTACCTCATTATTATTTAGTCTTTAAATTTTCAGTGCAATACATATATAGTCATACACAACAGTGCAATACATATATATATATATATATATATATACATACATGTACATTGTTATTGTAGATATATTTTTTACTTTATCTTTCACTTAAATATTGTAAATGTGCATATTTTTATTTTCTATTTCTTATTTTTATATTTTGTACATACTTTTAGTTCTAAATTTTTGCTACTTTCTACTCTTGAATGGGAGCACCAGTACTGTACAATTTCCCCCCGGGGATCAATAAAGTATTTCTGATTCTGATGAAGCTGTGTCTTCCTCCACCTGCTCTTTACTACTCTTCAATATCTAAGTGTCAGTATCAAGTGTACCAATATTAACACCATGAGTGAAAACCAGATCCAAAGTGTGGCCTTGATTGTGTGTAGGCGTTCCTGATCTCCAACAGTTAGGATTCCAAGGTAAGCCAAGGCAAGTTTATTTGTATAGCACCTTTCAACAACAAGGCAATTCAAAGTTATTTACATGAGATAGAAAGGCATTAAGTAAAGATCTCAGGAGGATTCCGATCATTGAGGTTAGGAGTGCGACACCAAGCACAATCATCCTGCAGCAAAAACCATCTAGTCAAGCTGGTCCATTTTTGCTGTGCCTACGTCATCTGTTTGGTGGAGCTGTCACTGCAGTTGGAGCTATTCTTTGTTTTGTAATATTTAATAATTCAATATTTATTATTTTTTTGCTGTTGTATTTAAATAACATGACTGAATAAGTTTACTTATTAGTATCATTATTTTAGTTAATTTGAATATGTGTTTTGTTTTGAAGGTTTTCAGAATCAGAACCAGAAACTGTTTATTGCCAAGTAACATACACATTACAAGGAATTTGCCGTGGTCTGATGGTGCTGACAACAAACATGTAAAAATATAAAGGTAAAAGAATAAGATAAGATAAATAACAAACAGTGCAGTGACCAAAATAAAGTGTCCAGATAAAGTGTCCAGTAGGGGGTGCATGTGTTAATGTAACGCAGGGGGGACAGGGGCGGTGTACGTTAATATAACGTATAACTTGTGTTTGTGTTGGGGGGGGGATCAGTGCAAGATTTTGGCCATGTTCGTCAGGTTGACTGCAGAGGGGAAGAAACTGTTTTTGTGGTGGGAGGTTTTGGTCCTGATGGACCGCAGCCTCCTGCGAGGGGGTCAAACAGATAGTGTCCGGGGTGGGAGGGGCTGATGTTCAGCTCCCACCGGAGGTCCTGGCTGATGATGGAGCCCAGGAAACGGAAGGGCTCCACAGTGTCCACTAGAGAGTCACACAGGTTGATGGGGGCGGGTGGGGCTGCGCTCTTCCTAAAGTCTACAACCATCTCCACTGTCTTTGAAGCGTTAAGCTCCAGGTTGTTGTTGTTGCACCAGGTCACCAGATGGTCAATCTCCCACCTGTAGGCAGACTCATCCTCACCAGAGATGAGTCCGATGAGGGTGGTGTCGTCCGTGAACTTCAGGAGCTTGACGGACTGGTGACTGGAGGTGCAGCTGTTGGTGTACAGGGAGAAGAGTAGAGGAGAAAGAACGCAGCCTTGAGGGGAGCTGATCGTCCGCGAGTCTGAGATGTGTTTTCCCAGCTTCACGTGCTGCTTCCTGTCGGACAGGAAATCTGTGATCCACCTGCAGGTGGGGTCAGGCACGTTAAGCTGGGAGAGCTTGTCCTGAAGAAGAGCCGGGATGATTGTGTTGAAGGCAGAGCTGAAGTCCACAAAAAGATCCTGGCGTAGGATCCCGGTCCAGGTGCTGGAGGATGAAGTGTAGGGCCAAGTTGATGGCGTCGTCTCCAGACCTGTTGGCTCTGTAGGCGAACTGCAGGGGGTCCAGCAGAGGGTCAGTGATGGATTTGAGGTGGGACAAAACCAGGCGTTCAAATGATTTCATGACCACAGAGGTCAGGGCGACAGGTCTGTAGTCATTTAATCCTGTGGGCCCTGGTTTTTTGGGGACAGGGATGATGGTGGAGGCCTTGAAGCAGGCTGGCACGTGGCATGTCTCCAGTGAGGTGTTGAAGATAGGGCAGGTGAATCTACGTATATGGGTAGGCAGGCACCGTGAAGGGTTTATGGTTTTTTACCAGGGCTAGAGAGGCTACAGACGCCATTGTTCTTTGTTTGTTTGCTTGCTAAAATGGTAAAATAAACCACACAAAACATCATGCTTGCCTGGACAATGGTCTTACTTTCCCTGTGTAAGATTCGTTCCTTAGATGCCTCAGTGGCCATTTGATTTTGAGTTTGTTTGTTTTCTTTTGTTTTTTATTATTTATTTTGAAGACAAATCGCATTTACACCCACCGCCAGCCTGCCTACCATATGAGGTGAGAAGGTAATGACTTGAAATTTTGGTGAGACTGGCGATGCAGAAGATGAGAAGCCAGCGTTGGGAAATCCAGTTCATACAGTATGTTTAATCTATTTTGCAGACAACTGACACGGTGTTGAGTTTAGGGGCATTTTGGCCTGGGTATAGGCAATTTTGGCACAGGGGACAGTAGCAGTTCTCCAGTGTCTGGACTCAAAGCGACCAGAGTGTCAAGGAGTTGCAGATCTGAAATGTTCTGACTTAGTCGGACACAGCTGTCACATTCAGATATGGAGGTAAGAGGAGGCAGCTAAGAGAAGACCAATGTTAGCTTAGGCTTTAAACAAAGGCTAGGTTAACCTAGTACAGTATGACGTTTAGTGGCTGTCTTTTTGGCTAAACAGCTAGAGCTAAGACCCAGCTAGGCAGGCTAGGCTAGCATATCTTAGTGTGTAGGTATTGGAAAGATGTTAGGTAGTCTGACAGGTTGGGGTCTTGCCATTTACTATGGGAATTTGGTGTTCCAAACAACAGATTCCCAGAAAAGTATAGTCTGTTCTGAGCTCTAGATTAAATTAAATTAATTTATTTACATATCAAATCACAAATCACAACAAAGTTATCTCATGACATTTAACATATAGAACAGTTCTAGACCGTAATCTTGATAACATTATTTTAGAGACCCAACAGTGTAATGATGAGTAATTGGTTGCCCTGGCATTACGGAGGGCCTGCAAGACTATTTTGCCAGACTAAACGTGATTCTTCCAGATTGGTGGAGCACCATTTCCTTTCAAGTTTTTGTGACATTTGCTTTAATTTGCAGGTTTGGGGGTTATACCATGTGTCCCATAATAGGAATTCAAAAGTTATTAATAGATTGTGTATGTAATGCACAATTCCTAGTAAAGCCACTGAACACCAGGTTCAGTCATCTGATTTGGCCTCCTCTGTTATCAGCACTGCTATCTCTGTGCTCTGCATGGAATATTTTTGACATGTGCTTTTGTCTTGCTGTTTTTGTAGGAATGTTTCATTGATTACATTGATTACGTTCATCAAACCTAAGCTACCCTAAGGTTATACTTTACATTGCTAACCTCAACCTGAACAGCTACTTGAAGTCTTAATCATGAACCCATGGACCAACTTCCAAGCTTCCTCACAAAGTAGAATCTGCTCTGCCCTTTGCTGTAGAGAGCCCTATTGTTGCGCTTCCAGTCCAGTCTGTTATTGAGCTGGAGTAAAATTGCATCAGAATTCTAAGAATTAGTTAAATTTGCTTTTGGACTTGGTCTCAGCTCCCAAATTATTTTAAATGAGAGGTCTCCACTGTCAGTTAGGAGTGACCAGCAGAGGCAGCAGCTACACACTTTCCATATTTTGAAAAGGTATGATGATAAGTTGATAAAAAGATACAAGGTCTGTCCTAATACACACATAGCCTACCTACACAACATGAAAACGTTACACCATACATTATTAGGCATAGCAGCAATGGGGAGCAGTGGGTCATCAACCTCTAACCAGTAAGTACAATAAAAGCAAACACTGGCAATAAATGTACCTTGCCAGCCATCGACTGAAGTCAAGAACTAACAAGACATTACACCCATGTGGTAGTATGAATATGATAGCTAGTGTCCTACTGACTAGACAGATAGGTATGGCTGGATAAAACGCAGCTGGCTAGCCAGACAATTCAAAGTTCTAACAAAATAATTCGCAAACATGAATAGAGCTACTGGGAACTGTTCATGTTTCATTTTAGAGCGAGCAATTAATTTTCTGATTTGAAAAACCACCAACATATAACCAACTGATGCTCATATGTCGATCAAGAGGGATTTCTGATCCATCATTGTGTTCTTGAGAAACCTTTGTACATCTAAGCATTTTTGATTTTGATATTGTAGAACACGGGTATAGGACTGGCTGACTGTGCTCTGCTTCCGTGAGTTACTGAAGTTGTTGTGGAGCCACAAGCAGAATGAACTTTGAGTGGACAGTGTCACCTACTGGTACTGAAGACGCTTATGTTATTAACTTGACAATTAGAAAAATCTCACATTAAAGAAGCGTCTCAATTATATTGTTGTATTTTCAGACAAAAACAATATTACAGGGAAACACAGGTCTTCAGAGCATTTAGTGCAAAGCTTTTTACCACTGAATGTATTAATGCCGTCCTGAAATATCATGTTCACGTGTGTACAAGTATTTGGATCTAAAGGATAAATTATAAACAATAAGTTACATGAATAAAAATCACTGATGAAGAATCAGAAGTTTGTTAGAGGCGAGGCAAAGCTACTGCTTACAATCAAACAACTTAAGTAGTGACACACAGAAGCAGAGATGCAGGTAGTGTGCTGTAGATCCATTGGTGGACAGAACTGAAAGCATGGGATCAATACTTTAAGGTAACACTTTAACGCAATCCAACACAGCAGTCCAGTAATAAATCCTATCTATTCGGAAGGCTCTAATGTTCTAAAATTTTTGCCAAGGATTTAAGAATGTATCAATACACTTAATAATCACCACCCATTCATAAAAACTAAGTAATCCATTCATCCATGGTAGCTTGCTGCTGTCAGTGTATGAGTGTTTGTGTGACTGAAGAATCTATAGAATATCCTCTGGCCTTTTTTCTTCACTCACATATATTTACACATGTGTGTTGTATATGTTTTTACTGCTCAACCTTTCAAGGAGAAACACTGTACTTTTTACTCTTTTTACTTTTACATTTTCATGACAGCTGAACTTACTTTTCAGATTAACACTTCACATAAAATAATGAAATGCAGCATAAAGCATAATTTTGAGTCTGATGCAGTGACTTCATTTAGGATTCTAGTGGCCCGAGGGTAGAAGTTCTTTCTGAGCCTGTCAGCACTGGCTTGGTATATCCAGTACCTTCTTAAAGACCGCAGCAGGGAAAAAAGGCCATTATCTGGGTGTTTGGGATCCTTAATGATTCTCCTGGCCTAATTCTTGGAGCGCCTAGTGTAAATAGCCTTTAGGCAGGGTAGAGCACCACCTATTGTAAGTTCAGCTGAACGAACCACTCTTTGCAGGGCCTTACTGTCCTGTTTGGAGCTGTTTACATAGCAGGCAGAGACGTTATAGAATATAAATTCCTCAGTATTTGAGGGGATACCCAGCATTTCCTCAAGCATCTGAGGTGAAACAGTCTCGGCCTTGCTTTTCTCACCACTGAGTCAGTTGCAATGCCCAGGACAGGCCCTCGGTGATGTGGACACCAAGGTACTTGAAGTTGTCCACCCTGGTCTTGCTGACACCTGCAGGTCAAGTCCTTCACTTCCTTCAGGTAGGTCTTTTCATAGTTAAAGTCATTTTCATCCTCCACTACACTTCAGAGGGAAATATTGAACTTATTACTCCATTATAAGTATAATAGTTATAGTTACTAGTACCTTTGCACGTTAAGATTTCATATACAACACATATCATGAGCTTATAAAATAAGATGTATTGTTACACATTGAACTGTCCAACAGTATATTAAATAGCTCAAATTGGCTCTACATTGACTAATATTCAACATTCTTTACAGGAGCCATTCTGCTGCATTAGTCAGTAAATCAGTACATTTTGCTGATAATACTTTTGTAGTTTTACTTAAGTAAGATTTTGAATGCAGGACATTTAAATACTCGCCACCTAAAAAGCTGCACATTTGAAAAAGATGCTGATGTGGCAAAGTCATTCCGGTCTCAGTGATTGAGGGTCACAGGGGGTTAGATTGGATTATAGTTTAGTTATATAAAGCAGCTGCCAGGATTGGTGGTTTGAGCCGAGCATGCGCAGAGCGTTGCACCTAACAACATAATAAACCTAAGCGTGTTTACGGAATTCAAATTGAACAGTGAGAGTTTTTAAGGAAAGGAAAAGCTTCGTGTGACTGAAAAGTATAGGTGAGTTCGTGTGCCATCCTATTGTGTGTGTGTGTATGTGCTTGTTACTGGGTATTTTCTTTTGGCACTAATAGAATTAACGAGGATGGCCGCGGCATCCGCTGAAGTGGAAAGCAGACAGGCATTAAATATAGACTATCGCGAGTACATCCAGTCCTCAGCGCCTCACCGTGCACACTGACAGCAGTGGAAGTTGCTGTTCCTGCAGTTAGCTCACTGGATGCGACGCGTTTAACACAAGTATGTAACAGTAGTTTTTATCGGGAACAAAATGTCCTGAGTTGTAGCAGCCTATCCGAACATGAAGCGGCAGCTTTCTACCTTTTCACAGTTCCTTATAAACTCACACAATGCTGTCTATAAGCTATAATTCAACGAGGTACAGCAATTATTTCTTTTTGAAATAACTGGCCAAGATTTGCTGTGTACTCATTTAATTGCGTGGTTTTGAATACTATTGCACACCTCTAACTTGAAATCATCAGCGTAATTGTAGTTTTTCACTGTTGCGAAGAAAAGGGAACAGTGTTGAGTTGAGTTTGCATATCTGAAATGAGTTGGAAAGTAGTTTTTACTCTCCTGTACGCTGCTGCTGCTGGTTTTCAGTAGTCTTCATCACCGGCAGCGTGGCTGCTAGAGAGCAACACACACAGAGAGAGAGACAGACAGACAGACACACACACACACACACACGCATTCCCATTCCCATTCCCACCTACCGTGACTTCGGAACTCATTGTTCCGTTTTCCTTTTAGCGCGGTTTCTGTGTTCCCCTCAGTGGTCTTTACAGACTTTTCTCTGTTGGCCAGTTTTTGCATTAATTAAAGGAAAACGTGTGTACTCAGCGCTTTGTGCAGCAGCTGTTGTAGTTGTGTGTTCAGTTTTAACACTCCTCCATTTTCAGCCAGTTATATGTATGTCTTTAGTCGCATGTGATTATCAGCTTTGAATGTTTACAAAGTGAATATGAACAGAGAGAAGCCATACAGTGTGGCTTACTCACATTCCCTGTGGCTCTTTGTTATGGGAACATCATGTACCAAAAGTCTGTGTTTTTATTATCTGTGTCTTTTTGTCCCTCTCTGTTTGTCAAAGACAAAGCGACTCGTCTCAAACTTTCACAATGTCCACCTTTTTTGTTCTCACAGTATTTCAACAGCTTTGTTGTTCCCAGTAGAAAGTGTCAATTGTAAGTTGCAACCAGGATGTTAAAGACCAACAGGTCAAACTCGTCCTCTCTATATGCACAGAGCCCACCTCTCACCATTGTAGTGAGCAATATAATCTCAGGAATAAAACTGATAAAATGAGAAGAGTTTAGACTGGCATACATCAGGGGAAATGCTCTTGCAGAGCATAATGTCATTCGCTATAAATTCAGTCAAGGGTTAAACCCTGTTATCACTAAGCGAAGACTTTTCTCTTAACATTGGACATGTTAAGTGAAGAGTTGTGTATTGCATTTGTAGATTAACAATTAATTTAAAGTCAGTGATGTGTAAATGAGTGGGCATGTCCTGTGTCATAATGTGCTTTAACAAGCCTCTAATCTCAAAAGATCTGAATGATTTCAAAGACATTTTGGGTGGGGTGAATGCCACAGATCTTAATTTTTGTGCATTAGGCATTAGGCCCAGTGTCCCGTTTTGCATATCTATCTCTACAACTGTTGTGCGATGGTGTAAGTTTTCAGTTTTGACGGAGAAGGCAGATTCTTACAACTATGTGGATGTGGAAAGTAAAAGTTTGACATTTGTGTTAGGCTAGGCTAACGCAGTATTCACGTTGGCAGAATGGGAAGAACAGGAAAATGTCATATTAGTTGGACAGGGGAGCACTCGTGCAAAATTCTTGAGCCTCCAGCCTGGTAGTCACAAGACATCAATGGAATGGGGCACCCTGGTAGTGCCCCATGTGTCAAGGTTAAGTCCTTACTGCAGCGGCCCGGGTTTGAATCCGGACCGGGCACTTGCATGTCATCCCCTCTCTCTCACCGCTGTCCTATTAAGAAAATAAAGCAGAAATGCGGAAAAAATTAAAATAGATCAATAAATGAAATTAGCTGTTTTCAATGTAGAGATTTCTTAAGTGAAATGATAAAAATGGTTTGTAGATCCTTTGCAATTTTAATGTTAATATTAAATTTCATTTAGATGTTGCTGCCAGTGATGGTAGCCATTTTGCCAGCAGTTTCTTCTGACAATCGCAGAAATGTTGCACAAGCTTGTTTTCAACAACTTTTCAGGCCAGGTGTTGAGTGTTAGGCAACGTGCCCCATGAAGACCTGTGAAGTTTCTGGTTTATAGATGCATGCGTGGTATTCGCTACTCCCTTCCCCTGAGGCAGCACTGGGCCTGCTTTCACCAGAGCCATGCATGCATCTACACAAACACACAGTTGGTTGCCAGGTTTGTTTTTTCTCTCTCTCTCCCTTTACAAAAGACAGACTGGACTTTTTGCTTGGCTGCTGATGCTCAGTGACAGTGGGGTGTGTATGTCAGTGGGAGACATGGCAGGATAGGGAACAGTATGATGGCATACATAATGGATGTGTGTCTGTATATGTGGCCTGTATTCTTCTCGTTTAAACACCCTGGATGACCTGCAGCTGATTGGATAATACTTCTGACCCAGAAATGGTCAGATTCTCAGTGTCAAGATTGAAACTGTCCCCAGATGTTTCTTTGCTCCCAATGCCTTTTTAATTATTTAATTATAACCCTGATACAAAATTCCCTGCACATAACAGCCGCATAGGGCACACTTTAAGTGCAAGTTACAGATACAGATGCTTAAAAACTGAAAAGTCACGAATTACCAGAATAGCTTACATCACAGTGTAACATTGGGATCTGTACAGAAAAGACAACCAGTCGGCTGTGTAGAAACCAGCTGAAGGTTGTGCACACCAGTGTGCATTTAGATGTGTACTGAGACAAACTGTAATTTGCCTCTGTGGTATTCAAATTCCCTATCTCAAGGGAGAAGTTAGCTCTGACACACAAGGAACAGTATCATCCTTGAAAAGAGCCGGACTGATACTGTATTTTTGGGGGCGATACATTTATTTGGGAGTAGAAAATTCTGATATCAATATATTGGCCGATATTCTTTTATATATACAGAATATACACATAATTATAATTAAATATTTGAGCTGGAATCAAACTAGTTTGCATCGCATGTTCTATTATATATTCTATTCTGAATAGCTTAATCTTTACTAATGATGAATCTATCTTTATATTTAGGTATAAAAAAAAGTGTAATAAGTGAGTCACTGGCAAAACTGATGTCCTCTATTAATGTTGTCTTCTCTATCAAGCTAGCTATGCTAGCTCATGCTACAGCTTCATTTTGAACCATTATTTCAATGGATTAAACTCCAATCAAACTTTTTCTCTTGCTTATCAAAATATTTCATCTTCAGCAATATTGATTAATTTATAACAGTCATGAACATTAACTCATGGTTCACTCCTGCTGAGTCAAGAGATGAACAGCACCTTTGCTATAAATGTTCAGGGGGAACTTTCAACGTATCCAGTGGAAAAAACAGACTTTTAACATTTAAATTTTGTAAATGCAACCAGGGTTAGGGTTAGGAACAGACTGGAATGATTCAGTTTGGAGGGCGTACCAAAGTTTTATTAACTTTCCAGCAATATATTTCACAAACTAATTAGCAACTGAACTTACTGTGAACACACCGCTAGACTCCGCACCACTGTCTTCTCAGCTGTGATGCGCACTCTGCCACGTGAGCTGTAGACGGTGCTGATAGTATTGTAATGGCCCACATTTCCCTTCATGCCTAGTGCTGGACTGAGTAGTTTGTTAAGTTTGCTGTTTTATGCTCCAAAATACAAATGTTACTCCTGTGTTTGTAGTGTGTCTATTCAGAACATGTTGGTTTATGTTGATAATTGTCATTTTGTGCTGGTTTATACCATAGACTGTATTCAAAGATGGACAACATGACAGCTTCTTAAAAGTCAAGCAAAACATCTTGATCGCCTCCTGCTGGCTGGCTGTAGTACAGGTCATAAACCCCACCCCCTCCATGTTAGCAGATGGAACATGGGCCAAATAAAATAAAATCAAAGTACACGTCAAATACATTTTTCCCAAAGATGGTTTCTGTCATTTCAGGTACTTCTTATCACGCTGATGTTTGTTCAACTGTTCATTTTTCTGATAAGTTTGGTGCATATCGGAAAACATATACACTGAACCGGTATATCTGTGAAAGGCCATTATCAGCCAATAAAATTGGCTGACCGATAAATCGGTCGGGCTCTACTAAACACAACCAGTTGTAAAAAACTTTGCCATAATAAAATACAGTATAAAATTTAAAGTACCTGATACAAGAATAAGGAAATAAGATTACAAATCTGACCAAACATTTGATACCAGCATTTGGTACTGGACAGTTTTTGATACTCAGTGACACATTTCAGCCACTGCTAAAAAGTACTACGGTTCCATCCAGCCTGAGGTGTTACCAGTCTCTTCTTTTCACCAGAACGTGAGGGCATACAGTGGTTCATGCTACACGCATTAGATACCATACTATACAGACATGCCTCCTGACCAACCAGTATGAGCCTCTAGTGTAGTGACAAGCACTTCCCACCCCCAGCCCCTAGAGGCTCTGCAACCAGGTAATGAACCTTAGTTGCTGCAGTGGGGGGCTTTGCACAATGTGAGCTGTTTCAACTTTTCAGAAAGAAAATGAATCCAGTCACATTTAAATATGCTTGCAATGACGAAGAGTGAAGCTTGTAGCTGAGAGGGCTCTAAGTGTCTGAAAAGGTTTGAATTAGACCGTGTTCTTGTATTTGTTGTATTTCTGTCAAGACACAAGCTTGTGTGGGCATACAGCTGTTGAGGCCTTGTGAATGAGCATGTATTTGGGGGGGGGGGGGGGGGGGGGGGGATGCATGTGTAGAATAAAAAATGTAGCTCCACCCTGCAGCCCCTGAAACTAAGGTATCAGTTATTAACCCTGTTTGCTTCCTACTACAACCTCCTTTAACTGTGACATCAGTCTGCTAGTTTCACATAATTTTACACCACCCTGCAGCAATGGATGCTGTTTGCGTGGTGGGTGGAAAAGTGGTCAAGCTAGTTTAGCATTTGTTTTTCTTCTCCACATCATTGATTGTAGCAGGAGTGGGTTAGTACTGGGACACTATAGGTGTTTGAGGGAATCAAAAATCCTGACCATGAAGTCAAACACAGCTGGTAATCTGAAATATATTTCAAAGTTATTGATGTTGCATTTATTAAGTCACCTTGAAAGCACTGAAGCACTGAAGAATCCTGTTATTTAGTCATGGTTTCAATTTCAAAACAGTATGATGTAGAATTGGTTCTGTTCTAAGGTTTCTATGATAGTTTGCTGGTATGTTGAAACAGACTGAGTTTTCTCAACTTGTGGCTGCTTGTTGTGAGTCTCTTGGCAGGTTATAAGGGTCATAATTAAACTCATTTTTTAATCAACTTAAACTCAGAGGCAAGTGGTTTGACATGTTGGCCATGTTAGCTTCAGGTGCTCATTCACTGTCACTAAATCTGAATCAAAGACAACAGTTCCACCTGTGTCTATAGCCCTATTTCTAAGAATGATGATAATAAAAAGAAATATGATAAGAAGCCAAGTTCAGTTTCTTCTTACTAACTAAAGCTAACTTGATAAAGTAACATTCACAGTTTATTAGTCTCAGAAGAGATCACTGAGGATTAACTGGCATTTGTTGTGGCAGGTGGATTGAATCAGGTTACTGCCGCCACATGTTAAGGTCAAGTTTATCCCACATACTGTAGAAACTATGATCTCAATAGACTACTGTTTTGTTTACAGGCATGTTTTGGGATTGGGAGAGCTATGGATTTATCTGGTTTGGGTATTTTGTGGAGATCAATGTGAGATTGATAATTTGTAGTTTATCACTGCAATCATTTTTGCTAACAAGTATTTCATTTTACTATAAAGGTAAGGTACACATCAAAATAAAAAGCTTAAATGACAAAATTTGCAATTATGAAATAACGGCAAGATAAAACGTTATAAGAGGGAGCTCTATTAATGCGTCATAGACAAATTATAAGCCATGAATAAAAACAAATGTTGGGTTGGGTGAATGTTGTGGAAACTCCCTTTGACTGGTTAGATCACTCACTTCTAGAAAAGGGCTGCAAATGATCTGGCCCCAAATTCTTTAGTCAATATTGATTAACCTATTATTGACTAAACATTTATCTTTATGTAAATCCACACAGGACACACATTTTTGCTGTATTCTGACTAACCACAGAGAAACATTTGCATCATTTCCACAGGTGCTGCTGTTATGTGGCCATAATGGTTGTTAAAAATGTAAAAAATAAGAATAAAAATAAAAATAAGATAAGATAAATAACAAACAGTGCAGTGACCAAAATAAAGTAAAGTATCCAGATTTTATAGCCATCTTTCAGCGTGTGTAAATTCAGTCACTGAAATGCTGTTAAAACACATTAAGACTTTATGCAGCAGATATTAAAAACTCACTTTTAAAATACTTTTAGTTCAGTTTTAAAGTCTTAAAGTCTATTCAGCTGCATCACCCTTACCACATCATCTCCAACATGATATGCTAACTAACCAATCACAACATGATAAATGATTATTGATTGATCGATTCGTCTGAAGCTTCATACAGATGTGTTTTATTTAAACAGTGATTCCTACAGTATGTGCGCTAAATGTTTCAGGGGAACTGGTTGACAACTTGACAGCTGCCTTAATGTCCTCAGAGTCACAGTGTTAGAAAGAAGGACAGTGTATAGATTTGATTGTCCACAGATCGCTGTCTCTGTTCTCACATTGATGATCATAAGAGCTGTAATATTAAAGATAGTTCTTGGGTAACCAATGAATATCCAACCAGGATTTCGATGTTTCTTAAACACAAACTGGCACAAATTAATGCACTCCAATGTGCGCTTGTATAAGGGCTGTACGAGGAAATGAAACAGCGTGTCAGACAGCGGCTTTAGGCTCAACAGGAGGAGACAGAGAGACACTCAGTGAGCAGGTTAGGTTCACAGTGTTACCACAGTAACTGACACACTGACCCACAGTTAAAGTCAGCTGTGTTTCTGGAACTGA
Source organism: Enoplosus armatus (assembly GCF_043641665.1). Lineage (NCBI taxonomy): Eukaryota > Metazoa > Chordata > Actinopteri > Centrarchiformes > Enoplosidae > Enoplosus > Enoplosus armatus. The sequence goes on along the minus strand of NC_092183.1, from coordinate 22,849,380 downwards.
AAACCCAGAGTTTCCCTCATCTCAGGGTTAACTAACTCAGTTTTCACTAAACCCGCTTTCTGAAACAGGGTTATCAAATATATGTTGAATGTGTGTGTGTGTATATATATGTTTTTACACTTCCAGATCAAACTGTTCCACATAAAGCTAATCCTCTCACCGAGAACACACACCTAACATGCATTCAAGTTAAGTCAAGTTCTACTAGTCAGTCAATGTAAATGCTGCCAAGTTGCACACATTTTGAAGCTGAACTACTTGTTAGGGCAGTTGTGGTGGTGGTGGTGGTGGTGGTGGTATGTTATGATACATTCACTACATGAGCAGCAAAACAAAGCAGTGCAAAAACAACCAGATGTGGTAACAGATCAGGAGCTATCAGCTCAGCAAACACAGCCCTGAACTGAGCCAGATTTGACATACAATATGTTGTGAATTGTTTAATTCATGACTTGTAATGAACTTGGAGCTTTACATTTAAATTATACAACTGGATGAAAACAGTATTACTGGTTACAGCCGAGCTATGGTCTGTCATGTGCAGTGTATCCCAATAGTTACTTTTTGTACATCTCAGCCAACATCTTCTTTAGTTAGGATTTTCCTGTATTAAAATCTATTTTTTGGACACCCCCTCTCCTATCAGAGAGAGATATGTGCTGTAATGTTATGTAATTGAGCACATCCTTCTGATGTAAAAAAAACAACAAAAACCTTATGTAGAAGCCCTTGTTTGTACGGAGTCAATGTGATTGGCCAGTTATGTGCTAGCTAACCCGGCCCTTCCATTAGATATTGTTAGTGACATGCAATGGTCAAAATTGGTTATTTTAACCTAAAGTATAATTCAATAATATTGCCTACTGTAGCTTTAATCACCAGTTAAAATAGTCAAAAGAGTAATTTCATTGTCTTCGCATCTGGCTGTTACTTCATTATCTTGACATGACATGTATTTCTCAGGGGTGGAAAGTCCTGGTCAAAGTGTCCCAATGACATTTTTACTATTGGAGATGTGAGAGGTCAGTTTACAGATCCTAATCCTTACCCTTTTTGCTGAGACCTCTCCTGAGAAGTCTCAGCAAAAAGGGTTCATCCCCCATCTGAACCCACTACTGTCTGTTGTATGTTGTGTAGGGATGAAGTTCCCCGTGGATCTCCTGGCTGATGTTAGTCAGGCAGAGCTGGAACGGTTGGCCCACAACTACACGAACAACCTCCTATACAGCAACCCTGATTCTTCTGAACACCTCACCCTCACTGACTCCACCCAGGTAAAACACACCACATGCTGGATATCTGTGGCCCAGGGCTGTCCTGGCTCACTCCTGACTGACCAGTGTGCTGTCTTTCAACCATCCACATTTAAGTGTAATAAAAGTCAGCAAGAGCAGCATTTAGTGTCTGAAAGTCTCTGGGCCAGGGCCTCAATGTATCAAGCTTGAATTACTCTTAGTAATCACAGTTCAACTCGAACTCAAAATTGTGTTTAGTGTAGCCTAAGGAGTTTTGGAGTGCAGGGGGCACTCTTGAAGACCTTCTTTGACTCAGTGGTGTCATCAGCCATCTTTTATGGAGTGGTCTGCTGGGGCAGCAGCATCTCAGCTGCTGACAGGAAGAAACTGGACAGACTGATTAAGAAGGCCAGTTCTGTTCTGGGATGCCCCCTTGACTCAGTGGAAGTGGTGGGAGAAAGGCGGATGATGGTTAAGATATCATCCCTGAGGGAGAACATGTCCCATCCCATGCAGGACACTCTAGCAGCACTGGGCAGCTCCTTCAGTGACAGGCTGCGTCACCCGCGGTGTGTGTGAAGGAAAGGTACTGCAGGCTGCTGTCAGGCTTTTCAATCAGCACTGCTCCCAGTAGACCACACACACCAGCATGGACAATCCACATACTTCTGAATGTAACGAATGGTGCAATACCCACACCTCTCTATGTGCAATCCAGTATACTTTCTTTCTGTGAACTTGTAAATTTGAAAATCTGTAAATGTGTAAATTGCAGTTGTTTTTTTAGTTTTAGTAGCTTTTTTACAACAGTCTTTATTGTTTTTATTTATCTTGATTTTCTACTTATGTCTCTATTGCACTATCCTGTATGCTGCTGGAACAATGCAAATGTCCCCGCTGAGGGATTAATAAAGGATTATATTATTTTATCTTATCTAAATGTAATCCCTGTTCCTGTTTTGTCTGGGGATAAAACAACAGAAACACCTTTCAAAACAATACAGTTCCAGTCTTGCACATACTGTTCACCGTTCACTGTTCATAAAGGCAACTGTTGTGTAACATGATGCAGATTCCTGTTATTCTGTCTGGAGATAAAATAACAGGAACACCTTTTGAATACACCACGCTGCACTTGCAGTTGTTCCCAAAGTGGTTGCTGCAGCACCCTGGGGTGCTTTGAGGATGGGACTGTAATTTTGTGTCCTGAGCCATCTGTCTTTCCTCAGGTTACCATAGACATTTCCAGTGTGGGCTTTGTCCCTCTGTATGGATCCAGTGATAAACAGAAGATCCTGGCCCTCTTCTCTCCCAGTGACCCATTCACTGCTGTGGCCCTGTACCTGCTGGACCAGTGGTGGGCAGTGAACGACATTCTCAAGACAACAGACCCTGCTCGAGATGGAGCTGTGGAGGTATGAAGAGATGTGTTACCAGCTAGGAAATCCACTTTTCATATTCATTTATTCTAATCAGAGATCTGCTGCATATGGTCAATGAACATTCTCCCCTGACTAGTTTCTCACAGTGATCATTACTTGTGCAGCATTATAGTTATATAGTAGGAGTTCACAGCACTGACATAATCAGGGTGTGCCAATCTTGGGCTGACTGCAGAGGTCAATGTGGACCCGAGGCTGTTTGCCCACCAAGCTTTTTTACAGTGTTACAGTGCTCTCCTTCCTCCTGAAAATGGGCAATGGACATTCAATAAAGCTTTATTTAATGCACGACTAACTGAGCTAATTAGCTAATGGCAGTACAGTGGCCGTCCATCAGGAAACTGTAAATCACAGAGGCAGAGCAGCTGGAGGACATCAGAGGGAAATATATTTTCTCCATAAAATATGATCCAGTTTCACCAAAATCAGTAAATCCTCCTGCCCATTGTGGCTTTGAAGTGATCTCTTCTGCGACTACACTGTAAGAGACAAAATCTGTGCAAAAATGCAATCTGATATTGACCTGAAGCTAATATGAGGCTTCAGCAGTCTGATGCTCAACAAATCAAGAGCAAAAGTGCCTCAAGTGTTTCCTTGCTAACCTGCGGTGGTAGTCGCATGTACGTTTTGCCAGTTAACTGACAAGGACAAGGACACACACTTTCTGAGCTGCACGATGCTTTTTTGCACTGACGGAAGACTTTGGATTTTGTCCCATATCTCTATCAGTAAAGTCAGGTTAGGAAGGGATCAGCCAGTATGGACAGGAACCTTGAAAGGAAATGTTGCACAACGCCACAAGTTCAAACATATGTTGCAGGGTGCTATTATATTAATAATATGTTTTTCTATGTGTGTGTCCCTCAGGTGGAGACATTAGGAGAGAGAATAGTTTTATACATCCTTAATCGTGTCATCTATAGAGCCAAGGAGATGAGCTCTGAGGAGCTTCCCTTCCTCTGCCATGGAGAAAAAGATAATGCAAAAATCCTCTGGAAAAACGGAGAGGCTGTTGGCTTCTACTCAGTCAAACCGTCAGGTAATTTATGCGATGTGAAATGTATTTATCTCCATAGATATACATACCTCAGCTGTTATCTTGTTCTTTGGTCTGTAGTTTACTTTCAGTTGGTATCTTTTATGAAGACTAACCATATTTTTGATACATTTCTACAAGATTTGTAAATACATTTATGTCCATACAAGGGTCTCATTTATAACCTTTGCGTACACACAAAATGGGCCTGAATGATGCCACTTCTCACGTAAAAGTAAGTAAGTACTTGTGTAATGTGAACCATGTGTACGAACATTTTGGAGACGCACATGGTGAGGTGGTGAATTGCAGCCAGATTGTATAATGATGCCTCTCACACATTTAATTTCACTTAATATCAAACGTTAATTATAGATTCACGTTATCATAAACATTAAAACCAGCAGTGTTATTTGTAATTGTGCTTGTAGTGAGCCATAACTATGCAGGATATGAGGCTGATCCACGTGTGCACATTTCCAGGTGGACTGTGATTTATGAAGGGAACATTGCTTGCAGATGTGCGTACGCACGGTTTTATAAGTGTGGCCCTGTTTACACCTAGCATTAACATGCGTCCCCACATGCGTCTCGAGTGACCACTTGTGATCGGATCTAACTAATGTTTCTGGAGCCGGGCCTCATTGATAACTGTACAAAAAGTACTTCATAACTTAATTTGATCAACAGATTTGATGATACTTCAGTGATACTAGATCATATTTTATGGAGAAAATAATTTCTGGTTTTCCTTCTGATGTCCTCCGGATGCTCTGCCTCAACTCTCTGTGAATTTCCTGATGGACAGATATCTTTAAAGGTCCCATGTTGTAGAAAGTGAGGTTTTGAGTTTGAGCACATCTAAATGCTGTGAAAGTATCAAAAGGCTCAGTCCAAGGAGAAATGCACGCAGCCTGTATTCAGAAACTGTGCCTTTTTAAACAAGCCGTCAGGACTTCCATAAAGTTGTGATGTCACAACTATACAGTCACCACACTCTACTCCAGGCACAGCACGCCCACCAAGTACAGGGACAAGCTTATCCACGCGCTCAGTCTTTCTACTGAAATTCGACCTGCTCAGGAACTGTGCATCATCCAAAGCTACTCTAGTGGAGTCCCAGAATAAAAGGTTGCATATTATGCTCATTTCAGTGCTATTTTTAAAGTAACCGCTAACTGCTGCTAACTGTAGCTGTCATTAACTAGTTAGCTCAGTTAGCCGTGCAACTAGCGGTCCTATTAACTTTAAAGCTTAAACAAAGCTTTACTAGCTTTATTAAATCTACTCCCAGCGATCCAAAGCTACTGTGCTAGCAGTGTAAACGTCAATACTCCCACGGTGCTCTGAGCTCCCAGTCCAGGCAGAGTCAGCTAGCATTAATAGGACAGATACCTGCACAGCTAACTGAGCTAACCGCAGTTAGCGGTTACTTTAAAGCTATCTGTCCTTCAGGAAACTCCATAAATCGCAGAGCGTTGAGGCAGAGCAACACAGGGCCTTAGATTTTCATATTTGGCACATGCCATTTTGGCTTTTGTGCACACGTACACTTTTAGTATGGGTCTTACACACTGTTTTATAAATGAGACCCCTGGTTTAGTCCATGTGTGATAAACTACTGGTTTCTTTCCTTTCTGACAAAGTCCTCATGAGTATTATTATTATTTTTGTTTCCCTTGTAGGCAGCTTATGTAAGTCTTTTTCAACCAGAAGCTATCAGCTCCCTGTGATGGACTCCATATTTGTTAGAAAATGTCAGCGTGGCAAAGGCTTTGGCCTCCAGATGCTGGAGGACTTCGTGCTCAGTTTCAAAGAGAACTGTCTGGGGTTGAGGTACCCCCTCACAAAATCCATGTATAAAGGTACATGAGTCCACCCTGCAACTAGTTCACCTGACTGATATGTACAGTATGAATGTAATTTCTCACAGTCAGCAGTGTTTGTGTTGGTATTTTATATAAACAGTTAATTACTGTAAGCTTGTGCACTCTTCTTTGTTCCTAGTGTGTGAGAGATACCTGTGTCAGTACCCAGGAGACACAGACCTGCTATGGGAGGTAGAGAGTATAGGTGGGCCCAACCAGAGGACTAATATTGCCAACAAGATCCAGGCCATGGATCTAAGTGGTAAGAAAGAACAGAAGCTGCACTGTAGAGCTACACTGATAAATTGCCCGGGACAGTATTGTATTTTTAATAATCTTGAAATTGTCCAATATTCCTTCTACTCGTGTAAAGAATGCACTGAAAAATGAACTAGCTGTTCTTTCATTGTATTGAGCATTCAAATACTGCATGTCTTACTCTGTTTCTCAGCAGTATCCAAGAGTCTCTCATTCACAGAGGAATCGCTTGTGATTACTGAAGTGACTGAAAAGGATGTGGTGATGGAGGCAATTACCACACAAATAAAAAAAGCTGAATCTATGGAATGCACAGTTGAAATTGTGGTAAATTATTATTTCTACCAGTTTGAGAAACATTTATTTGAGGAACAAATAATTTCTAAGTAAAAATAATCCCTATTATTTTGATATGTAGGAGGAAGTCACATTAGTGAGAGCTACCAAAGGTGAGCATTTCATCATTTTACATCTACACTGTAAACCTTTTTAATGTAATAATGTACATTGTAAAAATTTTAACCGTTTCAGAGGCTGAAGTGCCTGTTGCATCCCGAGGAAGGAGCAGTGGCTCTAAACAAAGGAAGATGGGAGAAAAGATCGCAGAGGACAAGTCAGAAAAAGTTATCAGGTCCGTATGAATTAAACCATGTCACTCCTGAAAACATCATGAATGTTTTATATATATATTGACTATCTGCTGAATCAAAGTCAAATTTCAATGGTCTTGTGCTGAGGCCGTGCGCCATCATGGTCCATTGTGAAATTTCCTGAAGAGAACTATTACACAAGTGCATTGACCTGTGCAAAGTGGTAGTTCTTGGGCACACGCACTCTGTGGGCGTCTCCACCTGCTATCCGGCTATTTTGGTTCATATATGTGCAGGGTGCAGGAGTGCACAGTGCAAGAAGGCTGGATGAGGTGGACTGTAGATCAGAGGGTGTGGTGATTAATAAGTACTCTCTCAGCCACTCACATCATTGGTCTCATTGCTCTGAAATAGCTGATTCAACCACAGTTAAGCATTACAACAATTACTCAACAAATGGAGAGTTTCTCCAGAGGCCTGTACTATGAAGCAAGTTTCCCAATCTAGCCATGAGCGTGTGCACATGAAAGGGGCGTGATTTGCAGCATCTGACCAATTGCAAACATGGATAAGTCTACTGGCATCAGAGTGGCATATTTTACAAACTATAATATTATATATTGTGTATATTGAGCAGAGGGAATGGTAATTGATCTCACTTATATAGCGCCTTTTAACCTTCACGGTTCCCAAAGCACTTTACAGCTAAGTCTCATTCACCCATTCACTCTTGAAGCGACCGAGCTGCCGTGCAAGGTGCTGGTCTCCATCGGGAGCAACTTAGGGTTCAGTGTCTTGCTCAAGGACACTTCGACATGACGAGTGCATGTCCCGTGCAACAGTGCTAACCACTGCGCCACCATGCCGCCCAGGGAAGAAACAATGCCAGATGTTAATATATTATATTGAATACATCATCCAGGCTAAAAGCTGCCAAATGCAGGAAGGACAGCAGGCAAAAATTCATCACTGTGTAAATGCTCCACAGGATCTTCTATGATTGGTGATGCCGTTTTTCAAGAGCCTACTCCGGAGCAGGTTAGGTTTGCAGCATAAGTTACTGTGGTGATTTACCCCGGAAAGAAGTGAATCACCATCGTATCCCTGAAAACCCAGGGTTAACCATATATGGTAACTTCATTGATCTTGATTTTCAACATAAAAATTGAATATTTTTAAAAATGTCACAAAAGTAAAAATGTCACAAAAGTAAAAAAGTCACAAAAGTAAAGAAGTCTTGTTGTTTCCTGCAATGACACTCTAGGGTTGAAATTTTGAATTTTGACACTCTAGGGTTGAAATTTTGAATTTACAAGTATTTCAATCAGTGCCTGATAAAGGGTTAACCCATAAGTTACCTTGCTAACCTAAAATCCTGCTTCGTAGTACAGGTCTCTGGAAACCATGTTGTTGTTTTGATGGTGCAGAGCGGCACGACGTGAACATTCATCACCAAAAATCTGCAACCAAAGGCAGTTAATTAATACAGTGATGATGGAAATAATTAATAAAAATGTTAATGAAGCAATTTAGCCCTATATCACAAGAGGCTTGTAATATGAAGCAAGGCATCTTGTCAGAATCAGGTTTTGAGTGGTTTTGCCATCCTCTCATAAAGAGTCTGCTCTGCGTTGTCACACCATCAAACTATACACTGTATAACACTATATAATGCTTGAAATTAACAAGTGATAAATATCTTTTAGAATCGAGGATATTGAAGCAGAAACCCCCAGAGAGGAGCAGGTTTCTGCACAACTGAAGACAGAACTGTATAATGTCTCTGAATTGGTACAGACTGAGGTGTGTATATGTAAATTCTATTTGCATGTTTGTTGATATGACCAGTAAAGCAACGTGTTCGTGATTCAATGTTTAATTTGTTTGTTTTTAGGGTTCAGTGTTCAGTGTGGATCCTGATGAAAAAGAAGAGGATGTAGATGCTGCACCTGAAGAAGACGAAGAAGAAGCTACGATGTTAGACAAACCAGCCATTGCCCTAGCCTCACAAGACCTAGAAGAGGCTGATGTTACATCAGCACCTTCAACTGAGGAGCAACAAGTAGAAGATGATGCCACACAGGATCTCACCTCCCATGACTCACAGATAACTGTTGAGAATGTGGCATCAGAAATTGAGGAAGCAGAGGAAAAGTGTCACAAGAAAGACACTGCAATGCTGGTGATTTCTGAAGAAGTTTTAGAGGTATACAAGGAAGCAGAAACTGTGGGAGAGGTCACTGATGAAAAGTCGGAAGAAAGCTTTACACAACATGAGGTAAGTCTATCAACACATGTAACATCAGAGGATGGTGAAGCTGGAAAAACAGGAAGAACTTCTGTAAAGGCCATAAAAACTGTACAGGGTGAAACCCTCAGACGAAGATCTCAGCGGCTCAGCAAGCCAGAGGAGGGGATAAGTGAGGAAACTGCAGCCAAAGTTTTGAGAGGAAGAACTGTTATGACGGCCCCCACACCCAAACGCAAATATACACGACACAGCCAGAAAATATGTGAAGAATTCCAGAAAGAGGTTGATGAGGTTGCAGAGGAGAATGAACTTCCTACAACGAAAGTAGTGGAGGAGTTAGCTGTTACTGAAGGAGAAGAACCACAAGAAATTACCTCCATAAACGAGGATGTAGTTTCAGTGGATGGATTAAGAGAAAAGAAACAACTGGAAGATGAACAACTGTCAAATGAAGAGGAGACAGAGAAACAAGTGGGGTCTGGGGTGGAAGACACTGTAGTGAAGGGGAGTTCCACAGAGCCTCCAGACACAGCAGAAACTGCACTTACGAAGGAAATTGAGGATGAAAAAGTACCAGATGAATCTGAGAAAGATCAAAAGGGTGTGAAGGTAGAAACGTCAGTGATACAGGATAAACAAGAGGTATCTGATGATGGGATAGAGGAGCCCCCTGTTGTACAGAAGAGAGCCTTGACAGACAGATGTGAAGTCACTCCTAAACCTAAGTCCACAAAACAAAGCAAAAGGCATCAGAAACAAGATGAAGAACACACAGATGAAGCTGACCTGGAAGCAGGTGGTTCTGCAGAGAAAGCTGATGAACAAGCAATGGACAAACAGATGGAGGAACACCACCAGGTGGAACAAGAGGACACAGTTGACAAAACAGAAGAAGAGATAACTGTTGTGGAAGACGGTACCATTCCAAAGGCAGCGAAAGCAGCAGAGGATGTTATACCTTCAAGCGGGATGAATATGGAGGAGAGCAAGGAAGTACAGGAAGAGGAAGAGACTGGGGGAGAGACAGAGATTGTATCAGTGATGGAAGCAGATAAGGAGGAAGTGGCAGGTGACATGATACAGGAGCCTGACACTGTTGCTGCTGCTTCAGAAACCATAACACCTGATGAAGTTCTAGATGAGGCTACCGCACCAGTAGCTGAAGAGCCTCAGGAAAAGGACACTGGCTGTGAAATCCCCAAGCTTCAGAAAGCCGCCGTCATTTTAGTGGACCTGAAAACAACCTGCCATCACCTTAGTATAAAGGAGGCCGAAGGAACACCCGTTGATGGAGAATGTGCTGCTCCAGAAAAGGTGAAGATGGAGCTGATAGCAGCAGAAGAGAAGGAGGTTCCTAGTTGTGTTGCAGAGGAACAAACACCAGAGCCAGAAATGCTTGTGTTGGAAGAGGAGGGTGGAGGGAAACAGGAAAACAGTACAGAAATATCTGTAAATGCAACTGCAGAGGCAGAGACTGTCGAGAAAGAAGAGCTTAGAGAAGACTATTCTGATAAAGAAAAGGAAGAATCTGCCAATGTGAATGAGGGAAAAAGTGAAGCAGAAGAAGCACCGGTTATTGAAACGAGAGTTCTTAGAGGTGGGAGAAAAACAGTTGAAGCAAGCTGCAAATCCATAAGTAGAAGCAACCAACAGCAGGAGGAAGATAACATAGGTGAGGATATTACTGAAAAGAGGGTGGATGAAGCAGAAACAGGGACTGAGATGGAACGAGAGATGGAAGCTATGGCAAAGGATGACATCACAGTAACTGCTCCAGTGGAGGAGAAACAGTCTGTGTCTGTATCTGCACATATCTCTGAAACTGCAGACATTCCAGTAGTAGATTATGTGGAAGAGAATCCTCCACTTGCTGGGGTAGAGGAGGCATTGTGCTTGGAAGAAGAAGAATCACCAGTTGTTGCAACCAGAGCTCTGAGAAGTGAAACAAAGACTGCTACACCAAGACACAAAACAACAAGTAGCAGAAAGCAATCGGATGAACAAGAAGCAGGAAACAGTGAAAAAGAAAAAACAGCAGTGACAACAAGAACACTGAGATTTGGGAGGATATCTGCCTCTGCCACACATATGCGTAAATCCAGAAGAATCTGTGAACAAATCCAGGGAGAAGAGCAAAAAGGAGAAGAGGAATCCAAAAGTGTTGATGAAACAGGAGTAGAGGAGGAACAGGCAGTTAAGAAAGCAGCTGTAGAAAAGACAGATGAAGAGATTGAGGAAACAAATGAGGAGGAGATAGGAGAAAAGGTTCAGTCTCTTTGTAGAGACAGACTTCTACAGTTTGTTACTGTAGAAGTGGAAAAAGTAGTGTCAGAAGGTACAATGTCAATGACTGAAGAAGAGGAGAACACAGATGGAGTGACACCTGCTGCAGATAATTTAGAAGTACAACAAGGAGAGACTGACATACCACTACCCAAACCCACCACTGACTCCGCTATACTTAGTGAGGAGGACGCAACACCTTCAGCAGAGGAGCAACAGAGTGGAGACCAGAAAGATGGGGTGCCATTTCCTCAAAGAGTGACTGTGGTTTTAGTGGACCTGAAAAAAACCCATCATGACATCCAGGAAGAAACAGCAGCTATCAAGGAAGGTGTTCCTGTAGAAAAGACTGCTGCTGAGGCAGAAGAAGAGCAGAGGGAAGAAACAATGCCAGAGAAACATGTTCCTAGTTCCTCTGTTAGAATAGAAAAAACTGAGCTGGAGAAGGTGGTTGTGGTGGAGGAAGGGTTTGAGGAGAAAGTGGAAGATGCAATAACAATACAAGACACAGTGGAGGGGATAGCACAGGAGACAGCTGAAGAAGATGTGGCTAAAAGTGTTGATGATGAGTCAACCTCCACATCTGAAGTAATAGAAACTGTAGCTGGAGAAAGTGCACAAGAGGCACTGTTGACAGCAAAGGACGACGAGGGAAAGGGCGCTTCTGAGGAAAAGGAAGCACCAGTTATTGAAACGAGACGTCTTAGAAGTGGTGAAAAGACAATGAGAGCCACAACAAGAAGCAAAACCACAAAAAGACAACATGATAAACAAGAGGAGGAGGCAATAAGAGAGAAAAGCACAGAAGGAGAACCAGCAGTGGAAAAGAGAGTTCTGAGGAAGGGAAGGTGTACTGTCACACATAAATCCAAAAGAATCCGCACACAGTGTCAGACAGAGGAAGAGGGAGAAGACAAAACTACTCCAGCTGAAGAGATACAAGTAGAGGAGACCAAAGTCGTGCTGGAAGAAGCTGAGAGAGAAGAGGACAGCATAAATGAGAAGATTGAAGAGAACAATGAGGAGGAAGCTGCAGCTCAGAAAGAAGACAAAACAGAGCAAGAAGTTGAGATGGAAAAAGTAGAAGTTGTGGCAGAGGAATCACTCAAAGAGCAAGAGACCGTGGAAGAGGAACAGCTTGCTGTTTTAGAGACATGTACAGATAGACAGGCAGAGGCTTCTGTTAGGGAAAGTGCCGAAGAGACACCTACTACAGATGAAGGAAAGGTTCCTGGTGTGGAGGAAGCACCAACTGTTGAAACAAGAGTTCTGAGAAGTGGTGGGAAGGCAATAAAAGCCACACCAAGATCCAAAAATACAAAAACAGTGGTAGAAAAGCGTGCAGATAAAGATGAGCCAACAGTAGGAGCAGGAGTTCTGAGGAAGGGGAGGTCTGCTCCTGCCACACCTAGGCGTAAATCTAAAAGAGCATGCACACAGTGTCAGCTAGAGGAAGAGAGAGAAGAAGAAACTACTCCTGCTGAAGAAACTGAAGGAGAGGAAGAAGAGGCAGGGCAGGACTGGCCTGAGGAGAAATGTGAGAAGGCTGAGGAAGAAGGAAAGAGTATGGAAATGGAGGTGAAGAAAGGGAAAGATGTGGAAGAGGAAGAAATTGAGAGTGCAGTAGGGGGAGAATCTGCTGTAGGAGATGCAAAGCCGATACAGGTTGCATCAACAGAGGAAGCAGTAGTGCTTGAAAAGGAGGACAACAACCTCAATCTTGTGACAGCTGTTGATGAGACTGGTACTGACACAGTCGAGATTTTATCAGCTGAAGCAGAAGAGACAAACTCAGCTGAGGAAGAGGAAACCACAGTCATAGAAAAATCTACTGCTGCTACAGAAGTGGGGTCTGACACTACAATAGCTGAAAAAGAGGTACTAGTGGCACTAGTTGAAGATGCATCTGTGGTGGCAAAGGAAGAAGCTCCAGCAACAAGAACACTAAGGAAATCAAAAACCTCACATGTCACACCTTCACAAAGATCAAGAAGACAGAAAGACCAAGGAGTAGTGGAGACTCAGTTGCAGGATGAGGAAACACAAGAAGTGCATCAATTGACTGATGATTCATCTGAAAAAAGAGAGCTATATGCTAAGGAACAAGCAGAAACTGAGGAAAGATCAAATTTTGGACAGGGGACAGGGCCTCCAGCTGAAGATGCTGCAGAGGAGCAGAATAAGGAAACAGCTGATTTGATAGACAACAGGGTGGTAGAGCCAGCTGGTGAAGAACCAGCAATAGAAGAAATGGAATTACCAGAGGAAGAGCTATCAGATGGTAAAGATACCTCCTCAGTAGTAGAAGGCAGAAGTCTCAGAAGGAGAATGAAAACTGATGCAGACAAAGAAGAGGACAAAGCTGGAGAAATCCAACTTCCAAAACGAAGATCCATACGAAAAAGACCAAGAGTGGATTACAGGGAAAATGATGATGATGAGGAGGAGAATGAGGAAGGTGAGACTGAGGCTGCCACTGACAAGGAGGAAGAGGCTGAAGTGGGATCAGATGAGGACAAAGACAACAAGAAAGCGGAATGTTCTGCCAATGAACTGATAGAGAAGCGAGAGGAAAGCAGTAGAGAAGAAAACCTAGAGAATGACAAAGGAGCTATTGAGAGTACTAGTGAAAAGGGGGGCATCCTAAATTTAGTGTTGGATCCAGATGAAGAGGTAGAGACAGCAGGTATTAGTCAAGACGACAAGGAATATGAGCAGAATGTGTCAGAGGAAGAGGTAGAGCCTATAGTGATTGGCACGAGAGTTTTAAGAGGGAGGTCAGTTCCTTCAATAACAATCACACCCCAGTCTAAATCCAGATGCTGCAGTGCTAAAGTTCAAAAAGCAGAAGAGTCTGATGAAGAGAGGAGCCCTCAATCATCTCAGAAGAGAAATCTCCGCAAGAGAAAAAGTACTGAGGTAACACCAACTCGCAAATCTAAGCGTCACAGCAGAGTTTAGGATGTTCTGAATACTATGATTGACATTGAAACAAAAATGCGTGAAATGGTGTGCAGTCACAAAACTGGGAAAATGCAAAAGAAACAAAAATGTTATCATACTTAGTGTTTTACTGTAAGCAGGCCTTCTGTAGTATACATTCTTACAGTGCAGACTGACAAGCTCTGTATGTTTTTCATCTTGCTTTAAAGTGAGACTATGTAGCTTTTGACAGAAGAATTATGGCGGTTAATGTTGGCTGATGCAAACTATAGATACTGTAGATATTAAGTCAACTACTGACTTAATGACTCTTCTCTACTTGTGCTATGTTTTAGCATTTACCATTATCCTGTAACCTGTGATAAACCTGTTCAGGTGAACCCCGTCTCTTGCCCAATGTGAGCTGGGATAGGCTCCAGCCCCCCATGACCCTGCACATGATAAGTGGCTATAGATAATGAATGGCATTGTCCTGTTACTGTTATTTTTGACCACGCTGGCCGCTTTGCGAAAGTTACATAGTCTTGCTTCAAAGCCACTATATCTACAATTTAAAAAATGTAGCCTTTCGCCTCCCTGCCCCCTTCACCACAGATCTGACCTGGGGACACTGTGTGTCACACCTGTTTTCACCAGGATTGAACAGTCTTTTCTCCCAACAAAAACCTGCCAAGACTCTATAATGACTTACAAATTCTACACAATGTGGCTTTAAAAGAGCCACATTAGAATTGGACGTCTGATCTTAGAAACTAAATGCTGCGTCACTGTCACTGTGTGTTGTTTAAACCTCAGAACAGTGAGGCCATGTTCAGACTGACAGTAGCACGGTGTCAAAACATCCAGTCTCCTCATTTTTCAGATTCTGTGACATTCTATGAGAGCATTGCATGGGCCCCAGCAGGGTGGTGACACAGGGGCTCTGGCAAAAAACAAAGACATCCAGCGAAAAAGTTGAACATGGCTCGACTTTTGCTGCAACACAATGTAACATAATTCTGTAACACACTGCTTTGGCCAGCCAAATACATGCAAGCATACATTCCTCACTAATTGATTCATAATATTTTTGATATTATGTTGAAGGCAGCAGTTTGCCACAGCTGTATAAAGTCTACCCAGACATGAGAAAAATATTTTAAACCCGCACCATTTTGGTTTTTCAATATTTGTAAGTGAACAGCTATTATATTTTTTTATTTAAAACACCAAGTTCATTTAAGTCTGCAAACAAATGACACATGGAAAAAAATCTAATAGGACCAAATTGGATTTCCTTTGACTGTTTCTTAAAAGCCATAATTTACATTTTAATAATAATTCTTACAAGTGGTGAATTCATATTTTTATATTGTAAATATTTCCTTATATTTCATTAATAATGTGAATGTCTAGTTTGCATTGTGTAATGTAGTGGCTGAAGATAATGTTTTCAGTCGCTTTCTGTTTGAGATATTCTAGCAACAATTCTCTCAACTATAGGTTTTATAGGTCATTATCATCCAATATGGTGAAATAAAATGTACTGGTCTTTTTTAAATTTGTGAAATCATCAACAGATTTTTACTCTACATAGGAGCCAATCATTTTGTATACATTTTTTAGAATTTGTGTACTTTGCTTAAAAAAATATCACCGAAACATGGTCTTGGTTTGGAACTATCAGCAGAACTCAGGTCTTAATATTGATATGTTCTTTTTTGATATACATTTTATATGTAGAGATTTTAACATGGAGACCTGTGGATGTTAATGTACATCTAATATATAATCCTTTCACATGTGTTACACTTTTAACGACCTTTGAATTTCAGCATTATACCCTGTAGAGAGGATGATTTTCTCAAGCCATTATATAGCCAATGTCCTCAATCATGTTAATGTTTTTTAATAATGTGATATTATTTAGTCAACATTATATAAAGTGTTGACAATGTCAGTTTGAATGTTGATTTTGTTGTTGTTTGTATCATTTGGAACCTAACATTTATTTAGCTGTGTGATGTAAAACTGATCTTTCAGTAATGCATTATATTTACGTATTATGCTTTATAGCAGATGCCATTTAAGTCACAAGGCAGAAGCAGTCATTTAAGGTCATTAACTACATTCATTTTCTTTTTAATATTGTGTTATGTGGAGTAACCTTTCTCTGTAAAGTTATTTTTCCATGAACTGAAATTCCTATTTTTTTGTGGCAAATAAAGATTTCTGAAGGTAGTATTTCAGCTGTTATTTAATTGCTTCCGGTCAATGCAATTGACCACCAACTGGTTCATTGATGCCATTTATGACTCACCTAAATACAATAGAACATTTTCCCTTTTCAACATTGACCTAAACTACAAAGAGTTGATTTGGGGTTAGCACTGCAGGAGTGTTCTACATACGGAAAACTGTCAAGCTTGAACCTGGGCCTACATACTATATTCATTTTACTTAATCAGATCAGAATCAGAATCAGATATACTTTATTGATCCCCAGGGGGAAATTGTACAGTACTGGAAGTGTTTCATAAATGAAACACTTAGTAACTAAGAGTAACTGTAATAATAAATGTTTAAAATATGAATGTAACAGGATGGCCTTATGACCATCACTGTGGCTACAGCACATAACTTAAATCAGTCACTAAGATCATTAATTAATCAACATTAATAACAATTCTTGTACTCCTTTATACAATCAGCAGCATCACAGGTCAAAGCAGCTGTCTTCGGTCTTCTTTGGTCTTTAACAAAAAAGTAGATGCTAATTCATTTTTGAATAATTTTAATTATTTACTGTCCTTCAGAACAAAGAAAAATGAAACTTGGTCTGTAAGATCTCTGGTCATCGCCTAACAATATTCAATTAATTTGGAATGAGTTTTGATGTGCTTAAAATGAGCCAGTTGAAGTCCTTTAGGTAACAATATAGTTGTAAGAACATTTGGGGTAAGGAGACGTGTGCTTAGTTTTATGTTGGAAAAAACAATATCAGCAGCAAAGTAACAGGCCTAGTATCTCAAAATGTCAACACTGTTGGTGTCGAACATAAATGTCAAACATTTTCTCGGCTTCAAGGAGCTTGAAAGGTTTTGGTTTATTTTGAAGTGTTGTTTTGGCCCAAATTGGAGTAATTATGCCTAGTAAGCAGCAGGTGGCAGTGTTGTTGGACTCACATACACAGTTTTCAATTTTATGTGATTAGGGTAAATTAATTATAGCGCAATTGAGTGAGTGTAGCAGTAAATAACTAAAACCATTAGGTGGTAGTCATGTGCTAATACAGTGCATTCAAGAAGAATTCAGACCTCTTCATCACTGCTCTCCACTGGGACAAGACTATTTCTCATTTAATCCTCTGGAATGTACAGTATAGTATAATTTATTCATCCAGATTCTCTCAGTTCTTTGTTTTTTAAGGTGTGTTCCATCTGTAATTACTCTAACACAGTGACCTGGACCGAGTGCCATCCATGCAGCAGGAAATGCTGTACCAGTGGGGTATGTGTCTCCCTCTTTCTAAGGATGTTATATCTGTGCTGGGTAAATCTTACCAACATTGTGCCACTGATCCCACATACTGCAGTCCACATTGCTTATATGTTTTTCAAGGTTCTATGTGGAGTTTTCAGGAAGTCCTTGTAATTAATGACACCAGTGGCTGTTAAGTGAAAGGCAGTCAGCATCCTGTTGCTCGCACTCGCACTCTGTAGGCACGAGTGAGTATCCTGGGCATTGGCCAAAACAGTGATGTGACATGAGACATGACATGAGATAGATTTACTGTGATTTACATTTATATTTAGAATAACATTACTATCTGTAATGCTCCTACATTTTATTTGGACCATTACCTAGCTTGTCCTTTGCAAATGAATCTGCTAACTTTATGAAGCAACCAACATCAGATTCATGGCGTAGATTCATAGGTTAGGGGGAAAAAAATTGAAATCTATCTTGGGTTACTTTGTACAACTGTGGCCTGAACAGAGTCCCACCCATGTTCCAGAAAGTGATGTACGAATTGGGTGTGTTTACTCCTTTTCCAAACATTATGTCTGTGCTGAGGGAATCTGGTAGTTTGTGTCTCTGGCAAACCGATCATCAACACCAAAAAACCTTGTTTTGAAATAACTGCTGGGTGTTCATTTAATGCGTCTCTTTTCATCCAGTGTGTTTTGACCAGTGGGAAACTGAACAGAGAAAGCCAAGGCCTCTAGTTTAGGTGTTCTGAAAAAGCTGACTGGACTGTTTCTGTCTGCAGGGGCAACAGATTCCTTCACTAAAACACAATATCTCCTCTGAAACATCACGTGGCTGAAGGCATGATTCTAGAGCAAGACCACCATTAGGCATGTCACCTTCCTGTTCTAAATCATCTCTTTGCTCCTGTGGTTGACTGTCATCACAAAGAGGCATGTCATCATTCTGTGGCTCATTTTCTGCCTCACATCGTGCGTTACTCTCACACCTTTCAGTTTCCATAAAATCATCATCATCATAATCATCATCATCCATGTTCTCATCCACATCATCGTCATCCTCATCTTCCTCGTCAGGAAGTGTTAGGTCACATAACTCAGCCTCATCTCTGATTGTAACATCCTCATACTGTGGCTGAACGTTTGAGTTTATGCAGCGTCTGCTCTAGTTTAGACCAGTTAATAGTCTGGAACAGCTGATGACTTCTGTAACACAATCGTCTCTTCACCTTTTATTCTCATCACTTGAGACTCACTTCTCAGTCTGGGCAGAGCATTGACTGTTTCCTGTACCTGAGACGGGACACATACTGCATTACCATGTATTGCTCTCTGTTGGCCTTTGGGTAGAGGAATGATTTTGGCAAACGTTATGCACTTGGCGATGAGTTGTCTCTCCAATATGTTGAGATCAGACAGTTCAAGTGGAATGTCAGCTAGCTCCAAGTTGTTAGCTACAGCGAGGGTTGGCATGGCTCCATTTTTAAGATGAGTATGACATGTATGACAGATCTACTCTCTCCTTCTCTCACCAGGCACCTTGCACTGTTGTTCATTTCTGCAGTCATCATCTTCAAACAGCCTCTTTGATCAAAGAGTTGTCACAGCCTCTGTCACTCTCATGTGTTTGTCTATTTATCCATCTGTATTTCTTGTATTTTGTATTTCTCTGTGTCTAAGCCTGAATGCGTGACTGCCGCTGCCAAAAGTCAACATTATTCCGGTATTGGTTGGTGATGTACTGCTGTTTTTTCTGTTTATGTTCAGCATTGTCTCTGCCTGAAGTTAACATTGTCTCTATATCGGGTTGTTTTGTTATTTATTTTCTTTTGTCGCAATGTGTTGGTAACATGCTCTTGTTTTCTTTGTCTGAGTTCTTCATTAGAATATTTCCTGCTTAAGAAAGCCTTTTTCTTTGCTCTGTATGTTTCATCAGAAGCATACTTTTCCTTTTCTTTCCACTTTTGATTCTCCTTTCTTTGTGATATATTTTCAGCGAGCAATAGTCTCCTCTTATATTTTATCCATTGCTGTTTACCAAGTTTTGACAGTTTACAGGAGAGTCATGTAAGACATTATCACTGGCCACAGAATTTATTTTTGGAGCAGATAAGTTTGATTCACTGTGAGGAGAACACACGTGATGTGACAGAATTCAAGCTGAATTGGCTCGATGGTTCTGGTTCAGTTTCCATATCAGTGGATACTTCATGTACGGTGTCATTACAGACCTCAGTAACAACAGCGTTTATCTCTGGAGCACTTAGGCTTGACTCATTTCGAGGAGCATCATCCAGCAGAGGGGTTGATTCAGCAGCAATGGGAGTTGTAGGCCGACTCTCTGTATGGGGTTATTCAGGTTGTCCGTGTCCACATTGTAAAACTCCACAGGCTTCAACTCGTACTTACAGGAGGACTTCCTTTGTCTTTGCCACGTTGAGCAGCAGGTGGTTCTGCTCACACCATGTGACAAAGTTGTTCACAGCAGCCCTGTACTCCTCCTCATCACCTTTGCTGATACATCCAACTATTGCTGAGTCGTCAGAAAACTTCTGAAGATGGCAGGTCTCTGTGCAGTAGCTGAAGTCCGTGGTGTAGATGGTGAAGAGGAAGGGAGAGAGGACAGTCCCCTGCAGGGCCCCGGTGTTGCTGACCACTCTGTCTGACACACAGTGTTGTAAGCGCACATACTGTGGTCTGCCAGTCAGGTAGTTGACAATCCAGGACACGAGGGGGGCATCCACCTGCATCTCCGTCAGCCTCTCACCCAGTAGAGCTGGACGGATGGTGTTGAACGCACTGGAGAAGTCAAAAAACATGACTCTCACAGTGCTCGCCGGCTTATCCAGGTGGGCGTAGACGCTGTTAAGCAGGTAGATGATGGCATCCTCCACTCCAAGTCGGGGCTGGTAGGCGAACTGAAGGGGGTCCAAGTGTGGCTTGACCAAGGGCCGGAGCTGCTCCAGGACGAGTCTCTCCAGGGTCTTCATGATGTGGGAGGTCAGTGCCACGGGTCTGTAGTCCTTGGAGCCACTGGGTCGCGGCGTCTTTGGCACAGGAACGAGGCAGGACGACGTCCACAGCACAGGGACCCTCTGAAGACTCAGGCTCATGTTGAAGACGTGGTGAAGTACTCCACATAGCTGGGGGGCACAGGCTTTAAGCACCCTGGGGCTGACACCATCAGGGCCTGCAGCCTTGCTGGAGTGGAGTCTCATCAGCTGTCTTCTAACATGGTCGGCAGTGAAGCACACTGTAGAGATGACCGGTGGGGGAGGGGTGGTGTCGTCAGGTTGAAGAGTGCCGTCAGCCTGGGGACTGGGGAACGAGGTGTGAGGAAAGCTCTCACAGGGGGGTGGGGGGCTGTGAGGAGCAGGAGGGGGAGGGGGGAGTGGAATAGGTGAAGGTTGGAGGCAGACAGCAGAAGAGTCATGGGGGGGTTGAGCAGGGCCCACAGTGTCAAATCTGTTGAAAAACAGATTCAGTTCGTTGGCCCGGTCCACTCTGCCTTCAGCTCCTCTGTTGTTGGTCGGCCTGTAACCCGTAATAGTCCTCATTCCACTCCAGACCTCTCTGGTGTTGTTTCCACTCCAGCTTCCTCCTGTACTTCTCCTTGGCCTCCCTGATCTTTATCTTCAGTTCCCCCTGGATCATTCTCACCTCCTCCCTGTTGCCAGCTCTGAAGCTCTCTCATAAGCCTCTGTTGTCTCGACCCACCTCTCTTCCCTCGTCGCTTCGTTCCCCCTCTGCATCCTCTGCGTGTTTTTCTCCAGATTTCAGCGGGGATTTACGATGATCTGGTCTCCAAGTCGGCTGGCTTCAGAGCGATCAGCTGATCTCTGGGGTAAACAAAGCGGCCGAGAAGTTGCTGCACGACTGTCCGATGTTTGAATGAAAGTAATTCCAGAGTGAAAAAAAATACCAGAACTCTCTCCACCAGCATGTTTGAAGAGGGCACAACTTCAAAAGTCAGTACTTACAAAAGTTCTGAGTTAAATAAAGAAACAAAGTAGAAAAAGTAAGAAAAAGAAGAAAACAAACAGGAGCGACTGTAACAGGCTGCATGCACGTCGGCGCATGCGCACTATCGGAGTGTGGATCAAAGAAACCATATCTGCTTGAATACTGAATTCTGAATACTGCAATACACAACGCTCTCATCAACAGCAATGCATACTGCACATCTGATAGCAAGCAGCTTAGTCCAGCCTCCAGGTCCAGAAAGCTATCGACAACTCCAGGTAAAGGTTCTCCTAATTGTGCCGTATCTGGAAAGTTGTGTCATGTCCACATACTGTATGAACCTGCATGTAGGAATGTTCATGTTCATCAGGGAGCTCATCAGTAGTTAAATTGATGTGATTATGGACACTTTTCCTGGTCTTTTTATACATCACATTACCCTTATCCAAAACGAGGTCAAGGTCTGCTCTGGTGATTCTCTTGAAGGAATGCAAGAAAGGTTAGTGAGTTACAGGTACACTACTGATTTCTGGTTCTGCCATATTTATGAGAAGCCTGGCTTTCTAAATTTATGCTACTTTCTATTCTTGAATGGGAGCACCGGTACTGTACAATTTTCCCCCGGAGATCAATAAAGTATTTCTGATTCTGATTCTAATTCTGTGAATCTCAGTCGACCTCTGCCAGCGCAGGTTTGCAGCTTGGGACCTCTCACCTTTCCTTGGCATTGTTGTTGTGCTCCAAAACCACAAATGTTATAGTTTTACTTTTATTGTACACAAATGAGATATAAAACACAATATTAATGACAAAAGATTACTGTAAATGTAGCAGGATCAGTAGACAAGTGAAACCTGTGTCTGTTTTTAGTAATCAAAAGCTGTTCTGATCTGTACTGATGCTCAAATATTGAAAATAATTAAATACTTTGGTTTTTGTATATTTTAGTGTTTGTAATACAAATGACTTCAATGCTCAATTCAAAGACAGCAAACTGAATTAAATTTCTTACACTGTTAGAATATTCAGGTATATGTGTAATATCACAATCAAAGAATACCGATTATCCTTGTAGCTGATGGTTAATTTATTAAAGTATATAAAGGTTTAAACAACAACAAAGCACTTACATACATTTATTGATTCAAACAATGTGAGTAGCTCTATAGATTAGGTCCAACTATATGTGAATCAAGGAGAACTAATACAGTATAGTGGTATTACTTGTAAACCGTTGGGTAAAAACCTCAGAGTTTCACACCAACAAAGTTCAGGAATAACTACAGTTAACTTCTAGTATAAATGAATATTCACTCCAATTAATTAACAGTTTTTTCTATTATATTATTCTAAAAATGTATTTATTTCAAACTGGAGATCAAAAGATCTGTGAGACAGAGGAGAGGTAGAGATTGAGACAAGAGAATTTGTTCAAAAAGGTAGATCAGGCACCGTTAACCCGAAACAAATGAGGAATCAGAGGAGAAACAGAGAGCGTGAGAGAAGAGAGTTTTATTCCAGCAGACAGGTTGCTGTAACCACAGGTACCCGAAGCAAGTCAAGATCAGAAGTCAGGTTTTCAGAATTCAGTGTTTCAGAATATCAGGTTTGTTCAGCAAAGTTTTCAAAATTCCAAAATTCAGATAGAGCGGGGTAGAATTAGAGGGATAGTGTAACGTCTTGTCCTGTTCGTTGTCTGTCTTGTCTTCTTTTGTTCATGTTTTATGTTTTGTGTTGCACATTTCCTGATTTATTTTGTAGTACTTACCTCTCCTCTTGTTTCAGACACTTCACTTTCTGCCCTTTTGTGTTTCCCGCCTTCGTGATTTCCTGCCCCGCCCTGATTAGTCACACCTGGTCCTCATTAGTCACTCACCGGTGTGTATTTAACCTGTGCTCTCCTCTCCTTCTGTGCCAGTTTGTCCTTGTCCTTTGTGCAAGGGTTCTAGCGATTTTCCTAGTGTTCTCTGTATTTTGACTACCTGGTTTTTTGAACTCCTGTTTGGATATTTGGCTACATCTTTTGTGTATTCCCTCCTGGATTATCAGCATTGTTTGATTTGTCAATCGTGTACCAAACCCTGCTTGTTTTCAGTAAAAACTCAGTTTTTACCTGCCTGAGTCTGAGTTGTGCTTTTGGGTCCTCTTCTTTTTGAAACCAGTCATTTCAGATAAAAAAGGTAGAGTCTCCAAAATTAAAGACAGAGATGTAGATGGGACAGGAAAGAGAGTCAGTGTGATAGAGGAGAGGAGAGATGCTGGACTGCAGGACACCTGTAAGACAAAATAAGATAAAATAAAATAAAATAATCCTTTATTAACCCCTCAGCTGGGAAATTTGCATTGTTACAGCAGCATAAACACAAGTAAGAAAACTCAAGATATAATAAAGAGTTATAAAACTATAAAACAAAATAAATACAAGTAATTTATAAATTCAAAGAACGGACAAAGGAATTTTACTGTATTGTATGCATGCGGTATAGATATTGCACCATTTGTTATACATTCAAAAATTGTCCATTTTGGTGTGTGTGTGTGGTCTAGGGAGCAGGGGACTGTGAGCAGTGCTGATTGTAAAGCCTGACAGCAGCAAGGAGGAAAGACCTGTGGTATTTCTCCTTCACGCACCGCGGGTGAAGCAGCCTGTTACTGAAGGAACTGCCCAGTGCCGCCAGAGTGTCCTGCATGGGGGACTGCATCCTGCATGGGACATGTTGTCCCTCAGGGATTATAGCTTAGCCATCATTCTCCTTCTCCCACTACTTCCACTAAGTCACGAGGGTATCCCAGAACAGAGCTAGCCTTCCTAATCAGTCTGTTCAGTTTCTTCCTGTCAGCAGTTGAGATGCTGCTGGTCCAGCAGACCACTCTATAAAATACGGCTGATGTCGATGTCACTCAAATCAGTTAAAAAGTGAAGTCATCACTCAAATACACTCAAAAGGGAAGTTATCACTTAAATCAGCTCACAAGTGAAGTTCAGCACAAATGGACACCTGCTGGCTAAACAGTAAAAACTCTTTTCCCACTGAACCACCGTTTACTGAAATAACATTAACTTACATTCCACACACTGCATTAGGTTAGATAGAGGTCTGTTTTGTTCCCCCTCACGTTTTGAACATTGATAATTGTGGCTGCTTACTGTGAATAACAATAAGCTTAATGCTATATTACATGTTTATGTGCACCAGCAGACCTACACAAATTACATCTGTATCATATTTATCTCTTCCAACCTTCCTGTGTCCCTGACAACATCCCAGGCAAAACTTAAACCCATAAGAACCCGGACCCATTTACCCTTAAAGGAAAATTATGTGGGATATACCACAGACCAAGTGGACCACATAGAACACATTTCTAATGTTTTTTTTAGAGTAACACTTTTTATTACCAAAGATCTGTGTTGTTATATATATGTTACCTTGGGCGTTAGTGGTAAACATATTCCTTATTTGAAAATAAGTAAACCTGACGGTTTTTACTGCTTGGTAACACAAATTTGCCTTTTTCTTTGCATTCCCACAACATCAAAACTGTGACTTTAATAGCAAGGTTTAACATAAAATTATTTTCCAGTTTTGCTTTACGTCACAAAATATGCCAACTGCATCAAAATAAATAACACTGCCTATTTGAGGGCATTTGCAACAAGCTACCATAACTACAGAGAACTGAACAACAGACCTAAAAACATAAATTGTGCAAAAAAATAGAGAGAAATGAAACCGTTGTATCATCAGCACCATGTCTGAAACATTTTTTCAGTTCTTACGTCTGTTAAGTATCTTTAGCCATTTAGCCTAGGCCAGATGGTAAGACTTGAAACAGTTTCGTTCCTTTAGTGAAGCGAAGACGCACATCACATTTCTCACAGAGAGTGGTGGTTGCATTGATTTTGCAGAGTTTGCAGTGGCCACGCTTGTCACGTTTCACAGGCCAGTGTGCAACTTGGTCAGTGCGAACATCATCTGGAACTCCAACACGAACCCTCTTGGGCAGTGGTGGTGGTGGAGATGTGGCATTGAGTGATGGGCGGCCTCTTTGTGCCTGCCAAAGAATGAGGCTAGTGGCAACCTCTGCCTGGAAGCTCTTTTGTTTCATAGGGTTTTGGACACCAAGTAGTTTACAGTCACGGCGGTAGATCAACCATGCATTAACCAGACCTAACATGATGGTGTGCCAGAACAAGTAGAGGTACCACCTCCGTGACCTCATGTGGTACTTGCACCTTGCAATGCATGCATCAAGGAGGTCTACTCCTTCCATGAATGTGTTATATTCCTTCACAATTTGTGGCCTGCTGACCTCCACAAATGCCTTGTCTGCTTTGCTCCAGCGTTGAGCGTTATCTTGAGGCTCAACTGCACAGTAGGATGAGATCAGGGTAACAGATTTGTTGTCATACCACTTGACAATGACCATGCTTTCTTCTTTTTCCACCCTGGCGTCAACAGATCCTCTGCCTCTCTTGGCAAGACTTTTCTCGTCTTCAAGCTGACACCCAGCCAAGCGATTGCCATGCAGAGTTCCCACAAAGTAGATCTGTCGCTGAAGAAGCTTGAGCACCAGTGGTGCTGAAGAAAAAAGATTGTCGGCAAATACTTTGTAGTTTTGGTCTGATGGGAGAGTTTCACAAAGCTTGACCACAACATCACCTCCCATGCCAAGTAAAGATTTTTTCCCAGTGCCACCTTCATAGACTGCAAAATCACAGAGGATTCCTGAGGAAGAACAGCGGCTCCAAATGTTCAAACCCCAAGGGTGGGGCTTGCCCTTCACATACTGTCTTATTGGGCTGTGTGTCCCTCTGAAGGACACCATTTGCTCATCAATAGAGTTGTGCTCTTCCAGGGTGATATCCAGGCATTGTTTACGAAACATATCCAACCATGGCCGGATCTTCCAACACTTATCTTCAGCTTGCCTGTTTGACACATCAGTGTTGTCAATGATATGCAGAGTTGCCAGCAGGTTCTGAAAACGATTACGTGACATGATGTCAGCCACCATGGGACACCTTGTGTCATTTTCCCAGTATGCACGATTTCCCGTCAGTTGGCAAAGACCCATGTGCAGGTAGAGGCCAATCATTATTTCCAGTTCTTTTACAGTGGTGTTAACATTGTTGTAATGTTCAGATTTTTGTACACTGTACAAATTTGTTTGTTCCTTTAGTAACTCAAGCATTTCTGGTGTTATGAACTTTCTGAAGATTGTCTGGAGGTGTGACATGTGGTCCTTTGAATGTGCACTCAGGGGCTTCAAAAGGTTTCTTCCTCCAAGAAAATAGTTTTTTCCCTTGGACGGATGTATTTTGCTGCCCTGAATTTATGTTTGGTTGTGGTACATCATCTGATGTACTTGATTCACTACTGTCTGAATCACCACACTCACTTGACTCGTCACTCTCCCTGTCTTGGTTATTGGGATTGTAAAGAGGGTCATCAGGGTCTTCATCTGAGTTATCGTCACATCCCTCAAACTCACTATCATCTCCCACGATGGCCTCCAGTGCATCCTGAAGAGTGTAGCGCTTGTTCTTTTTCATACTACAAATTAAATATAAATAAAAGAATATAGAATAACAAGAATAAGACAATTATATTTTTATGGGATCAGCATAGGATAGTAAAATTTTGTCAGCATTATGTACAGATTTACAAAAACTGTTTTGTAATACAAAGCAAATACTTTCACATTATCTTGTGTTTCTATTTGTTCAGTACACTTTTAATTGACCAGCAGAATATATTTCAACTTAATATAATTGATACAGCTAAATTAATTGGGTGGGTTATTAACATTTTTGTTATTGTGACAAATAGGTCACATCAAGTTTTTCATTCTTATTTTAAGGCTAAAAGCCCGATGTGACATATATGTCACAGCGATATTTTCGTAACTTGTTTTATTTTACTGTCTTCAACAAATATGGTCAGACCAGGTTGAATGTAATATAGGACATGTTATCAAAGCATTGGAACTATTAAATGTGTTTGAAATTACTTGTAGTATCAAAAAACAGCTTTTTGAAATTAGCTGCTTCCTTGAAATTTGCACACAGGCCACACCAGCATTTTGGAGAGGTCACTTCCTGTCACAGTCACATGACTGTCACATGGTCATCACACCAGGATGTTTAGTATATGTCGCTTAGGGACTTAATGAGTTAAGGTCAGACATAAAGCTTTATAAGGAAGAGTCTGGGGCATTCAAAGTGCTTGTTACACTGGTGTCACCGTGGGTTCTTATGGGTTAATATCCACGGGGCACTTAAAATTAGGTCACTTGACCTAGGCTAAACAAATGTGTGCAGTGAGGGAGGAAGTAGCAATACAAAAGTATTAGTACCAAGATATACTAATCAACAAAAGTAAAGTACAGAGTGGTCCATTTCAGAAAAATATATATTACTGGATTATAATTATTGATGCATTAATGTGTTCATCTTTAATGTTTCAGCTGGTAATTACTTGTCTCGTTATCCCCACCTGGCTTCTGTATTTAGTGTGTGTGTGTTTTCTCTCTCCAGTAACAGTTCGTTGTAGGTTGTTGCTATGTGTTACCTGTCTTGGCTCCCTGTTTCCCAGTGTTCCCTGTTATTTTGGATTTTTGGATTGTTTTTTTGACGCTGATTATTGCCTGTTCATTGTTTGATCTGTTTACCTGTTTGGACTGCTTTCCCAGTTTTGACTACTGCCTGACTGACTATCCTGTAAGTCTTTTTCCCCCTGGATTTGCTCATTAAATCACCTGCACTGCATCTACTCTGTCTCTGTGTCTGCAGTTGGGTCCTATTCCTCGTGTTCCTTGCCGTCCTGCACCACCAGCCGTGACAGTTGATAATGTTGGGTAGCTTAATATATAATAATACATCATAAGTTTATTCATTTTTATTTTATGATAATAATACGAATCATCAAACTAACTAGTGACTGAATCTATCAAATAAATGAAGTAGAGTAAAAATGACTTAGCATGAAAAATGCAGTGGTGTAGCAGAAAATGGAAATACTCAATTAAAAGCACAAATACCTCAAAATTGTACTTAAGTTGCTTGAGTCTGACTTTGAAATAGGATTTCTCAAAAGGTGCACAGTATTTCATAGTATTTGTGCAAATAGTCTAAGAAGTACTTATTCCAAAAATATAAGAATGAACTACTTATGGAAGGAAAAAGGCTTGTTGTTGTGTGAAGGGACATTGGATTTCTCAAACTACATTGAGGGAGTTAACATCCCTCATCGTTGAGGGAGTTAACAGTAGTGGAAGTGGTCTAAGAAGTATTAATTTCATCTGCCTAAGTGTCTTGAAATACTTTTGAACCAGCTAAATTGCTTATCAGAATTGGAATTCAGGTGGAAGATTGTTTGGGTTAATCATAATGGAGTCAATCAGCTGTCTTTAATTTCATTTTTCAATGAACGCACATTGTCCTGTTCTTTCCCCTTTGGAAATCCGGAAGTAATCCTTGGTGGGATTTGCTGTAGCTTTTTGTATGCACAAATACTGTATGGGACACCTGTCCCATATTTGTGTGACTGCATTTAAAAGTCACTTCCAACCGCTCCCCAGAGCTGGTTCATTGCGATTACCATAAATGTTAAATGATTTGCACACTTGAAACACAGGGGTGGCTGGTTTGACCACGCAAACGTGAATGACGGCTGCGTAATATGGGTTGGAAAAACAGTTTATACTATGCTATTTGGCACTGACTGAATGAGCAGCAGTAGCTGATGGTCTCACTTTATAATAGCGTTACAATTATGTTATATCATTATCATCAAGTATTGGAGACAAAGTTAATCACCTCCTGCCTTCAGGCGGTACTGACGTACCTTCAAACACAGGAACCTTTAGAAATGACTAATATTGTTTTTCTCCCATCAACCTTCACCAAATAACTAATACAATTTCTTCATCTAAGCCATCAACTTGTCTCTTATACCCCACCCGAACTAGGCTGCTTAAAGAAGTTTTATACAGGCTATGTACCACAGTCCTTTTTTTTTTTTTATACTTTATTTTTGTAGTTTACAGTTTAAAGACAAAGGAACACACAGGTCACCAGGGCTAGTACAGCACAGCGTATATGTCCTCAGTAATTGCTTTGTGTTACGGGTTACCATCCATCCAGAGCAAAGAAGTTACACAAGGAGAATACATCCAAGAAATGAAGAGGAAGTTACAGATATGATGAAACTCAAAGAAAGAATCCCAATAAATAAATAAGTCAAAAATTAAATTCCTTGTACCAGAAAATTCTCCTTGGTATGTGCAACATGCAAAACCCATTTGGACCAGTATTTGTAAAATGTATCTTTACTGAGTCTTAAAGAAAAGGTCAGCTTCTCCATATCAAATGTCTTTCACAATTGTTGTCCATTCTCCTTTTGTTGGGGGCTCTTTGACAAGCCATTTTTTGGTGATTGCTTTTTTGCTAGCTACAAATAATATTTTAAGGAGGTACTTGTCCCGAACATTAAATTCAGCTGGTATATTACCTAAATATATCATGCAAAAACTATTGTCAATTTTAAATCCCATTATTGAATTTATTTCCGTTAATATCTCTAACCAATAAGACTGGATTACTGGACATTTCCAGAATATGTGGAAGTGATCAGCCATAATATTACCACATTGCCTCCAGCAATGTCCTGATTCTGGTCTGCTGTTTTGATAGTAGTAGTTGATAGGAGTGAGAAAAAATCTGATAACATTCTTCCATGAGAATTCTCTCTATTGGCCAGAGCTGGAGGTAGTGGAATGTATTTTGCATATGTTAGACCACCCTTCTTCTGTTATAGTTATATTTGCTTCCACCTCCCATTTGGCTTTAACATATAGGGAGGAGTGGTCCTTGGAAGATTGTAGACATGAGTATATGTTAGATACCAGTTTCTTATGGGTGTTGCCCTTATATGCATCAATAAAGATCTCAAGCAGGCCCACTTCCGTACTCTTAATCATTTTAATGTTTCTATCAAAGTGATGCCTGAGCTCCCACTTTGGATGGAGCGGCTCTCATATCTAGAAATCTGACCGACTTTATTAGTGAACCAAAACTGTGACAACCCAGAGTCCAGACCAGGAGGCAGAGTCACAGTCCTACATGCTTCTCTGCGCTTCCATTAGAGCAGTTACCCACCCAAAACCCCATAATGACTGTGTCTGCCCCCCGACCACTTAGATTAATTCAATCAAAGTTAAACAGAAGAGGACTCATTAATAAAAACTTAATAAAAATTAAGACCACGACAATAGGAAAATTAAGTGTGGACTGTTAAATATCAGATCTCTGTCGTCTAAAGCTGTATTAGTAAACAAGCTAATATCAGATAATCGTATTGATCTACTGTGTCTGACAGAAACCTGGCTGTGTCATGAAGAGTATGTCAGCCTGAATGAATCCACTCCGCCCAGTCATACTAATACTCACATCCCTCGAGGCACCGGCCGAGGAGGTGGAGTTGCAGCCATTTTTGACTTAAGCCTGTTGATGAACTCTAGACCTAAACTGGATTATATCTCATTTGAAAGCCTTGTTGTTAGTCTTTCTCTCCCAACCTGGAAAACACTGAAGCCAGTCTTATTCGTTATAGTCTATTGCGCTCCAGGTCCATACTCTGAATTCTTATCTGAATTCTCAGAGGTTTTATCAGGTTTAGTCCTTAAAACAGACAAAGTCATTATCGTAGGGGATTTTAATATTCATGTGGACATTGATAAGGATAGCCTTGGTACTGCATTTATCTCTTTATTGGATTCGATCGGCTTCTGTCAGAGGGTACAGAAACCCACTCACTGTTTTAATTACACCCTCGACCTGGTTCTGACATATGGACTTGAAATTGAACATCTAATTGTCTTTCCACAGAATCCTTTGTTATCGGACCATTATTTAATAACTTTTGAATTCCTATTACTGGACTACACGCCATTAGGCAAAAAAGCCTACACCAGATATCTATCTGATAGTGCTGTAGCTAAATTTAAGGAAGTGATTCCATCGGCATTAAATTCAATGCCATGTCTCATATACAACTGAGGACTCCTATGCTAACCTTCGTCCCTCTCAAATGGACAATCTTGTTGACAGTGCTGCAGGCTCAGTGCGATTGACACTTGACTCTATTGCCCCTCTTAAAAAGAAGATCATAAAACAAAGAAAGTCAGCTCCATGGTATAACACCCAAACCCGCAAATTAAAGCAATCAGTGCAGAAACTTGAAAGGAAATGGCGCTCCACCAAACTGGAGGAATCACGTTTAATTTGGCAAGATAGTCTTAAAACTTATAGGAAGGTCCTCTGTAAAGCCAGAGCAGCCTATTACTCATCATTAATAGAAGAGAACAAGAACAACCCCAGGTTTCTCTTCAGCACTGTAGCCAGGCTGACAGAGAGTCACAGCTCTATTGAGCCATGTATTCCTATAACCCTCAGCAGTAATGATTTCATGAGCTTCTTTAATGATAAAATTACTATTAGACTATTAGACTATTAGAGACAGAACTGATCACCTCCTGTCTTCAGGTAGTACCTTACCTTCAAACAGGAATCTCAGAAATAGCTGTAAAACCTGATGTATATTTAGATTGCTTTTCTCCCATTGACCTTCACCAAATTACTAAAACCATCTCTTCATCTAAGCCATCAACTTGTCTCTTAGACCCCATCCCAACCTGGCTGCTTAAAGAGGTTTTACCTTTAGTCAGCACTTCTTTACTAGACATGATCAATCTGTCTTTATTAACAGGCTACGTACCACAGTCCTTTAAAGTAGCTGTAATTAAACCTCTTCTTAAAAAGCCCACTCTTGATCCAGAGGTTTTAGCCAACTATAGACCTATATCTAACCTTCCCTTTCTCTCCAAGATTCTTGAGAAAGCAGTCGCCAACCAGCTGTGTGATTTTCTACATAACAATAAGTTGCTTGAGGACTTTCAGT
This sequence comes from Enoplosus armatus, assembly GCF_043641665.1. NCBI lineage: Eukaryota > Metazoa > Chordata > Actinopteri > Centrarchiformes > Enoplosidae > Enoplosus > Enoplosus armatus. Next base: position 22,817,077 of record NC_092183.1, on the reverse strand, counting down.
CAGGTTTCAGAGCTCATCATAGCACAGAGACAGCACTGGTGAAAGTTACAAATGACCTTCTAACTGTATCAGACAAGGGACTTGTCTCTATACTTGTTTTGTTAGATCTTAGTGCTGCATTCGACACCATTGACCATCATATCCTATTACAGAGACTGGAACATTTAATTGGCATCAAAGGAACCGCACTAAGCTGTTTTAAGTCGTATTTATCAGATCGATCTCAGTTTGTACATGTTAACGATGAATCCTCCATGTAAGCCAAAGTCAGTCATGGAGTTCCACATAAAGACCTGGATGACCTGTAATTATCTGATGTTGAACTCGGACAAGACAGAAGTTATTGTTCTTGGCCCTGAACACCTCAGAAACACAGTATCTAAGGATACTGTTACCCGAGATCAGGGGTCTTCAACGTTTTTCAGGCCAAGGACCCCCAAACTGATGGAGAGATGGAGCAGGGACCCCCTACTATATATATTGTATAAAATTGTGTTTTATATTAAACTGGGCCTAGTGCCATGTATAAACATAGCTACCCTGTTATTGTGCATTCAATACTAAGCTATTCAAATAATACACAGGTTCATATATTCATGTTTTTATTTCAAACATGTGTAAGGTACAGGGTGGCCGTGCCACTGCCATTTATAAACATACATCTTGCATACAACACTGAGCTATTAAAATAATTCACAGATTCATGTTTTTATTTTAAACATGTGTAAGGTACAGGGTGGCCGTGCCACTGCCATTTATAAACATACATCTTGCATACAACACTGAGCTATTAAAATAATTCACAGATTCATGTTTTTATTTTAAACATACATGTCGAAGGGACAGTGAATCCTCAAGCCATCTGTGGATGGCACACATACACCCACATTAGTGAGATGTCTGACCCTGATGAGTAGCACACAACTTATCTAACCTTGGACGGATGGAGGTTGTCAGGCAGAGGGTCATATCAGCCTCAGGCTGCAGTCTTGACCTGTATTTGTTTTTCAGGTAGGTGAGTGAGGAAAATCCACTTTCGCAAAGATATGTTGTTGCAAAGTCTTTCTGGCAAGAGATCCAGAACTGGGTGAGTGGTTTAGTTTCATATATGTTTCTGAACGTACTGTCAGTGGATAGTTCGATGAGCTGATCCTCCTCTGTCACTGTCAGACATGTGCCGTCTGCTGCGTTGTCTCTGAATGGAAACTGTATCCATGTCTTGTCCCTGCGCCAGGAGTCAGCCTCAGAAAAGTAGTTCCTAAATTGTCCCTCGAGCGCAGTGTGTTCTTCTCCCTCAGCAGCACAGAGATTAGAGAAGAGACGCGTTTGCAAAGCACTCTTCTTGACTATATTGACAACTTTCACGACCGAGTCCATGACATCTGACAATTCAGCGCTCATGTCTTTGGCAACAAGTGACTCCCTGTGTAGCATGCAGTGCGTCCAAATCACTTGCGGAGCCACATCCCTTACAAGCGCGATTAGTCCACTTTTTAAACCAGCCATGGCTCTTGCACCGTCGGTGCACAGCGCAATACATTTTGCCCATGGAATGTAATTTTCTCTGAAAAAAACATCAATCACAGATTTCAGAACTAGCTGTGCGTTCAGGAAGCCGCTTACAAAACAAAAATTCCTCCTGGATTTCCTTTTGATCGACAAAGCGCAAAAACGCCAGAAGCTGGGCGTCCTTTGACACATCTGTTGATTCATCCAATTGTAATGCAAATGCATCCGCCAACCTCAGCTTCTCTATCCGTTGCACCCTCACATCAGATGCCATCTCGTCAATACGGCGAGCAATGGTTGTGTCCGACACTGGAATAGTTTTCAGTTTGTTAATGTCAATATCATTCCCATACATTGTTTTACACACGTCAGTTGCTGAAGGCAATATTAAATCCTCTCCAAGTGTGTATGGCTGTTTCTTCTGGGCAATCCGAAGAGCAACTTGATAAGAGCATTTCAAAGCTAGCTCACCAACTTTGGCTGATTTTCTCATCAATGTCTGTTGACCTTGGAGGGATTTGAGACTAGTTTGGAAGTATTCAACAGGTTTGTCTTTTAAGTGGCTGTGGGTTGTCTCCAAGTGACGCTGCAGCTTTGATGGCTTCATAGATTCGTTTGACAGCACAGTAGAGCAAATGACACACATTGGTAATTCAATGCCATCTGTCTCCTTGAAGGTAAATCCAAACTTCAGATAATTATCTGTATATTTTCGGGTCTTCTCTCGTTTGCGCTTACCCTTATCAGCCGCTACATCAGCAGCAGGTGCCGCCTCGCCGCTTGCATTTTCACCGGTTGTGTCTGAGGTGGAGGGTATCTCTCTTGTGCTTGTGGAGTTTTTTGGTCGAGTTACAAAACGATCCATTTTCGCTCATAACAATGTCCATACACCTGGCATAATAATATACTGGCCTCAGTACTGGCTGTTGTGGATAGGAGCTGCAGTGTTTTAGACCAGGAATATCTTGCAAAAGTGATTGCAAAAGGATTCGTGGGTGAACTAAATGTCGTCGTTTTTTTTATTTGTTATTTTTTCTATTCTTTTTTTTTACAAAGGTATCTTCTTTTCAATAATATTGCAGCGTGCATCCTTGTGTCTGGGATCTTAGTCAGCTGGGGACGGAATAGGCCCTCGGCTAATCACGGGGAACCTGACAGAGCCAGCGTGTAACATGCCGCCTCGCGATTGGCACAGCAGTGATAGGGGCGGGTCCTCCTCTTTGTGTACATGAGGCTTGGAGGGACAGGTCTAGGCTAGTCTCGTGCTGTGAGTGAACCGGTGCCCAGCTTGAGAGAGCTCCTGTGTGTCGCTGAATGTGTGCATTGCTGACTGTAAGATAACGTCTTCTGCCTCCATTTATCCATTCGCTACAATATGTTGGATTCATATTAATGTGTATTTAAAGACATTTAATTAATTAATTTGTGGAAAAAAATTAAAAATTAAAAAAATATAAAAAATTGTCTAATCAACCAAAAAGTTCGCGACCCCCCTGCAGTACCCCCTGTTGAACACCTCTGCCCTAGATGGCATTGCCCTGGCCTCCAGCGCCACCGTGAGGAATCTCCTTATTATCAGGTTGTCCCAATAAGTCCCTGAGGACTCTCCAGCTGATCCAGAATGCTGCGGCAGGTGTACTGACAGGAACCAGGAAAAGAGATCATATTTCTCCTGTGTTGGCTTTGCTGCACTGGCTCCCTGTAAAATCTAGAATAGAGTTTAAAATCCTTCTCCTGACTTACAAAGCTCTTACTGGTCAGGCACCATCATATCTTAAAGAGCTCATAGTACCCTATTACCCCATTAGAGCACTGCGCTCCCAGAATGCAGGGTTGCTTGTGGTTCCCAGAGTCTCCAAAAGCAGAACAGGAGCCAGAGCCTTCAGCTATCAAGCTCCTCTCCTGTGGAATCGGCTCCCAGTTTGGGTCCGGGAGGCAGACACACTCTACTTTTAAGAGTAGGCTTAAAACTTTGCTTTTTGATAACGCTTATAGTTGCCTCAGGCCTGCCTCTCATCACTACAGTTATTATGTTTAGTCGTAGTTCTGTTACTATTAAAGCTGTTATTGCTATTATTAATCTCAGCTATTATTACAGCTGTAACTACTATTATCAGTCATATTTCCAGTATTATTATAATTATAGCTGCTATTTCTACTGCTAGTGCAGCCATACATCTCTGCCTGTCTGTCTGTCTGTCTGTTGGTCTGTCGGTCTGTCTATCTATCTGTGTCTCTACGTCTATCTCTCTCTCTCTGTCTCTTTCTGTCTGTCTGTCTGTCTCTCCCCCTCTCTCTTTCTCCCTCCCTCTCTATGTCTCTCTCTCTCTCTCTCTCTCTCTCTCTCTCTCTCAAACCCAACCGGTCAAAGCAGATGACCGCCCACCTAGAGTCTGGTTCTGCTCGAGGTTTCTGCCTCTTAAAAGGAAGCTTTTCCTTGCCACTGTCGCCAAAGTGCTTGCTCATGGTGTTGCTGTTGGGTCTCTGTAATAACATTATAAAGAGTCGGTCTAGACCTGCTCTATTTGTAAAGTGTCATGAGATGACATTTGTTGTGATTTGGCACTATATAAATAAAATTGAATTGAACTGAATTGAATTGAAATTGAATTGAGTTTAAGCTCCACTTGTTTGTCCAAGATCTTATTCAATTCTTGTTTAGTTGTATTTATTTGTTCCAGTAATTGAAGGCTGTTTGATTCCATATGTTTTTGTTCTAATGTTTATAATTTGCTTGTTAAATCATTCAATTACTTCTGGGTTTCTTTTTTCTTTATTGACGACCACATTAAGAGTTTTCCTCTCAGCACTGCCTTTGCTGCATCCCATAAAACACTTGGTGTGATATCCTCCGTATTGTTAAATTCCAAGTAATCCTTAATTTCTTTCTCAGTATAATTTATGCATTGACGATCATTCAGCAAGCTAGTCTCCAGAGAGTGTTTTTGGACTGGACATCCAAGTGAAGTCTCAAATACACCCCTGCATGATTCGATACTTCTTTAACACCAATATGGCAGTCTATAATACTATGTCTCTCTGAGTCGAACATGAAGAAGTAGTCAATCCTAGAGTACAGAGTGGGGATGTGAGAAAAATGTAAATTGTTTTACTGATGGGTGGAATTCCCTCCAAATATCTATCATGCCAATCCCCTTAAGCATTTTCCTCATATATATTGATTCAGGGTTCGTCCTTTTTGTCGAGTTTGTTGAATCTAGACTGGGGTGTAGCTGTACATTCCTGTCACCCCCACAAATAAAAATGCCAGAGACTTCAGTAGCAATTGTATCAAATATTTTCTTAATTAGTGATTTGTCCTGTCCCGGTGGTCTATAAACATTGAGTAGTGTTACTTCCCTAGAGTCCAGGGTTCCCTTCAGGAGGACATAATCCTTCCTTATCAGTAATTTGTGAGGAGGGCTGGAAAGCCACTTTGTTTGAAATTAAAATAGCAACTCCTCTTGCACGTCCTTTAGCATAGGAGGAATAAAACGTGTCCTAGTTTTTTCAGCTTGTACTAAATGAATTTCTTGCCAAAAAAATATGTTGATTTTCTCTTTTCATTTCGGCTATAAGTTTATTCCTTTTTATTGGGCTTTGTAACCCGTTAACATTGAGGGTAATTATGTTATATTCTTGCTGACGCATTTGTTTCTAAGTAACAAGATTAACATCTCCACATTGCATACCCAGGGTGACCTTAACATGATAAAACAAGTGTGTACAAAAACACAGAACATGTAACTTAGGAACATATCAACAAAAGAAACGGCTTCCATCAGCGAAGTCCCATGAACGGACGAAAAGCCACTAAATAAACAGTAGGGTAGTCTCTTGTTACCTGTGTGTTTTCTTAAGTCTATATGACTGGGTGCTCTTACCACGGGGCTGTCCGGTTATCATTTAACCGTATTTTATTATGAGGGGAAATCAAACAGTGTCTTCGATATCACGTCGGAATCCCTGGAGGTTTTTCCATGCTCTCTCTCTGTGTGCGGCCCGGTTCCAGCGCAAATCCGCCGTCTCCCAGGAGGTGCCCCTCTGCCTCTCCAGGGATGTTACTGGGGGTGTAGGGCCCCGGTCGTCATCTTTCTCCGCGATCATCCCCTTCTTCCTCAAATCCTCCATCGCCTCCGCGGCGTTGTTATAGGCGATTGGACCGCTGTCATAAAAGATGCGGAGTTTTGCCGGCGGCGGAGTCTGGAAGCGCAGACCTTTTTCCTTTAGTAGTTTTCTTAACGGGGCATACGCCTTCCTTTTCTTTTAAATCTCCGCAGGGTAGTCCTGGTCAAAGTACACTCTATTCCCGTTCAGGTGGACCTCTCTCTTTTTCCACGCGGAGCGCAGTACCGGTTCTTTGATCCTGTATTCCAGAAAATAAATCACCACTGACATTCTGTGGCGGCTTGGGGCCGAGCGCTCTGTGACAGCGCCGTACCCCAAGTTCAGTGTCAAGGAGAGACAGCTCCGCTTTGATAAAGTTTTCAATAAATTGTTGCATGTTGTCCCCTTCGGTGTCTTCAGCAATCCCGTATAGACGCATGTTGTTTCTTCGTGAGCGTGATTCGAGATCTGTAAGTTTAGCTTGGAGGCTTTCCTGGGTGGCTAAAGCTCGGCAAATCACCTCTTTAGCTTCTGCGCTCCATTCCTCCCTGTCTGCCACCCACTGCTCCGCTTCGTCCAATCTGCACACAGTATTTTTCTTTCAAACCCGTGGCAATTTCGTTTAACTTGTGGTTAACATCTTCTCTGAGATCTCCCAGGTCCTTTTTCATGTCTCTGGAAAAGGAGTCATGAAAATTGTTTACCTCTGTCTTCCCATGCGAACGAATAGCCTTTATCTCAGCATGTATAGCGCTAATGCTAGCGTGAAGGCTATCAATGGCCTCGTGGTCTTCGTCACTGTTTTCCACCGTGTGTTTTCCAGTCTTTTCGGGTTTCTGGGGTGGTTTGCCTCTAGCCTTCTGTGACTTCCCCGATGACATAATATTTAACTTCAAAATGTGTAAAATCAAGTTATCTTGGGGGAAAACAGTAGACCTATCTGGGAGCCCTCAGTCTATGCTGCCGCTTGCCCCGCTGCCATACCCGTAAGTCCCCACAGTCCTTTTTAAGGTAGCTGTAATTAAACCACTTCTTAAAAAGCCAAGAGTGGGCTTTGGGGGTCCACAGGTTTTAGTCAACTTGATGCCCCAGTAAGTCCCTCCCTCAGTTAAGACTCAAGTTGATCCAGAATGCTGTGGCACATGTATTGACAGGAACCAGGAAAAGAGAACATATTTCTCCAAAAGTAGCTTCTCTGCACTGGCCGTTTGTGTCCATTTTGACCATCCCAACTCATCAAAGCAGATAACCGCCCACCTTGTTTCTTTGTCACTTATAAAGCTGTTCTATATGTAAAATGTCTTGAGATTACTTTTGTTGTGATTTGGCACTACATGGATAAAATTTAATTATCGTTACCATGGCACATGCACTACCTCCCTGCTACCTCCCTGAGGCATGCTATTGTCTGCTTACTGCTTCAAATACGCTCCTGCTCACTGTGTTCCTCTGCTTTCCCGTCACATGCCTGCTCCTTTGCCTGCTCCTCTTCCTAGTGTAACAGAGTTTGTATAGTATGTGATTCCACTTGCTATAATTGCTGTGTAGATTTGTTGGCTCAGGGGCACCCTCTCTCAGAGGTAGTAAATGGCACTGGCACTGTAGAAGCATTGCCAGTTTATGAGAGACATGCCTGTGGGGAGTTGCTGAGCACAGCACTGTATATACAAATGATGTATTAATGTCTGTATGTCCATAATATGAACAAATGTGCACTGTGATTTACAGAAATGTTAATAAGAAGAGTTACAAATGGGTTGCTGTATTTTTAAGTGCTAAAATGTTCAATTAAAGGCATACTGTCTTTGTTTAGTCAGCTAGCTAGCCTCTGTGCTAAAATACCTTGCTGGTCTTTTGTAGAGATAATATCATTGAGTGATTCTTAAACGTGATACAGATTTGAGTTTGTGTAGGTCTGTTAGTGCACATAAACATGTAATATAGCATTAAGCTAATTGGGATTCACGGTAACCAGCCTCAAATATCAACGTTTAAAACGTGACGGGAGACAAAACCAACTGGTATCTAACTTAGTGCAGTGTGTAGAATGTTAGTTAATGTTGTTTCAGTAAATGGTGGCTCGGTGGGAAGAGTTTTTACTGTATAGCAGTTTTATTTTATTACAACGTCAGTGTGGCTGAGCTCTTTGACTAGTTAGTTGCTTGCTGTTAGTTTTTTTAATAATAATAAAACGATAAAGTAATCTGATGTCAGAAGCAACTCAGTGATAACATCCCAAGCCCTGGTTAATGTCATAATTTAGTTTAGTATTATTTTTAACTCTGTAAATTCATATAGACCATGGAATCCAAATTGAAAGGGCCTTGAACCCAGAAATACAATGCGACTCCCATTACTGTCACATCACACAATAATGAATCAAGTAATGCTGCTAACATGCTTATATTGTAGGTAAGTATTAAATTATTATTGGAGGAGGAAATCAGACAGATTAAGTATGCATTTAAAATGTCTCCAAAATTGAAAAACAGGTGCTAGTGGACCTTAGTTAAAAATGTTCTCTGGCTATGGCCCTCTGTGTGTTTCTTTTGGATGGTAAGCATGGGCCATGAAGCCTACAAGAGGTTCACTGGAGTTGGTTTAGTCGGAGAATTTGTCTCATGTTATACAATTTCCCCCCGGGGATCAATAAAGTATTTCTGATTCTGATTCTGGGTGATTTTTGTACACTGTCAAAAAACATAACACTAAAACAGAGGGCAGCGGGATGCAGTTAAATCTGAATGAGCTCTATATTACAGCCAATGTTTCCCCCTCCTGTTAATATGTAGTTCATATGCAGACTCTCACCAGCCTCTTTCTCTGCTAAAAAGGTGTTGGGGCAAGGAAATATGTAAAAGGCATGATCCTTTGAATGTGTTTACCTGTTTGGCAAACTTTTATTAGGAGAGTGAGGGCCATATTGCTACTTTAGCTTTTGTAATGATTAGATCCAATATGCTGCTTAAAGATGTTACTTGTGGCAAAATGTTAAACCTACAAACATGTTACATTGGTACTATATGTGTGTAGCTGCCTGTGATGTGGTATGTAAGGACACTCTCATAACAAGCTTTTCAAAGTGTAAGTACCTGAGTGTATGTACGTTAAGCAATGAACCACAAATATGGCTTGGGAGGTCCTTACATTTTATATGGTCCTGTCTCCAGGTGGGGTTGACTTTGGTTTTTAAGAATACTTGGACCACCTGCATATGATCTGTATGTTAGTTGAATGTGTGTGGTAAGCTGTTAAGTTACATCTAATAGATAGGGACCCAGTCACTAAGCAAGACAAGATCTTCCCCTGTAAGCCAGAAAAAATAAGATTTGGATTAAGTACTGGGCTAGGCTGGAGAGTCAGCAGATCTCAAGTGGAGTGTGGAAGCTCCTTAGTCATGAAACAAGATGTGGACCAATGGGTCAGAGTTAGTGTTTCACAAGATTTCTAAATTGCTTTTCTCAATGGAGAAAGGATATTTTTCCAGCATGCAGGGGAAATCACTGGATGAGATGGAAATTGAAGGTTTGTACAGAAATTAGCACTTGTAGATAATTTCTGATAATTGTATTTGTTTTTCTGAATGTTAAGTCAAAGGCACATACATTTTCCAAGTAAAGATCACTTTTCATGTTCAAATGTGAGCCGAGCACTACTGTTCAGATATGTAAGCATAAAAGCCTACAGTAGGGCTGGGCAATAAGTCAACATTATGGTTTATGGAAATTCAGTGGAATTGTGATATCATATTGTGTAATCATTCTACTTTCTTTCATTCAACAGTTATATTGATTTCAGCTATATCACCCAGTTTAGCCCACAGAGATGATCAAATGCTGAATATTGCTCTTTTTATATATTTTTTACTGCTATACATCACAGGCTAGTAATAGTCTTTTTTTTAATAGGGTTGGTACACCCATACTGTGGCTTTTCCTTTTGTTCTTTTACCAACATGAAGTTGTTGTTATGTCCAGCTATTCATGTGAGTTTTTCTAATGCCATTTCCCAAATTAAATTGCATGTGATGCTGAGAACAGTGGGAGCGTCAGTGTGGAACTGTGGAGCCTGTGGACGCTGACTCGACAACCACAGAGCAGGTCCAGGACATTGGAGATTCTGGTAAGTTACCTCACTTCATAGTTTCTGTTTGTGTTTTTTCCTGTGGGGAAAAAAATTAACTTTTGACAAATTATGTGTTTAGCCTGGCCAGTGTCGGAGGTTTCTCTGTCTGCCGGCAGAAGGGCTCTTGAGGCCTAAGTACATACAATATCTTGAGCGTCACGTCTTTCTTCTTTTGATTAGCCAGTCTCTAAACTCATCTGAAAATTAAAACATGTGATTTGACATGTGGCCTATGTAACCCACTGGGTGATATTTGCATCTACTGGGTGTTAGCTAGTGGCTAGCTAGCAGTCATTCATTCTTCCCATCATTCATTTTTAACTGTCCTTTTTTCCAGAATTAGCAAAGAACAGGGCAAAATATAAAGGGACTTTGTTTAGAAACCAAAGAATAACTGCAAAAAGGCAGGAGGAGGAAACAAATTCTATACACCTACTGGCAACCATTTGTCAATTTGAGTTATAACTTCACTCTCCCACTTTCATCTGTCTTTTTCACTCCAGACAGCAAATGTTCACTTCTGAACTTGTTTCAATGAGAAGAGTTCATTTTCAACACTGAGGAGTTATGTCAATCTGGTGTGCTTTAGATGTCTTTTATACTGTAAAGCCAGCAGGTGTTCATTTGAGCTGATTCGAGGATTTCCACTTGATTCAGTGAGAAGCTCATTTTAGCTTTTTTTGTGACACCTTCACTTTTGAGGTGATTTGAGCGAATATCCTGTCTCAAACAGATGCAGAAGAATTTGTCCATGCATTTGCTACGTCAAGGCTGGATTAATGCAATTCCTTTTATAATCTGGCTACCCCACTAGAGCACTGCGCTCCCAGAATGCAGGGCTGCTTGTGGTTCTTAGAGTCTCCAAAAGACTAACAGGAGCCAGAGCCTTCAGCTATCAAGCTCCTCTCCTGTGGAATCAGCTCCCAGTTTGGGTCCAGGAGGCAGACACACTCTTTACTTTTAAGAGTAGGCTTAAAACTTTGCTTTATGATAACGCTTATAGTTAAGGCTGGACCAGCCCCTAGTTATGCTGCTATAGGCCTAGACTGCTTTCCTCCTCTCCATCTTTATACATTCATGTCCCACCAATGCATGTTAACTTTATATCCTCCCCGGAGTTTATTTGTGCTTTCTTGTCTCGCAGGTTCCCGTGGATCGTGGATCATGGTTCACCTGGCTGCGGTTGCCATGGGCCTGTTTGACTCATCGCTATAATTATATTTAGTCATACAGTAGTTCTGTTATTAAAATTGTTATTGCTATTATGAATTATATTTCAGTTATTTCAGCTGTAACTACTATTCAGAATCAGAAATACTTTATTGATCCCCGGGGGGAAATTGTACAACTATTATCAGTCATATTGAGTGAAAACTGCAGTTTTGAGCTGATTTCAGTGGTAACTTGAGTTTCCCCAATTATTTCAGAATCAGAAATACAGAAAGTTACAGGTGCTCCCATTCAAGAATAGAATAGAAATAGAAAAAAAGCGGGGCCCTGGTGTTGCTGACCACTCTGTCTGATACAGTGTTGCAAGCGCACACACTGTGGTCTGCCAGTCATGTAGTTGACAATCCAGGACACGAGGAGGGCATCCACCTGCATCACTGTCAGCTTCTCACCCAGTAAAGCCGGACGGATGGTGTTGAACGCACTGGAAAAGTCAAAACATGACTCTCACAGTGCTCGCCGGCTTATCCAGGTGAGCGTAGACGCGGTTAAGCAGGTAGATGATGGCATCCTCAACTCCAAGTCGGAGCTGATAGCGAACTGAAGGGGGTCCTAGTGTGGCTTGACCATGGGCCGGAGCTGCTCCAGGACGAGTCTGTCCAGGGTCTTCATGATGCGGGAGGTCAGAGACACGGGTTTGTAGTCCTTGGAGACACTGGGACGCGGTGTCTTCGGCACAGAAATGAGGCAGGGCATCTTCCACAGCAGGGAGACCCTCTGAAGACTCATGTTCATGTTGAAGGCAGGGTGAGGTACTTCACATAGCTGGGGGGCACAAGCTTTAAGCACCCTGGGGCTGACTCCATCTGGGCCCACAGCCTTGCTTGGATTCTCATCAGCTGTCTCCTAACATGGTCAGCAGTGAAGCACACTGTAGAGCTGACAGGTGGGGGAGGGGTGGAGTGCCAGGTTGGAGAGTGCAGTCAGCCTTGGAATTGGGCAATGGGATGTGAGGAGTGGGGGGAGTGGAATAGGTGATGGTTGATTTGAGTGATGCCTTTACAAGTTTTCCCACTTGAGTGGTACCTTCACTTTGGAGATGATCTGAGTGAAAGCTTAAGTTTTGAGGTGTCAAGTGAGTTGAGATCTCTAACAGCACCCTACTGTAACCACAAAACAAATATATAAAATGATTAAGCACTAGTTGTTGTATGAAGTGTAATACAATGATTTATTGATGTGATTATGTACTCACTGATTTATTGATTGTATTGTTGAATTTATAATAAGTATAAAAACAAGTAAAGTTAAACTTATGCGTAAAAGTTGATTAGATCAGAATCACAAGTCAATCATGACCTGTGACCAAATGTATGTGCTGAACAGTACATGACTTTGTCTGGTTGAGAGGTAAAAAGGGGAAGTGCAGTAACCGTGTGAGAGCACACAAATTTGCTACAGTGACTGTAACACACATGCACACACAATTACACATGGAATGTTCTAGAAGCAACTACGTAAATCTTGTCGACGATATGTAGTATAACAGAATGAGTCCAGGAGGGGTCGTCGTTCTTTCTCCCTTGAAGATCTTCGAGCAAATTTGGATTACCCTACTGCATTGACCACTTCAGAGGATTTGGAGTTGGTGAGCATCAAAAAGGACTTTGAAAAAAATCTACAGCTCTGAAATAAAGAAGATCGAGCAATGGGAGGATTAACTGTTTTCCAGCCAGTTGTGGATTACAATTTGGATTATCAGAGTTCTTTCGCTCACTTGAACTTTGAAAATACTTTGTGGATTTTGGATAAGAGCATGGGGTTTTCTACAAGTTCCTCAGTTCTCATCTATCTTTCCCTCCCTCTCTCCCAAAACGGATACTGGACTGTTCATCTTCAACTCATTTGTTCAGGTTTTTCATATATTCTCATAATTACAATTTTACTATTTTACCAATCGTGTCAAATCATTGGATTTACAATTAGTTTTGAGTTGTATGCTTGGCCCTGCCTATTACTGCAATAAATTCACAAACTGCAATTAAAGCCTGATTTGTGGACATTGGTTTTGTCCTGCCTAAAGAACTGTGGTCTTAAAGGTTTAGTGTGTTTAACAACTTTCATGGTTCCTAAAGGTTACTCTAGCCAATAAAATTAACAGGCCCTTGGGATTTATTTTACAAGTTTCTAAAACATTTCCTAGCACCCATACCAGTAAGTAGCTAGGCATGTCTCCTCGCCACCAGCTTGAATAATTTTCAGTCACCCTAACCAGGTGATACCGGTAGTGCTGAGAAGTTGGACCCTTTCAACGGAGAGCAGTATCTCCTGAAGAGGGGTTACGTAGGATCTAACAGAGGCTATTTCAGTGAAAACGTCAGTTTTCCCACTTGAGTGATACCTTCACTTTGGAGCTGATTTGGGTGAAAACTTCAGTTTTGAGCTCATTTCGGTGACAACATGAGTTTTCCCACATTGTTCTGCCTGTTGGGTCAGTGCATGTAAACCAGTTTAATACAAATGTGTGTGCTGCAGTCCCCCCTCCTGGTTATGTAACAGCAGCAGTAGAGTTAGAGCAGGGAATTTCCCTCAAAGAGTGAATGACAAATGGTACAGAGCAGTGTGTGGCTGCTCCTGCTGCAATATACAGTACCTTACACATTGTTGCCTTGGGCACTATTTGTCCGTAAGTATTTGCACATATTGCTTTTTGACTGTTATGGGCAGAATATAGCTGCTTTGTTTTGTTGAAAACATGAGTCACTGTAACGTCACTGTAAATAACCCCAATGCACAATGTGATTAATATGTTATGTTTGTATTTGTAATGTATTTGTTAGACTGCTCTTATTTTGTTACTTCCTGTGAAACCAGAACTTTATTTTGAAAGGACACTATGTATTTAACGAATGGACACAAAACGTAAAAAAGGAGAAAACAGTGGAGAAACGGTAAACATGAGTACGAGTAGAGAAACAAGTGTGAAGGATAAAGGGGAGAGTTGGTTATAAAAAGTCTAGCTCCAGTCGATGGTGGCAACAAGGTATGTTAATTACATTTGTTTGTGTCTAATAATATTAAGTTCATTTAATAGAGCCTATTTTAATAGAGCCTATTTGCTAACTTTCTGGTGCTAACAGAGTTTAATGTATTATTTTGCCTTCTGTATGTGCAATTTCTGTTTAGCTCTTACGTCGGTCTATGAACTACAACAAGAATGAATGGCATTGGACCATCAGCACAGGCTCAGCTACAATTTCTTTGACTGGAACGCTACAGTCACTTTGGAGCTGATTTAGGTGAAAGCTTGAGTTTTCCACGTCATTTGAGTAAAAACGTCACTTTGGAGCTGATTTGGGTGAAAACTTCAGCTTTAAGCATATTTCAGTGAAAACTTCAATTTTCCCACTTGAGTGATACCTTCACTTTGGAGCTGATTTGGGTGAAAACTTCAGTTTTGAGCTCATTTCAGTGAGAACATGACTTTTCCCACATTGTTCTGCCTGTTGGGTCAGTGCATGTAAACCAGTTTAATACAAATTTGTGTGCTGCAGTGCCCCCTCCTGGTTATGCAACAGCAGCAGTAGAGTTAGAGCAGGGAATTTCCCTCAGAGTGAATGTCACATGGTACAGAGCAGTGTGTGGCTGCTCCTGCTGCAATATACCTTACACATTGTTGCCTTGGACACTATTTGTCTGTAAATATTTGCATATATTGCTTTTTGACTGTTATGGGGAGAATACAGTTGCTTTGTTTTGTTGAAAACAGGAGTTCATTTAAGTTAATTGATAGCTAGCATAGCTGTGAGTTGGCGGTTAGCATTATACTGTGAGTCAGCATTTCTGTTTCGAGTAGTATCCTTGCATTGTGCCTATGTTATATGCATTGGTTATATTGTGATGTCTGTATGCCATTTGTGTTTTGTTACAGTTTTAAAGCAATGTGAATTGAACACCTATACTTGATTAAATCAAGAAAAGTTAAGCCTTGTGTTTATTGGAGGATATCACACTGTTGGCTAACTGTCAAACTTTGAACAACAGGACCTCATTGTGAAGACAGTACACACGTATTTGAGTGATAACTTGCGTTCTCCCACTTACTTGACTGGAAACGTGACTTTGGAGCTGATTTCATTGATAATTTGAGTTTTCCAACTCATTTTAATAAAAACTTAACTTTTGCGCCTCTTTCAGTGATAACTTGCGTTCTCCAACTCATTTGAATGAAAATTTCACTTTGGCGCTTGTTTCAGTGATTACTTCAGTTTTCCACCTCATTTGAATGAAAACTTCACTTTCAGGCCTCTTTCACTGAAAACTTGACCTTTCCTCCTGTTTTGACTGAAACCGTGACTTTGGAGCTGATTTGAATGAAAACTTCACTTTCGCCCCTCTTTCAGTCATAAACTGCGTATTCCACCTGTTTTGAGTCAAATCGTGACGTTGGAGCTAATTTGAATGAAAACTTCACTTTCAGGCTTCTTTCACTGAAAACCCTCCTGTTTTGAGTGAAAACTTCACTTTCGCCCCTCTCAGTCATAAACTGCGTATTCCTCCTGTTTTGAGTGAAACCGTGACTTTGGAGCTGATTTGAATGAAAACTTCACTTTCAGGCCTCTTTCACTGAAAACTTGACCTTTCCTCCTGTTTTGAGTCAAACCGTGACTTTGGAGCTGATTTGAAAGAAAACTTCAGCTTTGAGCTCATTTCAGTGAGAACATGACTTTTCCCACATTGTTCTGCCTGTTGGGTCAGTGCATGTAAACCAGTTTAATACAAATTTGTGTGCTGCAGTGCCCCCTCCTGGTTATGCAACAGCAGCTGTAGAGTTAGAGCAGGGAATTTCCCTCAAAGAGTGAATGACACATGGTACAGAGCACGTTTTGTTGAAAACAGGAGTTCATTTAAGTTAATTGATAGCTAGCATAGCTGTGAGTTGGTGGTTAGCATTATACTGTGAGTCAGCATTTCTGTTTCGAGTAGTGGCCTTGCATTGTGCCTATGTTATATGCATTGGTTATATTTTAATGTCTGTGTGCCATTTGTGTTTTGTTACAATTTTAAAGTAAATGAAATGGTAATGGTAAATGATCTCACTTATATAGCGCCTTTCAACCTTCACGGTTCCCAAAGCGCTTTACACCTAAGTCTCACTCACCCATTCACTTACACATTCACACACCAACGAGCGAGCTGCCATGCAAGGTCCATCGGGAGCAACTTAGGGTTCAGTGTCTTGCTCAAGGACACTTCGACATGACGGGGGCAGGCGGGGATCGAACCCCCAACCCGCTATAACCAGCTTTACCTCACGTGCGACAGTGCTAACCACTGCGCCACCATGCCGCCCAAAGCAATGTGAATTGAACACCTACACTTGATTAAATCAGGAAAAGTTAAGCCTTGTGTTTATTGGAGGATATCACACTGTTGGCTAACTGTCAAACTTTGAACAACAGCACCTCATTGTGAAGACAGTATACACGTATTTGAGTGATAACTTGCGTTCTCCCACTTACTTGACTGGAAACGTGACTTTGGAGCTGATTTCATTGATAATTTGAGTTTTTCAACTCATTTTAATAAAAACTTAACTTTCGCGCCTCTTTCAGTGATAAACTGCGTATTACACCTGTTTTGAGTCAAACCGTGACTTTGGAGCTAATTTGAATGAAAACTTCACTACCAGGCCTCTTTCACTGAAAACTTGATCTTTCCTCCTGTTTTGAATGAAAGCTTCACTTTCGCCCCTCTTTCAATCATAAACTGCGTATTACACCTGTTTTGAGTCAAACCGTGACTTTGGAGCTGATTTGAATGAAAACCTGACTTTCAGGCCCCTTTCACTGAAAACTTGACCTTTCCTCCTGTTTTGAGTGAAAACTTCACTTTCGCCCCTATTTCAGTTATAAACTGTGTATGATACCTGTTTTGAGTCAAACTGTGACTTTGGAGCTGATTTGAATGAAAGCATCACTTCCGCCCCTCTTTCACTCATAAACTGCGTATTACACCTGTTTTGAGTCAAACCGTGACTTTGGAGCTGATTTGAATGAAAACCTGACTTTCAGGCCCCTTTCACCGAAAACTTGTCCTTTCCTCCTGTTTTGAATGAAAACTTCACCTTCAGGCCTCTTTCAGTCAAAACTTGACCTTTCCTGCTGTTTTGAGTGGAAACTTGACTTTCAGGCCTCTTTCACTGAAAAGTTGTCCTTTCCTCCTGTTTTGAATGAAAGCTTCACTTTCGGCCCTCGTTCAGTCTCAAACTGCATATTTGACCTGTTTTGAGTCAAACCGTGACTTTGGAGCTGATTTGAATGAAAGCTTCACTTTCGGACCTCGTTCAGTCTCAAACTGCATATTTCACCTGTTTTGAATGAAAGCTTCACTTTCGGCCCTCGTTCAGTCTCAAACTGCATATTTGACCTGTTTTTAGTCAAACCGTGACTTTGGAGCTGATTTGAATGAAAACTTCACGTTCAGGCCTCTTTCAGTCAAAACTTGACCTTTTCAACTGTTTTGAGTGAAAACTTGACATTCAGGCCTCTTTCACTGAAAACTTGTCCTTTCCTCCAGTTTTGAATGAAAGCTTCACTTTCGGCCCTCGTTCAGTCTCCAACTGCATATTTGACCTGTTTTGAGTCAAACCGTGACTTTGGAGCTGATTTGAATGAAAGCTTCACTTTCGGACCTCGTTCAGTCTCAAACTGCATATTTCACCTGTTTTGAGTCAAACCGTGACTTTGGAGCTGATTTGAATGAAAACTTCACGTTCAGGCCTCTTTCAGTCAAAACTTGACCTTTCCTGCTGTTTTGAGTGGAAACTTGACTTTCAGGCCTCTTTCACTGAAAACTTGTCCTTTCCTCCTGTTTTGAATGAAAGTGTCACTTTCGCACCTCCTTCAGTCATTAAGTGCGTATTACACCTGTTTTGAGTCAAACCGTGACTTTGGAGCTGATTTGAATGAAAACTTCACGTTCAGGCCTCTTTCAGTCAACACTTGACCTTTCCTGCTGTTTTGAGTGGAAACTTGACTTTCAGGCCTCTTTCACTGAAAACTTGACTTTCAGGCCTCTTTCACTGAAAACTTGTCCTTTCCTCCTGTTTTGAATTAAAGCGTCACTTTCGCACCTCCTTCAGTCATAAAGTGCATATTACACCTGTTTTGAGTCAAACCGTGGCTTTGGAGCTGATTTGAATGAAAACCTGACTTTCAGGCCCCTTTCACCGAAAACTTGTCCTTTCCTCCTGTTTTGAATGAAAACTTCACTTTCAGGCATCTTTCACTGAAAACTTGTCCTTTCCTCCTGTTTTGAATGAAAACTTCACGTTCAGGCCTCTCTCAGTCAAAACTTGACCTTTCCTGCTGTTTTGAGTGGAAACTTGACTTTCAGGCCTTTTTCACTGAAAACTTGACTTTCAGGCCTCTTTCACTGAAAACTTGTCCTTTCCTCCTGTTTTGAATGAAAGCGTCACTTTGGCACCTCCTTCAGTCATAAAGTACGTATTACTCCTGTTTTGAGTCAAACCGTGACTTTGGAGCTGATTTGAATGAAAACTTCACGTTCAGGCCTCTTTCAGTCAAACCGTGACTTTGGAGCTGATTTGAATGAAAACTTCACGTTCAGGCCTCTTTCAGTCAAAACTTGACCTTTCCTGCTGTTTTCAATGAAAGCTTCACTTTCGCCCCTCTTTCAGTCATAAACTGCGTATTACAGCTGTTTTGAGTCAAACCGTGACATTGGAGCTTATTTGAATGAAAACCTGATTTTCAGGCCTCTTTCAGTGAAAATTTGACTTTCAGGCATCTTTCACTGAAAACTTGACTTTCAGGCCTCTTTTACTGAAAACTTGTCCTTTCCTACTGTTTTGAATGAAAGCTTCACTTTCCCATCTTTCAGTCATAAACTGCGTATTACACCTGTTTTGAGTCAAACCGTGACTTTGGAGCTGATTTGAATGAAAACTTCACATTCAGGCCTCTTTCAGTCAAAACTTGACCTTTCCTGCTATTTTGAGAGGAAACTTGATTTTCAGGCCTCTTTCACTGAAAACTTGACTTTCACGCATCTTTCACTGAAAACTTGACCTTTCCTCCTGTTTTGCGTGAAAACTTGACTGTCAGGCCTTTTTCACTGAAAACTTCACGTTCAGGCCTCTTTCACTGAAAACTTGTCCTTTCCTCCTGTTTTGATTGAAAGCGTCACTTTCGGCCCTCGTTCAGTCTCAAACTGCATATTTGACCTGTTTTGAGTCAAAACGTGAGTTTGGAGCTGTTTTGAGTGAAAACTTGACATTCAGGCCTCTTTCACTGAAAACTTGTCCTTTCCTCCTGTTTTGAATGAAAGCTTCACTTTCGGCCCTCGTTCAGTCTCAAACTGCATATTTGACCTGTTTTGAGTCAAAACGTGAGTTTGGAGCTGTTTTGAGTGAAAACTTGACATTCAGGCCTCTTTCACTGAAAACTTGTCCTTTCCTCCTGTTTTGAATGAAAGCTTCACTTTCGGCCCTCGTTCAGTCTCCAACTGCATATTTGACCTGTTTTGAGTCAAACCGTGACTTTGGAGCTGATTTGAATGAAAGCTTCACTTTCGGACCTCGTTCAGTCTCAAACTGCATATTTGACCTGTTTTGAGTCAAACCGTGACTTTGGAGCTGATTTGAATGAAAGCCTCACTTTCGGACCTCGTTCAGTCTCAAACTGCATATTTGACCTGTTTTGAGTCAAACCGTGAGTTTGGAGCTGTTTTGAGTGAAAACTTGACATTCAGGCCTCTTTCACTGAAAACTTGTCCTTTCCTCCTGTTTTGAATGAAAGCTACACTTTCGGCCCTCGTTCAGTCTCAAACTGCATATTTGACCTGTTTTGAGTCAAACCGTGAGTTTGGAGCTGTTTTGAGTGAAAACTTGACATTCAGGCCTCTTTCACTGAAAACTTGTCCTTTCCTCCTGTTTTGAATGAAGGCTACACTTTCGGCCCTCGTTCAGTCTCAAACTGCATATTTGACCTGTTTTGAGTCAAACCGTGAGTTTGGAGCGGATTTGTATGAAAAGTTCACGTTCAGGCCTATTTCAGTCAAAACTTGACCTTTTTAACTGTTTTGAGTGAAAACTTGACATTCAGGCCTCTTTCACTGAAAACTTGTCCTTTCCTCCTGTTTTGAATGAAAGCTACACTTTCGGCCCTCGTTCAGTCTCAAACTGCATATTTGACCTGTTTTGAGTTAAACCGTGAGTTTGGAGCGGATTTGTATGAAAAGTTCACGTTCAGGCCTATTTCAGTCAAAACTTGACCTTTTCAACTGTTTTGAGTGAAAACTTGACATTCAGGCCTCTTTCACTGAAAACTTGTCCTTTCCTCCTGTTTTGAATGAAAGCTACACTTTCGGCCCTCGTTCAGTCTCAAACTGCATATTTGACCTGTTTTGAGTCAAACCGTGAGTTTGGAGCTGTTTTGAGTGAAAACTTGACATTCAGGCCTCTTTCACTGAAAACTTGTCCTTTCCTCCTGTTTTGAATGAAAGCTACACTTTCGGCCCTCGTTCAGTCTCAAACTGCATATTTGACCTGTTTTGAGTCAAACCGTGAGTTTGGAGCTGTTTTGAGTGAAAACTTGACATTCAGGCCTCTTTCACTGAAAACTTGTCCTTTCCTCCTGTTTTGAATGAAAGCTACACTTTCGGCCCTCGTTCAGTCTCAAACTGCATATTTGACCTGTTTTGAGTCAAACCGTGAGTTTGGAGCGGATTTGTATGAAAAGTTCACGTTCAGGCCTATATCAGTCAAAACTTGACCTTTTTAACTGTTTTGAGTGAAAACTTGACATTCAGGCCTCTTTCACTGAAAACTTGTCCTTTCCTCCTGTTTTGAATGAAAGCTACACTTTCGGCCCTCGTTCAGTCTCAAACTGCATATTTGACCTGTTTTGAGTCAAACCGTGAGTTTGGAGCTGTTTTGAGTGAAAACTTGACATTCAGGCCTCTTTCACTGAAAACTTGTCCTTTCCTCCTGTTTTGAATGAAAGCTACACTTTCGGCCCTCGTTCAGTCTCAAACTGCATATTTGACCTGTTTTGAGTCAAACCGTGAGTTTGGAGCGGATTTGTATGAAAAGTTCACGTTCAGGCCTATTTCAGTCAAAACTTGACCTTTTCAACTGTTTTGAGTGAAAACTTGACATTCAGGCCTCTTTCACTGAAAACTTGTCCTTTCCTCCTGTTTGAATGAAAGCTACACTTTCGGCCCTCGTTCAGTCTCAAACTGCATATTTGACCTGTTTTGAGTCAAACCGTGAGTTTGGAGCTGTTTTGAGTGAAAACTTGACATTCAGGCCTCTTTCACTGAAAACTTGTCCTTTCCTCCTGTTTTGAATGAAAGCTACACTTTCGGCCCTCGTTCAGTCTCAAACTGCATATTTGACCTGTTTTGAGTCAAACCGTGAGTTTGGAGCTGTTTTGAGTGAAAACTTGACATTCAGGCCTCTTTCACTGAAAACTTGTCCTTTCCTCCTGTTTTGAATGAAAGCTACACTTTCGGCCCTCGTTCAGTCTCAAACTGCATATTTGACCTGTTTTGAGTCAAACCGTGAGTTTGGAGCTGTTTTGAGTGAAAACTTGACATTCAGGCCTCTTTCACTGAAAACTTGTCCTTTCCTCCTGTTTTGAATGAAAGCTACACTTTCGGCCCTCGTTCAGTCTCAAACTGCATATTTGACCTGTTTTGAGTCAAACCGTGAGTTTGGAGCTGTTTTGAGTGAAAACTTGACATTCAGGCCTCTTTCACTGAAAACTTGTCCTTTCCTCCTGTTTTGAATGAAAGCTACACTTTCGGCCCTCGTTCAGTCTCAAACTGCATATTTGACCTGTTTTGAGTCAAACCGTGAGTTTGGAGCTGTTTTGAGTGAAAACTTGACATTCAGGCCTCTTTCACTGAAAACTTGTCCTTTCCTCCTGTTTTGAATGAAAGCTACACTTTCGGCCCTCGTTCAGTCTCAAACTGCATATTTGACCTGTTTTGAGTCAAACCGTGAGTTTGGAGCTGTTTTGAGTGAAAACTTGACATTCAGGCCTCTTTCACTGAAAACTTGTCCTTTCCTCCTGTTTTGAATGAAAGCTACACTTTCGGCCCTCGTTCAGTCTCAAACTGCATATTTGACCTGTTTTGAGTCAAACCGTGAGTTTGGAGCGGATTTGTATGAAAAGTTCACGTTCAGGCCTATTTCAGTCAAAACTTGACCTTTTCAACTGTTTTGAGTGAAAACTTGACATTCAGGCCTCTTTCACTGAAAACTTGTCCTTTCCTCCTGTTTTGAATGAAAGCTACACTTTCGGCCCTCGTTCAGTCTCAAACTGCATATTTGACCTGTTTTGAGTCAAACCGTGAGTTTGGAGCGGATTTGTATGAAAAGTTCACGTTCAGGCCTATTTCAATCAAAACTTGACCTTTTCAACTGTTTTGAGTGAAAACTTGACATTCAGGCCTCTTTCACTGAAAACTTGTCCTTTCCTCCTGTTTTGAATGAAAGCTACACTTTCGGCCCTCGTTCAGTCTCAAACTGCATATTTGACCTGTTTTGAGTTAAACCGTGAGTTTGGAGCGGATTTGTATGAAAAGTTCACGTTCAGGCCTATTTCAGTCAAAACTTGACCTTTTCAACTGTTTTGAGTGAAAAC